>NW_008706747.1:2660977-2864842 GCF_000327385.1 Lottia gigantea
GACATAAAGGCAATAACCCTAATCTCTTATTATCATAAATCATATCAATTTTTGATAATATCCACTTATGTGCCTACCATAATTGTTCAAAAGCAATAGAGGGGGCTAAGGCTGCGCTCTTGGCAAATTTTCCCTCATTGCACACACACAGCATTGTCAGTGTTCATATGCCAAAATCAGGGGACGAACGGTAGGAAGTACAAAACCATTTCATTTAACTTTATTTCAATAACCACGTGCAATCTAACAACCCCTGTGAGAAAGTAGTATTGTCCAAAAAATGGGACACAACTCTTTCCGGATATTACGTCACTCTATTGAAAACTCCATTCACTCAGTGCATAAACGATCTTTGAATGGCATTTAAAGGTGTTGGATTAATCAATCAATAAGAATTTTTTCATTATAAGTGTATAAACGTTGCATTTCAGAACGAATCTTGGTGTCAGAAACTAATGGTCCTGCAGCTTCGGTGAGTTCACTTCATTGAATCTTTTCTTATGAAGCATGTAATTGAAAGATTTGAACAACTTTGCGAGGACGATTGGCCCATTAACCCTCTTATTCCAACCTTGCCTTTTATTCATACCATCGTAGGATTGCTCTATATGGCTAGTGGCGTTCCTATAAATCATAAGAGCCTAAGGCTCACGGGCAATTTTCTCCTGACCGTATGTAAAATGATATTTAATGTAGAAACGCCACTGTTTCATTAAGACATAGTCCATCCTCAAAGGCATCAAATAGTGCCGAAAAGTAGGGCGTAAAAAAATCACGTGTAGTGCAAATTTAATGTTCATCGTCTACCGATTTTTCGAACATCGACTAGACTCGCTCCTTCCCGAACTGACTGTGAGGGCATCCTAATATCCGGTTGTATGACGTAAAGAAACTTGGAACTTCAGACGACTTCCGGTATAGCCTCGAGTCAGGTTGTGTTCGATTCTTAGACCTGCTGCTTTTGTCGTTCCTTTTTCCTGAACATTTCAACTATATCATTTTCATTTCCGATTAGAAATTAGAGACTTGAAAGGGTTTAAAGTGGAACAAAAAGAAAAGCTTACCAACGAGATAGAAAAATGTACTTCTACTTAGATCAGTGTATCAATGACATCACAACACAATGGTTGTTAACTACGTTCGTGTGTGTTATTTCTCTATAAAAACCATACCGTAGTTTCGTAGTACCTTATTCACTTATCGAACATCCTTGCCCTTTACAGATAAAATTGATCGACATTTCATCATATATTTATAAGATAGTTACACTTCTATATATATACTCGCGTGTAGTTAGTGTTGATGATGTCATGAGTTCGGAAATGTCATAATGCTGACTTCTGAAAAAAGTGTTACAGGCCATTTTCACAAGGGTAATGATTTTCGAAGACCATTTCATTTTGAAATAGTTTATTTAGCCTTGTTTTACGGGTCTGCTGCGTGCAAGTGTACTATATAATCAAAGTCGAACAAGCTACGATTTAGTCTATCCTCACAATTCTCCGTCTAATACCTTGGCACCCCTGGACTATTTTCTCGTTTCACGGAGGAATGTGCTTTGATTAGACTGTGCGCTAGAGAATACAGCCAATCAGAGCCCTCGATACAAAGGCTGTATGCCAACGCGTGTCTGCGTTGAGATTTTAGTTATAGCCAAAGAAGCTCTTTAGAATGAAGGCGAAAAATCACTTCTGTAAATATTTGAATCTGGAAAAGAACTGGAATATTATCAATATACATTAAGTGAACAAAAAATACAACTCGTCTTCATCCAAGTCTAAAGCCACATTTAGCTAAAAGAGCTCTTTAAAATGGAGGCGAAAAAAACACTTCAGTAAAAATTTGAATTTTGAAAATCACTTCAAATGTTATCAATACATGCAGTCATCTAAAAAGATTATAGCAATATTTGTTATTTAAACGAAAACTGTGACTTTTCTGGCATTGCCGTGGGAAAAACAATTGAAAATCTGACAAAACAAACAGATCATTTTGACAAATCAAACCCTTGTGTTTTGAGAAATAACTCGTGTCTTTATGTTGCGTTATTCTAGGGTTAATGACGTCATGAAATCAACATACCTATTACAAATCATAACAATGATTATTGTTTCAATAATGTGTCTGTATAAAATCGATGATGTCTTGTTTGTAAAAACTTCACGATTATTTTATCCAATTAAAATTAATTCAAACATTTTTTTCATGTTTTTTTGTCTACAAAGTGCATCTACTATAGTGACGTTATAAAGGCTTAGTTTTCGTAGATTTGCAGGAATCACAGACGTCTGACTGAAAATTTGAATGGTGTAAATCGATGTTATCAATGACTCCGATACACATGGAACATTTAGAAAACCTCTTAATAATCCCTTTAAGATTATAAACTTGGAATCTAACTTTAAAATTTTTATGATAAAGCACCCCAATTTCAATTTATAAAAAGAATCATTGCTCTCGTCATTTTCGTGTCATTTAAAATCAACACGTTAATGAACCACACAGTTCCAAAACAAACATAATCGAGAAAATTCCAAGAAAAGATTCCAAGAAAGAAATCCCTGATGATTTGATATTCTGACAACTGATAAATTAATTACATGTAGTACATTGTGAGCAATAGAATTGAATCTGCTGCTAAACTCTATACATGTATTTGAAAATGGAATGAGTGCAGTGCGAAATCTGTAACGTCACATAAATCTGTGACCTCATTAATTCCATTCCTTAATTATGACGTAGCATTAGCGTGACGTTGAATATCCGTGACGTGACGCCACACATCACCAAGGTAATTTCTGGGCGTCACACGAATACTGAATATGTGAAGTTATCTAATCACCTCCAAACATGTGACGTCAAATGAATACACATCACCAATACTTCATATGTGACGTCACACATCATCACTATTTAATATGTGACGTCACACCAACACAAAGTGTTTTAAATGACGCAATATATTCATACTAAACATTTGACGTCACATATCAATACAATATATGGGCGGTTAAAGTGTTGGAAACTTTATATGACGTCATTTGCTTGCCGAACAAATGGTCGGCGTGAGGTTCTATTTATGGTCGGCGTGTGAAAATTCATCTTCTACTATTTTTTCCGTTGACCCAACTGTAAATGGGTACATGTAATCCGGAAAAGATGAATGCTAAGAAGTTTGGCTAAAGATCAACTGGTAGAAAAGGATTCTAACTTAACCAAAGTTGTTATCCTTGTAAAATATGGTTTTTTGCCTCTTTCTTTTTATATTTGCCCCAGTTTTACAAATTGTAATCGTGAGATGATTTTTTAATTCGCGAGAATAAGAGCTTACGAGCTTAATAGATAAAAATGACCCTAAATTCGCACTGCATTTTAATCTGCCTGCAGTCATAATGAAACCTATGAACATTTCTGCAAGTTTACACAGTTGTATTAAATGAAGCCCAAGAATTTCTGTTTGTAAAGTTCGACAACATTTCACGAAGTTTCTAGAACGACTGAAAAGATTTAGAACCGAACATAGAAATAGATAAATGTTATTAGATATGTGAACTCTCTGGAACAGATACCGAATTGACACACCAAGTAACAAAGTGTCATCATTTGTTCGCATTATTTTGGAACTCGGGAGATAGCTACGTGAACTCTCTAAATGGAATATCTTGTCACAGGGTTACATCAGGTGTTTTGAAAGAGCCAGCACACCTTGCCTGGCTACAGCGGCACCCGTCAATGAACTAAAGATTAAAGATAATTATTTTTTCTTAAATGGCAGATTATGTCTCGTCGAATCCAATTCGAGATAGAATTCATCCCGTATGATAATTTAACGGGAATTTTGAAATGTGTAAATTGCCGAATCTGATTGAATTTGTTATTGAATTAGAGAAAAAAAATTATACGTTTGGTACGTCTTCTCAGACGAATTTAGAATCCTAATCTGATACTACTGAACAATGTATTGGTCTGGGTACGAAATTGGTCTCGAAAATTTTTCAAAGGCCAAGGAGAATAGAAGGGGTGATGAAATGACATGAATGGAGTGTTACGTCCATCTTTTCTGCACCTAATTGGGATATGAAGACGGAAAATGTCAGTTGGCAATGAGGGAAATTTTGCCAGGACTTCAGAATCGTCCAACTCGATTTCAATTGACAAAGCAGCACATGGGACCTCGAGGGCTCGACGCATTGTCATGTCAGATCCCCCGACTTGCATCTCTGGCGGGTAGGGTGGGGTTAGGGGGTAGGGGTATATTTACGGAATACTGTGTGAGTCTTGATCATATTTAAATTGTCTTCAAAAGTACTCGAAATTATTAATCACTCACGCATATCCTAAAATAGAAATTTCACTTTCCATGTCTTTATATGTTTTAAAAAAAGATGAGTCGTCATTTTGAATTTCAAATGCTGATAATTCTAGACACACATGGATTTGAAGGCTCAAATTTTGACCGTGAGCTGAGAACTCTATTACTGATTAGCTAAGCTACAAAAAATAAGAGACGATTGGTCAAACTGTTGGTGAATTGACACTTTAAATAAAATCAAACGCCCAGAAGATAACGGGGTAAACCTGTTGTACAATCATTCAATACGAATTTTTATTTTCACAAAAGTTACTCGAAGTTCCGAATGAGTAGCTCTTTTAATTTTTTTTATTAAATAAAACGAAATAATGTTATTGACAAAACACGAAATTTCATTCTTAAATCATTAAATTTGTCGCTTTCTTTTGTTTATCGTAGTGCGTGCCACTCAATCCGGAAGTGACGTACACGTAGAAAATTAGATTTTGTGGGCGAGAACGGCGCCATGTCTTCATATCTCTCCGATTCGTGGAACTGGAATCAGTGGAAATCGTCAAGTGATCGCAGAACTTTGGCACCATCCTAGATTCTGGCTTTTGTACAAAAGAGCAGCAGAGTTTCAGGAACATTGTATAGAATTTAAAGGTAGAGTATTTGTTTGAATTCATTTATTTGCAAATTTCTAAATTTTACGTATGCAATTTTGCAAAGATACCAAAATTTTGGAACCATTTTCAGGAAAGTTTGTACCGAGGAATATCAGAGTTTCAGGAACATTGTAAAGAGTAAAAAGGTAATGGAATTTGTATAAATCCTTTTTTATAGCGAATTAGTCAACTTTAGCGAACTTTTAGCGAATTAGTCAACTTTATAATTTTAAGTAAAGTGAATTTTTATTTTGGTCTTTTTTTTAACGAATTTCTGAACTTTACATAGAATTTTGCAAAGGAACCTAAATTTTAGAAACATTTTCAGGAACACCAGATTTACAGGAACTTTGTACGGAGTCATTACTCAATGCCTAAATTGTCAGGAAAACGAGATTCATCGGGACTTTAAAGCTAGGGTTTCGAGGGGTATACAAAAGTTTAACATTTTTCTAAAGAAGCAAAAGTTTCAGAAGAATTTGTACAAAGGGACATTGGGCATTTGATTTGATTTAAGGGCAACATTATGGGCACAGGCTTCGCTACGTTCCAAATTTACACAAATTTAGAACCCCTTTTTCAGGAAAACATCTTTAGAATCACTGTCAAGCTATTAAACACCTCGTCTTTTGACCATTGAGAAGATGTAGTTTATAAGGCTAATCTGATCTATTGACAAGATATTGGACAAAACTTTTGATCTGGCCTCTTTCAGAATTGGGCGACTAACCATCAAAACCTTCTGTCAGGCGCCTGGTACTGTCCTCGGGTGCTTCGTTGCCAAATTTATTAAGAATGACATTAGGCGATTCTTGGTCAAGTTAATGCCGGCAATTTAGAATAAGGCGATCCAAAAATTTGTTTTATATATAATTAGCCGCTATCTAAATTTCAAGACACGTCCTAATAATTTGACGCCATTAAGAAATCCTTTGTCCAAATCGTTCAGTGTGTTACGGATGAAATTGATCTTAAAGGGACAGGTACGCACCTTAGTCTCAGAAACTTTTTTTTTTGCTAAGCCAATCAGTAAATGTGTTCACAGTTTACCGTCGAAATTTGAGCCTTCAAATCCATGTGTGTCCAGAATTATTTGCATTTGAAAGTTAAAAAGATGAGGCGTCTCTTTTTGAGACACTACCATATTTAAGAAAGACATACATGTTTGTCGAAATATAGGTGCAATTTCTAGTTTGATGTATTTTTGAAGGAATTATGCGATTTTCGTACATTTCAAATATTTCTGAAAACTATTATATTCAAGACTCAATCCAACCCCCGAAAATGGCGAACTTGTCCCTTTAACATCTGAGAAGGAATAATTTAGACGGCTATATTCCTTTATTTCACTGTATAATGTAAATTGTATTTATGGCCACCATTACCATACAGATAAAGAAAATGTAACATAAATCTAATTAATATAATAACTATTTATGGTCGACGTTGGAGATAAAATGTAGAGTTTGATTGAACAAAGTTAAAGGTACAGATACGCCATCTTTGGGGGTTGATTTAAGCCTTGAATATATGTAAATAGTTTTCAGAAGTACTAAATATGTACGAAAATCGCATAATTCCTTCAAAAATTTGTCAAACAAGGAATTTCTTTTTCAATTTTATAGATGTTTCTATATATGGCAGTGTCTCAAGAAAAGACGACTCGTCTTTATTAGTTTCGATCGTGGAAGATTCTGGACACAAATCGATTTGAAGGCTCAAATTTCGAGCTGTGAACATTATTACTGATTTCTGAGACTAAAGTATGATTGGTTAAAAAATAATATTTCCCTAATATGATATTAGTTTGTTGACAAAACGGTAAGACAAATGCACGCTGACGTTTATTATAATTCTAATACAGCCTTCACTAAATGTAGAGTTGAAAAATGATTTATTAAACGAACGGAAATTGACAGTAAATATAAGCTAATATTTAATTAATAACCTGTACTAATCGTTCTCTCTTTTTGATGCGGACCTCAGAGTGAGCACAATTATATACATGTATATCGTTCGCTATTATTTCAAGTAAATTAGTTGAAAGTAGAACTTAAAATTCAAAGGACAGCCTTTTCAACCACTTTTTGATTATTCCTTTTTTAATAGTGCGGACCTTGGAGTGAGCACTATTATATACATGTATATCATACGCTATAATTTCAAGTAAATAAGTTGAAAGTAGATAACTAAAAATCAAAGGACATCCTTTTCAACCACTTTTCAATTATTCCTTTTTAAATAGTGCGGACCTCGGAGTGAGCACTATTATATACATGTATATCGTACGCTATAATTTCAAGTAAATAGATTGAAATAGATAACTAAAAATCAAAGGACATCCGTTTCAACCACTTGTCAATTTTTCCCTTTTTTAATAGTGCGGACCTCGGTGTAAGCACTATTATCTTAAAGTATAAATGAAAGCGAAAGTAGAATGAAGAAATAGAAGACATCTATAATTTCGGCATGTCTTGAACCCAAGCTTTTCATTATTATTGTAATAATGGTCTTCCATGGAAATGATGCGACTTTTATGTTTAAATTTGCGAAATTATATTCCAAAGGGAACCCGAGACAAAACATAAATTGTCGATTTATTTTTTATTTCTGAGAAAATTAGAAATTATGGCACAAATATAATTGAAATATTTTGCAAAACCTTAGACAATGTATTTTTTGAAACTTTTGTAATTTGAATTAGGATGTAAATAACCCCCTGCCGTCTGGAACTTCTAAATATAGCAGATTCAATGCGTTTTATTCTTTTCGAGAAAAAGAAACAATGCGTGGGCGTGACTACGTGCGGAGTAATAATACAATATCAAGAAACGTGATCTTTATATTTAACCTCAAGGGAGGTAACTGAGTATCCACGATACATGATCTGTCAATCACAATACAAATAAACTCATATATCGAACTGATAGTCCGAGATTCTGTCGTCACTTCTGGAGCGTTATCCACCGTATCCAAGTTGATAATGTCTTCATAGTTGAGGGTTTTGTAGGATTGTAGGAGAACCTTAATCTCTGTTTTGATTAAAAAGATTCACCGACTTCAGGGGTTGATTTGGACCTTGAATATATGTAAGTCTTCTGAAGTTCTAGAGCTGCACGAAAATCGCCTCAAACTCGAGATTTCTGTATTTTTTCTTTTCTATATATGATATCTCGAGTCATTTTGACTTTCAAACGCAGATAATTCTGGACACACATAGATTTCAAGGCTAAAATTTCGACGGTGACTGTGAACACTATTACTGATTAGCTTAGCTGAATTTCCGTTTTTCTGAGACTAAGGTATGATTGGTCAAACGGATGGTGAATATGTCCCTTTAAATTAAAATAAATGTCCCAAAAAGTTACAGCATGCACCAGTTATAAAAACATTCAATACGAATGGTAAACCTGTCCCTTTAATTCCTGTTTTTACAAAGCTGGTACATACTCCCCCTTTAAACCAATCCATCTCATTTGCGTAGTAAAGTTCAGAACAAAAGGATGTAAAACTCCATTTAATTTTATTTTCATTATGTCAACAATCTGACGAACTTCTGACCTAATTACTGGAAATGACGTACTAAAACCTTTATATACAAAAACACATTGGAAATGATTGTTGACTCTCTAGAATTAATATTTTCATAATAATCTTATAAGTCTACAAACCAGACCAAACTTACCCACAAATACAATTATCGTCAAACATTTACATTGATTCCTTTTTCTTGTCCAGCCAAGTACACATCATCTTCACAATGCCAAGTCTTCTTCTTAGACCTTGACTGAAACAACCGCTATTCTCGCATCACGGACGTTTGTAAATACAGCGATTTGGTTGGATTGTATATCAACGAATACAACCAATCAGAGTCCTCACAGAAAGTCTGTGAACTTTAAGCTATAGTAATTATAGTCTGTCTGTGGAAGCCTATGATTGGCTGTATTCGCTGATGTACAATCCAATCAAATCACTTCATTCCGTGATACACGAAAGGTGACTATTGCAGTCAAGATTTAAGACGAATTTCGTAATAGTTTGACATAGTGAGGATGAGTAGGCTACACAAAGAGCGAAAAAAATTGAGGAGGTCATTTCAGAAAAAAAAATCTTCCTTCAGATCGGCTATTAAAGGGATTTTAAAGTTGTAAAGAGATTTTTCTAATTTTTATGTGTATCAAGGACACTGATAGCATCAATTTGCAGCATTCCAATTTTCAATCAGACGTCTGTTGTTCTTACAATACCATTTAAACTAAGCGTTATATGACGTCACTGTCGCTAAGGCCCTTGAATTTTATTAGCACCTTTTGCGATAGTGACGTTGTAAAACGCTTAATTAACACACAAATAATTACCGTAAGAGCGAACAGACTAAAATATAAATCTGTAAATTGACACTTTTTCTAACTAGGATAGCACTTTTAAGAGACTGTCCAAGGTTTACTTTGTTCGTCTTATAAACATATTTTCCCGGAAAAGATTCTTATTATTGGATCAAATATCCTTAATGGGAAAAATGACACAGCGTTTCCGGAAGGATACGAACAAGAAGAATGCGTTTCCGGTTGGAATACGTTACATTCATAATTAACTTTGTGACGTTTTATTTTAAGACATGAAACGAATATATTCTGAGACATGAAACGAAGATATTTAGTGAGAGCCGTTCATGTGTTTGACCCATTTTTTAAATATCAGACACTATGATGTAAATCATAACATATCGAGAATTTCCTTTGATCTATCCGTTGTATAGACGAGTGGGAGGAGTCTAGCTGTACTATAACTAGGTTTAGTTCATGTTATAGCACGGAGTGGCTTAAATTGTCTGCACAGACCATTACTGACATATTAGCCACACCCTCAGCACGTGCCACAGCGAACAAGTACATTGTATCTATGATAAGGCAAAATATTCCAACAATACTATGTACTATTCGCCAACTTATTTATAATTTATTAATTGATAAGTGTTCAGGGAAGAAGTTGTAGAAATTGTAGAAAAACCAGACGTTGGATTTAAATCTGAAAAAAGATAAGGATTACTGGCTTTAAGCTGTATCAGCTGGTAAACGGAATATTTCGATATGAGATTTATTTGGTGTAATAAAATTGTCTCGATTAAGAATTTTCAAATCTAATGACCGAATAAAGTTTTAACAACTTGAAGGAATTGGACGATTTTTTTTATCCATTAACAAGTGCTATTTCTTTTTAAATCTAGAAAAAAAGGCCGGAGGTCCGCAGAGACAGCAATAGGAAAAAGAAAGCCAACACGTTAAAAGGATTTCACACTATACAATTAGTCTATTAATAGTATTATTCGGTGTTAACATTTCAATTACAAGTGTGTTTACAATAGTGTTTTATCGAACCAGTATTTGCATATAGGTATTCATCGGTGTCCAAACCACGCCCCTATTCGTCATGTCAAAACCCGTATTTGTGATACGATGATAGGTATAAAGGTATTTTTGGTGTTGGTGACGTCACAAAATCCATTATAGAAATGTTTGTGGGCTCTCTGAAATGAATGCCATCAGGCTTACGGAAGACCTTACAGATACCTTCAGCCTCATCCGCTTTTTTGGTGCGTGTAGCCCACTAGATACACATCAAGTTATCCATTTTTTATTGTAGGATGGATATTAAACTATGTGGATTCTCTAAAAGAGGATGCCTAGTTGACAAAGCTAATCGCAAAGTGACATCAGGTGTTCCCTCTCCATATCAGCTATTTGTTTAGCATATTATCTATACTTCATTTCAGAAAGGCAATTAAATATGTGAACCCTCTTAATGGGATGCCATGCTGGCAAAGTAGTCGCAGAGTTTCGGAAGACCGAACAGTCGGACTCCCTGCCCCAACCCTACCTTTGTGTGTACATACATCACATTATCAGTTCTGTTTTGTATCTTTTCAGGATGGATATTAAAATTGGTGAAACGTTTTGGCTCTGGTTATTATTAGCAATGTTCTGTACAGTCTACAGCCGGGCAGCCTCGGAGTACGATTTGGAAAGACCAGCGAACTCTCCATACCTCGATCCCGAATCGAACATCCAGCCCTCGTTCAGATACTATCTTAGTCTCCTATCCAATAGCAAACCCAAATTTTACCCCGTTGATAAGATTTTAAAACGAAAAATGTCATGGAGACCTCTGGGATATTTACCTGCTGCAGTGCGCATGGCCGGAAATGACGCAGATAAAGTGTCCCAGGCGACGGAAGACGGATCACAAATGTTCAGATATGGTTAATTGTGGACTGGATCAAGGGACATAATTCAAGACCATTATTTCAAGATTCGACCACCATTTTGTTTCAAACACCATTTTTTTTTAAATGCAGCGCAATTCAAGAGCACTCCGCACGATAAAGGTTTATCTGTAGATAAAATTCACGATCTGAATTAAAATCTGCCGACAATTGTTGTTCAGAACTTATTGGACCAATCTTGTATTTAAAGAATTATTTTGTATAACTTTTTGTGATCCATCATAACTTACAATCCACAAAAAATTCGAAAAATCTGATTGGTTAGGGCTGAATTAAAAACAACCAATCAGAGATCTTGATTTTGAATATCGTAACTACTATGACCTGTCTCTCGTTTCTGATAATAACTTACAATCATAATAGAAAATGTGAACATTTCCATTATTTTTTAGATGCATAATTTACACGAACGTAGTTCACAACCATTTTGAATCCCGTCTCGACTTAAAGTATAATATATATATATATATCGAGGAAGAGATTCAAAATGGTTGTTAACTACGTTCGTGTGTGATATTTCCATGTAAGAACCATACGTAATTTCATATGAACCGAGGCCTGAATTAGAGAAACATTTTCAACAAAAACAAAATTCTTAATCCTATTACTGAGTAATTGTAATTTGTGATATCTTAATTAAAGCTAATTATTTTGTTATACAATTAATTATCTGTAATCTTACTTCCCTTTGTGAAAGCACGTTAGCTTTAAGGCGTCTTATTGGTGCTTTGATATTGCCAAATTAAGCTGCGAATAGGTGATGTACGAGGTAGATAACCATTTCGGTTCTTTTTTTACCTGATATGTTTCGTCGCCTTTGTTATCTAACAAGTTTTCTATCACAGTCCCGTTCTACTGATGTTTTTCAACCAATCAAAGTACGTCATGTAGAACTTGTTTCTTTAAACCATAAAAAATTGTAAGATAGCGAAACCCAAAGAGGCTTTCATGTTGCTTTTTTCTATTTGGTAGGTTTTGGTAGCCGAGAATTTGTCCTTGATTTCGAGAAACGGATTCTACATGACACGCTTTTATAGGCAGACATGTTCTTTATCTTTCGCACGTGTTTTTCATAATGGGAGATAACTCCTTCTGAATTGTTGCTCAATCTTTCCATATCACTGTTTATAAATACCATTAGAATAAAATATTATTTTCAGAAACGACCAACTTTCTTTTGTCTTTGAATTTCTCCCCTGCACCTGATTGGATCAATCAATCGTGCAACGAGGGAAATTTCCTAGGACACTAGCTGTTGCAGTGATCCTGTAGCACTTTTGGTCGCAGATTAATATCTCATCTCCATGTCAGAATCTCCGACTTCATTATTAACAGTTTTGATTTCTCTGTGTTTATTTTGATACAAGACTTACAGATTTCTGTAATTCTACACATGTATTCCCGGTGTTGGCGCCAGACTCCCGAGACTGGGGGTACAAATAGTAGGCAGACTGACACACTGGTGGAGAACACTGTCGAGGCTGAATTAAAAAATGCGCCATAGGAGGCGCCATAGTTGCAAACCTCTCACGAAGCGTTTGAGAGGTTCTTCAAAGAAAATATTCGAAAAGTTGAATTGTTTTGGTTGGTGCATTTTGACTCATATTTTGGGCAAAAAGGTATAAAAATCATTCATTTGATTCGTTAAAAATACAGTGGGGGTGCTAACCATTTTTTAGGTAGGCAAATACTCACTGTGGGACGCTCCCACAACCCATGCTGATTAAGTTCTTCTGGACATTCCCGTCTTTAGGCTACACGACTTATTGTGCAATCTTGAACACCCCACCCCTTTGGCGGTTACACAAGCATTATTTACAAGGCCAATATTCGAAATGACTCAGTAACCTAAAGCCAGCCAACTCTACGTTCAATTTTACTAGCATCGAGATCGCCTGATCAGTACTGCGGTTCAAAACAATAATTGGCTACTTATCTACTGATATATATTAACAAGGGCAATAACCCATGTAAGCAAAAACATTTTTGTAGTTATGTACGTACTTATACAAATTATCAAGGGCAATAACCCATATAATCGTTGAGTAAAACAAGTATATCGATGGTAATCTAGCCATAAATTTCACGTCTGCACGCAATTCCGCCATTTTGTAAATTGGCTATTATTCCCGCCACATAAATTGGAGTAGTTAAAAATCAGAGCACGCTTGACCAACTCCTTCGTTTATCTTATCATGAACTCTTCAGATTTTTCAGTTCATATGGAGCTTGGTGCCAGAGAGATCCCATAAACACTCTTAATCAGTTTGGGTCCGAAGTGCAAGACGTAGGGGTTACGATTTTTTGGCGGTATCCAGTTCTGATAGTAGGTAGGTTTACGAGTTAATAAGTTAACGAGCCATAAGAATTATGTCTCTTTTCAGCTTACTTTGTTTCGTTTTATTCTTATTTTTAACCGGTAGAGATTAAAATTGTGTAATGCGTAAAAACATGAAACGAAATAATAATCAATTTCTGAATATACATTTTCTTAAATCTTTAGAATATGACATATAAAAAGTCTAAGGCCTACTAAGTATTTGTTCTTTGAGGTCTATTAAATTTAAATGATGTCAAAATAGAGTTATCTGCCTTTGTATACTGTAATCTAACCTGTTCCTTCCAAACCAATTGAATATTCACATAAAGCAACAAAGAACAAAATATAAATGAAATAGAGTTTTACGTCTTAAGATTCTGTTCTGAATTGGGCTAAAGCTACACTCAACATAGAAAAAAAAAAATTCAAGAAGAATTTGGTATTGACATTCTATATGTTGTAAATTAAGTTACGAACCCCTTTTAAAATCCCATAAACCCGATTCTGTTTAAACCCGATACCCCTGATACAACTATAGGCCATTGTAGTCAATAATTTACTGTTACTTTTAACTCCCCGTATACTTATTGTTCACTAATTTCCTTTAACCGTAAAGTTTCCCTAAATAAAGAGGAACCCCGTCTGGTAAAATTACACGAAATAAAATGTTTTTACATTGTTCACCTTATTCGGACATCAACGGCCTACGGTCAGCAGGGACCACAGAAGTTTCCAGAGGCGGGGTGGGGTGGAGGCATAGGCTATGGTTTCACTATGTAAATTGTTAACAATTTTAAATGGGGGGGGGGGGGGGGAGCCGGATTGGCATCTTTTTCTCAGAGGGATCCCCTGGCCACCCATCCCCACGTAGAAACGCCACTGCATACAGTGTGCCACGACGGATGTTTTACACCTCTTTTGCCCACCCAATGGAGATATAAAGTTACAGAGAATTTTTCAATGCGATAATGGGAGTCTTCTATGTTGCGAATGACTTCAGTTGTTACAACGATGTTACGCCGATTTCTTAACAACAACGCCGTAATGGAGATATAAAGTTACAGAGAATTTTTCAATGCAATAATGGGAGTCTTCTGTGTTGGGAATGATTTCAGTTGTTACAATAATGTTACGTCGATTTCTTAACAACAACGCCGTAATGGAAATATAAAGTTACAGAGAATTTTTCAATGCAATAATGGAATCTTCTGTGTTGGGAATGATTTCAGTTGTTACAACGATGTTACGTCGATTTTTTAACAACGCCGTAATGGAGATATAAAATTACAGAGAATTTTTCAATGCAATAATGGGAATCTTCTGTGTTGGGAATGATTTCAGTTGTTACAACAATGTTGCGTCGATTTCCTAACAACGCCGTAATGGAGATATAAAGTTACAGAGAATTCTTCAATGCAATAATGGGAGTCTTCTGTGTTGCGAATGATTTCAGTTGTTACAACGATGTTGCGTCGATTTCCTAACAACGCCGTAATGGAGATATGAAATTACACGGTTTTAATCCAAATTATAGCCCGAACAACACCCCGGGATGTTTATGGGAGAGTAACTGTCACTCGAGAGAAAGGAAGACGATGTTACTCACTCAATGAACATCCAATGACAAGAAATGGGTATTAATGAACATAATGTTTCCTGTTCGTCCTAGCTCGGATATCTTGTGAAAATCTCTATCGTGTGAAACTTGGTAATTTACTTCTATTGTAACTTTGTATAATGATGGTCGTAAATTTTGTTAGGGTGGACGAAAGAGCCTATTTTGTTCACCCTTTGTGTACAACAGTATAGTTTCCCCAGCCAAATTGTGTAGATTTTAATAATCTAAATCCACCCCCCCCCCCCCCCCCACCAAAAAAAACCCGTTTGCATTTACTAAACAATTGTAGTATGTAACGCTGCTATAAAATATTTTCATCCTCGACGCCTGGAAGACGAGACTACATGACAGTATTTCCCTTCTTGTTAATTCCTTTTCGTGAATAACAATTATTGCACACAAACTTGATTCGGAGCTATACAGTCTGAAAGGTGTACGGGAAGAGTAGAATTAGACGAGTATGTCCCTTTAAGGTCCAATTTCTTAAAAAGCGACCTTAGGCTTTTACATTTACTAAAAATGTGTACTATGTTGTACTGCAATGTCTATGAAGACGAGCCACAAAGACATCGAGAGGTTCTCTATTTTCACATCAAAACGTTCCAGAGACGTATTTTATTTCGCCGAGAATTTAAGCTGCACATTTGAATGTCAAGTGACGATGGAGGAATGTTTATACTTGTCTTTGAAATTCAGACTCTATTTATACCTGGTCCTATCCTCTACTTTCGATTTATAAACACCAGAAACATACCGTTCTTCCTTTTAGTCTGGGTCTTAATACTCCATGGCACCGTCTTTTAGATGGTTCCTGATAATGGTCGCTATTGAAATATAAAAGTAAAAATAAAACGCAATTCAAAACAAAATGTATTTTCGTCATTAAAATTCAAAATGGCCAACGATTACGAATGAAAAGTCGACAATAGTAACCAAAGGGGCTGATATTCGATTTGACAAAATAAAACCTCTCACCAAATGTGTAAGACACCAGAGGGAAAAGCATGTGAATACAGATTTTGGTTTATGTTTGTTTGTAATTTGAAGCCACCTTTGGAACTCGGCTCTCCAGTGAAGTGGTAGCGCCGTAGTGTTGAAGGTAATGGCCACGGGGTATTGTAGGGTATTTAATAACGGCTTGGAATGTTGAAGGTTTGCCACTCGGGGGTATTAAGTGGCGTCGTAGAGTTACCACACAATTTCAAACATGTTACTGTTTGTACGCAAAGGGAAGAAATTTTGTTAGAGAAAGCAATCTTTGAACTTTGAAATCAACAAATGAAATGGAATTTTACATCCTTTTGCTCACTTTAGGATGGTGTAGATAAGACAACGCCATGAAGTGTGCAATGAGGGAAACTTGGACTGATATTTCCAGACTGCATGTGTTTGGTGTTTATTCTTGGCACCCTTTCAGACAATCCACATAGCTAATAGTGTTTTTTTTAGGGGTATTTGAGTGTTGGCTTCCCTTTCGGTAAGTACATTTTGAGTTTTTAAGTTAATAAGTTTTATATCAACCAAAATTTAGAATTCATTTCAATGATACAAAAGTACATCCCTTCTCCGCCCTCTTCAGATTATATAAACAAACCACTGTGGTCTGCTTTTTCTAATGAGTTATCTGCCCTGGGGCTAAACACATTATAACACTACTCTTCACTTCATCCTATTTGTCTAGAAATCTAAAACGACCTCACACTCAATGAGATCATAGAATATGCCTTAAGGTCTTAATGCAGGTTTCTTGCCTTGACCTTACGATTGACCTTTCCCATCACGTGACGTCTTGCGGATGCACTAAAAAGTTTGACTAACATGGTGTATTATTTGTATTGATGTTCAAGAGTTATTGTCGCTGTCTTGACCAACTTTTCTGCACTCGGAGCTAAGGGGACAACTCATTTAGGCTAAGGGCAGTACGACATAGGCCTACTGTCGTTAATTTCTTGCCATAAGAGTCCAACTAACCAACTGTATTCGCTTGCGAACAATCTAATCATATCGCTTCATTTTCAAACTTCTGTGATACAAAAAAGGTGACTATTGCAGTCAAGGTATAAGTAAGCTTGGCATGGTGAAGTTGAGTCAATACATGTATATACACGAGGTACCCAAATTACGATGGTATTTAAACCATACACGAGGTACGATAAGGCAAACTATACCCAACGTACGATGGTATGCTATCACTGTAATATTTATAATAAACTAATGGGTCTGAATTGTTTCTTAATGGTCATTTAAAGTTTAGATTGAAGAGATAATCACTCAATGATGATTCTTACACAAGTATTTCAAAACATGGTTTGGTGGGGTGATCCCATTCAGGGGTTCTCTGGTCCACCTTCCGACCGGCAGATGCTGAACGTTATTGGGCTCCCAGTCGACCCAGCTGTATAAAGGTACAGATAATCCGGGAAAGATCAATGCCAAGAGTTACTTGGCCAACAAGTTACAGGTTACTCCACCAACGAAGAGCAGACAACCCACTCACCAGACACCGCCAAGGGCAGATAACCCTACCACCAGTCTCCGCCAAGGGTGACAACCTACCTGTTTTAACCCAGCTTAATCTGGGTCGTTTATCTGTCAGTATTTCTCACCTTACCGCCATTAAAAAACTCATTATGAAAATATGATGAATGGAATATGTCAGTTTTTTTATTACTCGCATATTTAACTCTATAAATAATAAGACCAATTAAATATCCTAATGTATAATATATATCAGGACGTCAGGTAATATCGGCCCTATGACACTTTGTAACGGACCAGTTAAACGTCTTTATTTTAGGCATTTAAGGCAATATTGAATGTATGACACTATGTAACGGACCAGTTGGACCTCTATATTTTAAGCCTTTACTGGTAATATTGGCCTTGTGAAAGCATACTGCATGGCTTCAAACGCAATTGCTTATAATTTATTTCAATCAGTTCGAATTAGTGTTTAAGTGTTAGGTTTTATTGAAACTGCTCATTAAATCGAAGTTTTTCGTCCTAATCCACCCATCACCTATTAAAGGGACACCGTTCATAGCCTCCGGGTCTTATTAATTCATATTTTAGAGATAAAAAATGTCCGAATTTCTATTAACCTCAAATTGAAACATGACATCTCACAACCCGTGTCACCTCTCATGTCAAAATCACCATCTTTCATCAATCTGAATATAATTACAGAGAGTTTTTAATATTCAATTAGTCGCATATCTCATCTATAGATATTTAGTTTCGTTTATTTCTCTGGGTTGTTATTTTCTTCATTCATTCCTTATCTCCCTCACCAAAATTGAATAATTTGAGTTGATTTTCAGTTATTCTGATAGCCCATATATAGATATCTAGAAATTGCGTTTCGTTTATTTCCCATGGGTTACTCAGTCATTCCTGATTTCCTGAGAGAACAATGCTGTGTACAATGAGGGAAATTTCGCTAAGACATTTAAAAAAAATGTTTTGAACCTGTAAAATATATCAGCGTTTTATCTTTATTTACTTCAAATAATATAAAACGTATACCAAGGTTGGTTCATGACATAACCGCCAATATACCTCACCTAGCTACCACAATAACAAAGTACTTGAAGTTATTTTGGCGGAATTGGAAATAATATGATTGAGACTAATAAACACAGTTGGGGTGTAAAATAATGGCGAAAATATTACCTTCTACTTATTCATAAATATACAAATAAAACACACTCGTTTCTTTCTTGGGTTGTCACAAAATTTCCTTGGCCACACACGTCAGTTGTTGCTTAAAGAGAGCTTTTTTTTTCAAAATTAAAGTGCTTTACACCCTCTAAGTTGGCTTAATTGAAAATCGAAAAGGAGCATGCTAATGGCACTGTCTTCGTTTGATTCTCTTGTTTCACATCATATCGCTGACGGTGAAATAAAGTGGAAGGATTATATTTGTAAAATTTCCCTCATTGCACACATTATGGCGTTGACAGTTGGAAATCGGAAAAGACTTAGTTTTATTGGAATTGCAGGAACCTCAGACGCCTGATTGGAAGTTGGAATGGTGAAAATTGATGCTTTCAGTGTCCCCGATACACATAAAACAAGAAATGCTTTTTACAATCCCTTTAAAAGCACGACCATAAAACCAAGGCGCAGCATAACATTTTAAATTGTGGTGGGGCTTCAAAAATAACTAAGACTGACAAAAAAGATAAAATCGGTGGACTTGAAAGACAAACTTACAGATAGAAAATAACCGACAATATTTAATATTCACTTTATGATTTGTAATCTCTTTTAAGTTTTCAGGGTGATAAAATATAGATAAATGAAAATGCTAATCGTATGCTGTGTGAAAAACTACATAAAAATGTTACAAAACGGTGGACAAAAAAAAGAAATGAATATTTGGCTTGAATTTATAACTATTTGTAGACTAGAAACGTCCAGTATGAAATCCCGGCCTTGGTTGCGACGATACCCTTTCCTGACATTGAAAAGCTGTCTAGTTGTTCAGATGGGACAATAAACCGAGGCCCCGTGTGCTTCAGGCTGTGCATGCTAAAGATTTCTTGACAGTAGGAAATCTGCAAAGGATATGCTCATGCCACTGTCCTGTCAAATTTCTCTCATTGCACACTGTATAGTGTTGTTCATCTTCATTAACCAAATCAAGTGGAGAAAGCAGAACGTAAAATTCCATTTTCTTCGAACTATTGTTGTATCCTACGTTTAGATTTCCATTACTGCCTTTGTCGCCGTTCTCTTACAATTTCATCTGCAGCACAACAGAATCCATAGTTCCATTTTGCACTTGCTGACCTCAATGACCTTTGACCTATAAAACCACTGAGGTGCGCATGTATATTTGTTATTATTATAACTAAGAGAAAAGTTACTGCTCTAATAAACCATTCTTTAATTGCATAATATTCAGCTCACAAAACTTATTTTTGGTTTTATTGCCTCGATTACAAGCCTCTTTATGCAATCAAACCGAGTGAGTCGTCAGCCAAAATAAATTTCTCTTTGACTATTTTACGACAATCGTACATTGTAATTTACTTATAACAGGAATGTTATTGGTATTTGCCACCATTTTGACGTTATTTTACGAGATATGCCGTTATTTAACGATATTTAGACGTTTTTAAACGCCATCTTGACGTAATTTTATGTCCTCGGGTTTTCAACTAATAAATTTCGACTAGTGTAAACTATATCTGTAAATTCAATCAAATATTCTTTATTTTGTCTAGTCAAAACTAATGTTTTCAGTTATACAGCTTCGTTATCGAGTAGCTACAGTTCATTATATATCTACACTTTGTGGGAATAAGCTTGCCGACTCGTGTTTCTAATACGCAACCTTCATCAGGACAGCTTGTTTTGAAATGGAGATTAACTTTCAAATATATAACTTTAATGTTAGATTATTGACCAGTGTAGCTCATCTCATGCTACAAGTGTTTCGAATACGCTTTTCTCATCGGGACAGCTTCTTTTGGAAATGACTGTTAACTACCCAATATAGGACTTCGGCCCATCGTCGATTAGACACTACCTCCTTATCAATAAATAAATGGGACTGTGGTTCACTTTATAAAATCAAAAATACCGTTTTAATAGGAGGGGGGTTGCCCGTATGCGTGTGTTCAAATTTACAAAACAAATCGTACAAAGAAGCGTATTAATTGGTTGACTTGATCATCAAGTGATAACATGAATTGTGACCATTTTATCACAGTCCCTAAAACGAAGTCTACCAACTAAAAATAAGGCATAATACTAGCTTGCCTAGTTGAAGACGATACAGTTTAGGCACATGATCAAAAGGGAACTCACCGAACAGGTGCGAGAAGTCAATACCGAGAATATTCTACCGTAGGTCTACATAAACTCTTGGTCTGTATCAAACTGAAGGTTGTTTAAAAGTCTTATTATTTTAAGGTAGGTCTATCGAATGCATCCTTTTTTTTATATTCTGAAAGTATCTGGAAAGCCAAGACTACCTAGGCCTTAATGGATTTATCTCCCTTTGGTAAACAGAAGATAGACAACTGAAGTTTGACTGCCTCTTCTGATTTGAATTAGGCCTATAGCTTTAGAATCGTAGTTGAAAATAATTCGGTAATGATTTTATCATTTCTCCAATTGAACTCAATTCACTACAATATTTTGCTTGCAAAATTAACCAACCCTTCTTCGACATTGGGCATGTTTACAAAATTCGCCATTGAAGATGATTTTTGCCTCTTAATTCTTAAGTATAGACGGGTCTACAGAATAGGCATCCTTAAGGTAGGTCCAAATTTATGAGCTAAATATAAAAGACCACAAATCCACAATGTTGTCATGTTTTATTTTGACAGAATTGCTTGATATGAAGTGTAATGGCAAAGTTTTGCCTACTTCTTGATCGATTTTGAAATGGCTCTTGGAATATAACATAGGCATAATTTTGCTCTTCAAAAAAGAGTTATTGTTCCTTTAGTGACAATATTTCCCCCATTGTGCACTGCATCAGTGCATGCTGCTATTTCTGAAACCGCAAGGATATCCAATGTAAACACTCCACCCCCACCAAGACACAAAGTCTATAGACTCATTAAAATGTTCCCTCGTACAAAAATCAAAAAACGAAAGATTTTTTCGGGAATATAGAAGAGAAACCGGATTTAACTCGTATGCATATTCATTACAAAATGGTTGTTTAACTAAAACTCTTTACATAATAATACACGCTATAAAAGTTGTTTAGAAAGTGTAAAAAGAGCAAGTCTGGTAGAATATGTTGAAATTTGATTGGTGAAGTAAAGTGTTTATGGGCGTTTTATAAATTTATACTCAAAATACATTGAAATTGTACAGGACACATTTAAATGAATAAATAAAAAAAGATAAAATGTTAGATTTTAATAGGCTTATATTGTATTAATGGGTAGCCTTCATTTCAGAAACTTAAATTATCTTTGGATAGTCCTCAGTGGTGGAGCCAGGTTTACGTCCGAGGAGGGTGTGTGTTGGAGGGGGGAGCGAAATATCTGAGATTGCGCGAATTTCGAACCTAGTTATAAGGTTTTTGCCGGAACACTTGCTTTCGGGGCTCCGCCACTGATAGGCCTTTCCTCTGCCTACTCGGTGAAAACCTAACTTTTGCATGGGTTGGCAACAAAAGTTCATATTTTAACAATAAAAGGGCAAACTGTCACCCAAAATTTTCTTACATGATTTGTATTTGTCTCAAAACACGAAGAATTCTTCATTCCATGACCAGCGTTTACGAGGATTTGCTCAAATTTCAGTCTTGTAAGCATAATACACATAGTTAATGCTTGAAACGTTGAAATCGGTAGTATTCATTACTTATTACAAATAAAGAAAATAAAAGAAGGAATAGTCCCTCTTAACATTACTGTAAAGCCAAGCAAAAATCTCCTTAAAAAGGGGAAGGGACAGGGCATAATTCCTGTTTTTTTAAAGCTGCCCCCCCCCCCCCCAAAAAAAAATCCCTAAAAAACCCTTTACTGTAATATTGCAATGGTCGAAAATTTGAAAAATTCTTTTTATGTTCAAAAAGTACGATAATACTAAGCTATGTCATTCAAAAATATGGAGATAAGTTTAAAACGGCAGGTCGAGTGTGTACACTCGAATCAATCAAAATATGCATAGTGATAACTCAGTCGAGAAAGAATCCCAAAACCCTTAATCCGAATATCTAACGACTTTCAGAATTGTTAATCTAGTCTTGGGCTTTTTAACAAATATCTTAACGTTGCTAGAACATTGAAAACGTATCCGGAAGTGACGTTTTGTTTTCGAAAAGCTTCTTACATTTACAATTTGGCGCCAAAGATCGAACATTCGGAAAAACGATTTCACTCCATTTATAGAAAGTTTATCAAATTCACAAAACTATCCATGTAGCATATTATCGGGTCAGATGTTCGGATTAACTCACCTCTGACATGGGTCATGAAGCAGTATATCAATGTTCAAACTTTCGGATTTGCTCTCAGGCTGTTCATATAGCATCACATATAGCATCAGATATAGCATCACATATAGCATCAGATATAGCATCACATATAGCATCAGAAGCTCGGACTAATACACATCCATCTTTTGGCTCTTTGGCTATCTTGAGGCAAAATGGCAATGACCAGATGTTCGGACCATCTCTATTCTGGCTTTGATTGTCTCAATTTAGCTATGGTCAGAAGCTCGGACTAAGTGCCCCCTGAGTCGTGCCTTCATTCGGACAGTTAAAGTCATAAATATTTGTAATAAAGAAATACAAAGGACACATGCCGGGCTACTTATCTTCAGTCAAAACTTGTTTAAACAATACACAAAGAATACAGGGAGATCGAGACCAGTTGAAATGAATCAGCGAGAAAATAAAATGATATTATGAAGCGTATTATTTGATAAGTTAGAATTGTAATGGAGCGAGACCGATTCATCATTCCGCTTAGTATTTCACAGCCTGTTTTGTAACGGTCAGTTGAATGATGTTCTCTTGTTATTGCCCTGGTCATTTTTTTGGTTAGTCCGAGAAAATGGTGTTTCAATAAAACCAATTTAAGTAGTTTACTATAAAACTGTATTCCGTTATTTAATTCTGTAACACTCCAAGCAGTAATTTGCCTCAATCGAGCAATCACATTTTGGTACTGGAATAGACACCTTTCTCGTATCAGAGAATGTAGCGATTTGATTGGATTGTACGCTAGCCAATATAGCCAATCAAAGCTCTTGACAGAAATACATTATGTCTTGCGGTTTACAAAGTGGCTGCATTGGTTACTGTACCATCCAAGCAAATCGCTACATTCCCTGATACCAGAAATGTTGCTATTGCAGTCAAGGTATTAGACGCAGTTCGTTGGTCACGTGATTGTTGCCCACTAATCTACCTTTTTGTTTCCCAATTTGATAGATGTTTTTATTGAGTGAAGTTTATTTACGGAAGAGAACTCTCGAATTACCTGAACAATTCAATCAAATGATAAAATAAATAAATACTTGAGACTTGTAGATTGACGGTGAAATCTGACACTCGCTGATTGAGAAGCCAAGAATTTTAACATGCAACATTTCGTAGAAGTTTGGAATATTCCTACTGTAGATTTCTCTCTCCTGTCCAGAGAAGCCAAGAATTTTAACATGTAACATTTCCTAGAAGTTTGGAATATTCCTACTGTAGATTTCTCTCTCCTGTCCTGAGAAGCCAAGAATTAAACATGCAACATTTCGTAGAGGTTCGAATATTCCTACTGTAGATTTCTCTCTCCTGTCCAGAGAAGCCAAGAATTAAACATGCAACATTTCGTAGAGGTTTGGAATATTCCTACTGTAGATTTCTCTCTCCTGTCCAGAGAAGCCAAGAAATCAAACATGCAACATTTCAGCGAGTTTATAGCCTCTGTATTGATGGTGATATTTCAGGAACCCCTGATGCCACTTCGGCGATGTATGTCAACTCGGCACAGAGAGTCTACATAGCTAATACAGGCCATAATTGTGCCACCATGAGACTGGGCACACCATTCAGAGAGTCCACATTGCAAATATCGTTATTTTGATATTTTGTATAGAAACAAATCGAAGATTTGGCCCATTCAGAGAGTTCACATAGCATATACCGTTAATACCGTTATTTTGGTATCCTATTTGTAGTGAAACAGTTTCACCTGCAAGAATGTAAAGAGAAAAAAATTGACCCGTCTAATTTTATAACAATGAGATACGAGGCAAGCATTTTACACGACGCGCATACATATGTTATGTGTGTGTACACCGATAATACTGGTAGTTGTATGTACATTGTATATGGAAGGCGGGTAGACAGGCAAGGCAAGGTTTAGGTTGTCTATCGCCGTCGTCTCAAGCCATGTGTAAACCTTAGACGAGTTGAGATACAGACCGTCGTTTATAGCTGGACCAACCAAATACTGTCATTAAAGTTAGTCAAACGCCTTGGACTGAGTTTTTAATGTGTGGTTGATTCATTCATTCATTCAGAACTTGACTGGCAACTCGAATTTGTTGGGAATTTATTTTTTTAAAATATAATAAGTGAAAATGTTCTGTGTAGAATTTGGAACTGGTGTATATAATATCGGTGAAATGTTTCTGTATTTGTGGTACAATGTTTAACTACAGTCAGTAAAGAATATCAAGATTTGGGATAACGGATAAAGGGGATGTTTTCTTGGCTAAATTACTTGTTGAAACTTAATCCTAGCAATTTAGTGACTTAATATTCACCAATCACGATGGTCGATTCTATTATTTTAGCGTTTTTATTGTGTTTTTATAGAAGACTTATGAAATAATAATGTGAACCGTCAATCCTAACTCTTCATTATTTGGATTTCGTTCTAGCGAAGGGAATGATGTGACAACAATTTGGATATTTTGTGGTAAAAATTTTGCTACTTCTGAATTTTTGCATTCGTAAAATGTTTGACGAAAAAACTTAGAACCTCAATTTTTTTCTGATTTTGGAATTTTTAATAGATTTTTGAAAATAATTCACTCGAATGTATATAAGCTTATATTAGATTTATAAGTCAAAATAAAAAAATATTTCAAAAAATTTGCAACGTTTATTGACAAAAGAATATTTTCAACGTGGGTTATATAACGTATAAGAAAATTCATCACCGAAAGCAAAGACCGGGCAACGTGAAATTTCTCGTCGAGGGCAAAGGCGAAAAGAAACTCGTAAATTTATCGGACGAATCAAGGAATTTTGCTTTTAAGTAAGCGACAAAGCCAAGGATTCTGTTTCTACGAAGGACCAGGGAATTTAGTGTAAGGCATCGAAATCACACATCAAGGAATCCAATAAAATTCTACGAAAACACAGGCCGAGGATTCTGTGTGAAATTAATAGTGTCTATGTATTAAGAAATTGGAGTATATCGCATCAGTATGAGGAGAGACGGACTAACTTGGGTACTATATCTTGTGATTTTTATATTGTGCTTTCAGAGATATAACTCTATTCGCTGGTTGTAAGTATTCCATTTTTTATTATTAGAAATATTAAAACAGAACCTAAAACATGTTATTTGAGAATTTCACGCTATGCGATCTTATACTGACTTATTTCAGCTTATTAATTAGTATTTTCTATTCCAAAATTCTACCACAAGTCCCTAAAACATTCCTTGGCCCATAATCACATGACTTGATTTACTAATTTCATGTAAACAATATTTCATGTAAACAATATTTCATGTAAACAATTTTTCATGTAAACAATTTTTTTAAACTATAGTTTGTGTAAACTAATTTCATGAAAATTACTTTACCTTCTTTCATGTAAACACATTTGTAATGTAAATTAATTTCATGTCAACCTTAATTCATCTCTATTTCTTATAAATTTTGATTCATGTGCACGTTTATTCTTGTAAACTTTTACTCGCTTTAACTATCTTTCACATAATCTTAATTTCATGCACGTAAATTTTTATGCATTATTTTGCTTGAAACTGTTGGTTTGTATAAAAACTTTACTACCCTCTTGAGCAATATTTCAGTTGAAATATGGCGAGATTTAAATGAAAATCTGCCTTTAAAACTCAAGCTATTTTCTATATCATAAAATTCTAAAACTAGAGAATTCTATCAAATTTGGACGCCTTGAAATGTATTTTTTTTCATGCATTAATTCTTAATATCCAACAAGTAGAAAATAGGTTGTTCGCTCTAACTTAATCCATAAACAACCAATAACTGGCATCAAAACAAACATCATGTGACTTTTCTTTTGTGATATAGAGCAACAACAAGGATCAATTTTCACAAAGTCGTAAAAACTTTCCCAAAAACTTAAAAGCTTGACAAATCTTCATACACAAAGCTACATCATTGAAGGCGTATTTATGATATATTATATTTTATTCTCTTCAGTGAAATAGGACAGTTACACAAAAATGCAAAATCTGCCCAACTACAGTGTAAAAAAGACAATAACATAGATTCTTAGTGATATGTTCAAAATTATAATGTGGTCGAACGTTTTTACAACATTCAGATCCAGAAACACAGCATTAACTAACATAAAACTTTATATAAAGCATTTAAACATCAAATCCCATTGTAAAAGTACATATTTATACTGTATATATTTATAAAGGATTATAACATTATACAAAGCATTTAAGCATGAATTTATAAATGATCGAACGATTTTTCAACATCCAGAAACACAACATCACTAATATGGAACATCAAATCCCATTGTAAATGTACATATTTGTACTGTATATATTATTGAAGGATTATAAATGATCGAACGCTTTTACAACATCCAGGAACACAACGTTACTAATATGAATCTTTGTATAAAGAATTTAAACATCAAATCCCATTGTACATGTAGATATTTGTACTCAGTATATTAATATACGAAGGATTATAATAATACAATATTTTCACTGTTAAAATAGTGCTCAATACATTTTTGAGCGACATAGAAATATAAAACAGAACCTGAAACATGTTGAAAAATAATAAATGTAAATTTTTAGTATTTATATTTTTGACAAGATTTTGACCAAGTCGACCAACCTGTTTTAGTTTTAAGGATAAATTCAAAATTTGTAATTTATCAAAACAAGTCTATATTATGTCCTAGCTGAATCAGTTTTATTACGTAAAAATAAACAAAAAATAAACATATGTATTTAAAGGCATTTATTTATTCCTGAATATATGGAAAATTTGTTCATAGTTTATGTTTGATTTACAACACGGTTTCGACATACATTTTGCCAATGACATGGAAATTGTTGAAACGTTGTTTATACTTAAATCGTTTGGCTAGTGCTCCCCAAAGCCATTGTATTACTGTAATCATCGAAATGTTTCTCACAATAAAAAAACTCGAGCTCAATAGGACGAAAACTGAAGGTGAAAAGGTAAAATGTTGAAACGTTGTATACAGTAGATTGTATGTTGTAAGGTTAAAGTATAACATAATTTTTATAAATGGGATATAAATAATGTATAATAGTTTTCCGTCTTTCACATTTTTATTTTGAAGGGAAGGGTCGATTTGGGTTTGGGAAGATGTGTGAAGCTTAAATCATTTAAGGGAATTCGAGTCTGACGTCATTCTTTGATTTGGGGTATCAACTATTTACATATTAAGTTTCAGTTATCACAAAATGTTCAATTTGAAATGCAAGCATATTTAAATATTATTCTCGCCCAGATGAAAATAAAATTAATAATGTAAAAAATAAGATTAAAAAAAATCGTTTTTAAGAAACGTTTAGCAATTTTAATCCTTTTGAAGTAAAATGCACAAGGGGTTAATAGAACGTAACAAATATGCAAAGAGAAATGTGTGAAAAATGTCGTAAGGTAAACGTTATAGAGCCTGATTTAGAATAAGATTTAAAGGGGAAGTGTGTATCAGAAAATGTTCTCCCTGTGTTCAATAATGTATAGGTTTTTGTTTACACTGATATGTTTTTTTCAATATCAGTAAAGGGATAATCCTTTTTTATGAGCTTCATTTGGTCATGAATATCTTAAAAATTAAATTACCATTAGCTTATGCCTTTAAGGCAGGGCATGTCTGTACGTAGGTTCATGAGAGTCTTCTCAGAGAGTCCACACAGCATATAAAAATGCTTATAAAAACAGCTTTTATACATGTAACCTGTAAATTGAAGAATATACATTGTAAATTGAAGAATATACCATGTAAATTGAAGAATATACCATGTAAATTGAAGCATATCTCCACCATGATATAAATGTTTTTAAATTGTATCATGTAAATTGAAGCATATCTCCACCATGATATAAATGTTTTTAAATTGTATCATGTAAATTGAAGAATATCTCCACCATGATATAAATGTTTTTAAATTGTATCATGTAAATTGAAGCATATCTCCACCATGATATAAATGTTTTTAAATTGTATCATGTAAATTAAAGCATATCTCCACCATGATATAAATGTTTTTAAATTGTATCATGTAAATTGAAGCATATCTCCACCATGATATAAATGTTTTTAAATTGTATCATGTAAATTGAAGCATATCTCCACCATGATATAAATGTTTTTAAATTGTATCATGTAAATTGAAGCATATCTCCACTTTAAGATATTGAAGGGGGAGAAGGTTGTTTATTTAATTCTAAATAACAGTTGTAAAAGATGTTGATTTTACTCGCTACAATTCTTTGATCTGCCTGTCAGAAATAAGCAATTTTAATATATTATCAATTCTGTTTACTTGAGAACATTTCAAAGGATTTTTGACGGTTTGTAAACATTTGCTGCGAGTCGTAAAATAGTTCGAAATACTCCAACCTTTGTCGTCTCCATTAGAGTGTTACAAACTAAAAACTGTCAGTTCATTGAAAACTGTAAACTGTAAATGTAAACTGTAAAACTTTATAAAACTTTATAAAATTTTTGACGGTCTGTAAACATTTGCTGCGAGTCGTAAAATAGTTCGAAATACTCCAACTTTTGTTGTCTCCATTAGAGTCTCACAAATTTTTAAACATTTAACATTTGAAAAATACATGTAAAACGTAAAACTTTTTGCAAGTTCAAAAGTCTCAAACTTTTTCCGTTTCACAAACTTCTAACTTAGACATTAGCAGGAATATTTTCCGAATTAAAGTGCAAAAAAAGCAACATGTGCTGTATGACTTCAATAGTTCGAAATCTTCCCAATTTTCTTATGCCCTTTAAATATAAGAAACTACGAACCTCTTTTATTTTTCATTCGTTAGTGTTGTATAGATTTTAGTCATAAGACAAACCTAATGCTGAGTTATTTGAGAAGATCTTCAGAGATATTGTTATATGAAGGCCCATTATTGCCAAAATCTCTTATAAAACTCATTCCTTTCCATTCGTGTAAACTAGGGTGAAATTGGGTAAAAAGTCAGACCACATGCCGAGAACACCTTTAAAATTCCAACCAAATTAACACGTTAAATGAAAGGCTCAGTATATTGCCAAAAACCTCTAATAATACCTAATCCTAACAGCTATACATGTAAATAAATTTATCACATAGATAACTCGGTGACATATACTTGATAAAAATTGAAAATTATCAAATTATTTGACTGATCCAAACAGCTTCAAGCTCTATAAATTATAATAAGAAAAAAACAATAACAACATAGACTTTAAATACACTTTATATGATATTGAAGGAAATCCAAAACTGTGGCACAATAAATTTGACTTCTCTGTTTCGACCTTAATATTATTGACTAAATTTTATTATTAATTGGACCTTCGGTCATTGCAAAGAAAACTTTCAACATGAAAAGTATTTTTTAACAGACTTCAAACCTTCAAAGAAAAATTACAACTTCAGGAGCACCAATTTTAAAATTGTTATGAAAGCTTAATGCCAGGCAGTGCATGGTTGCACATAGGTTTGAGGCCGTCCTGTCAGAGAGTCCACATAGCTTATACTGTATTATGGTACATGGGTGCAAGCCACCGCTCCCGGAAAAAATATCATCACTGCAACTAAACGCCATTACTGATTGCCCCTCCGAATATACACCCCCTACCCCCGATTAATCAAGTCTAACTTTGAGTCTGACCCTAGGTGGGTCGATGTGATCATTTCCAACTTATTAAAAATCTTATCTTTCATATACACACGACACCCCCACCCTCTTTTTACAAAAAACCACAAAACCCATGTACACTGGGAGAAAGGATCCGGTCACACTTCCCCTTTAACAAATCTTATCTTTCAGCCACAGTCGTTTTTATCTTCAGTTTTCTTTAGTTGTTACAATAAATCCTAGGAAAAACAAAGTGTTGTTAAAAAATGGAGTTTAAGTTGTAAGTCAATCCAGTGTATTGGGTATTAAATTTCAGTTTTTTAATTATTTAAGGAGGGTTGACTAAGATATATGTATCTAAATAGTGAAAATATTTCAAAGGAATGTATAGTTGTGTTGAATGGGCGAAAGTAAACAATGACATAATGTGCTATTTTGTTAAAAACATGACTTCATAATGCAATAAATTGGATAAAATTTCAACAAGGCGATTTTTAAATCTGCACCCAGTTTGACTTTGGTATTTCTGTTACTTAAATATGATTTATACCCGAATTTAAAAACGGTAGTTAGTCTATATTATACCAGACAATTCATGAAATGTTTCTGTTATGAAAGAATAAGTGTAGTCTGTATTATAGTAGACAAATCATGAAATATTTCTGTTATTAAAACAATGTAGTCTTCATTGTACCAGACAAATCATGAAATGTTTCTGTTATTGAAAACAATGTAGTCTTCATTGTACCAGACAAATCATGAAATGTTTCTGTTATTAAAACATTGTAGTCTTCATTGTACCAGACAAATCATGAAATGTTTCTGTTATTGAAACAACATCAGCATTCAATTATGTTCATGAAACTGGTGTAACACAGGGATATTTGCTGTGACCATATCTTTTATGTTATTTGATTATTTTCTAATGTTTTAAGTTAAGATTAGTAACTTTGTAGTAGTACAATAATAGTAGATTGTTTTGTTTTAGCTTAGTAAAATGTGTTTTTATATCGTATGCTATAACTTTGTCCGTGTATTTATTAATATTTCTTAAAGGCAAGGTGATGAACCCGTCCCCCGACATTATTAACCATTTCATTGATGAAATTTACAATTCCCATACAGAGAATTTAAAAATCAAATAAACGTGAGATGTATGGAAATACTTGGTTCAAAGGTGTTCAAGTGCTACATCGCTTTCAATTGAAAACCAGTTTTGTTGAACTTTTTCTTCGTTTTCTTGAAAGCTTGTATAGGCGGAGTACCTTTTCGACATAATTTCTGCCTTGGGCTAAGAAGCTGCGACTAACGAGTGGCTTAACGCCAAACTTTGATGGAGTACACTGAGAAGAATGTGAAGTAGGCCGATAGGTAGAGACTACAATAAAACATTCCCTCGTCAATTGCTCTGAATATTGTAAAAAAGCACACTTGCATCGAGGTCATGACATGGGTAAAAATCCCCGATTAGAGAAAAAAAACCTGAGCTAATTTTGGACTGACATGCTAGAATGTGATGTGAATACAGATTTATTAAGTTTTTTATTAGTAGTAGGAGTTGTTGTGTCTATATTTATGTGTGAATACTATCTTAGGCTTCAGAGCTTTGGTCATATTTCAAATTTTTGGAAAGAAAACTCTGTAAAGAAAATCAATTAATAGTCTTTGTTGAAAAAAAGCATGTTCTGGATGATCAAAAGTTTTTCATGCTCAAATAGGGTTCATATTTAGGTTGAACAATTTGACTAACAATATATTACACCAAATGGTAGTTTCAGCTAAACTAACTAATTAGTTTAACTAATTAAATTTAATTTTGATTCGCATTTCTTAAAAATTCAGTAGCAATTTAGCATGTACCAAGAGTAAATCTTGACTGATCAAAAGAAATATTAGATCACAAAAGGGTTCATTTTGAATCGCAAGGTGCGATGCGATACCGCTTAAATTGGACTCTGTACACAACTCGAGGTAATTATCCACAAAATTATCAAGACAAAATCACAAAAGTTGTCTCCAATCTATCATGGCAAAATCATGAAAACCTAGTTGTACCAAACCATGCTGTGTAATATTTCAAATTTCAAAAGAAACCTCAACAAATTATATAGAATTAATTGTCTACACGGAACATTATCCACAAAACATTCAAGACAAAATCATGAACAAAACCATGCTAGGGCATATTTTGTACACGACGCAACCATCCACAAAACTATCATGGTAAAATCATGAAGTCCAAGATTAACAAACAAATGCTAGGGAATATTTCAAATTTCAAAAGAAACCACAACAAATTATTTAAAATTCATTGTCTATGTTGTACACGAGCCCATCTATCAAGGTAATATATGTATGGTAGTTGAGACAGGTAAATTATTTCCTCGACACGGGTTCAAGTCAGTTACCCCTGTGTTGTAAAGGGTCCACGGCGATAGATAAATATCTCTCGTATTGTTTGAAACTTGTTAAAGGACCAGGTATAATATGATGGATGACTGAAATATTAAAATTCTGACCCCTTTTGTTGATGGAGTTTAAACAGATTGACCTTTTAAGAATTATAACTACATGAAATTTATTAACTACGCTCTACTCTTTGAAATGGTCTTAAAAAATTATGATGCTGCCATGTTTGGCATCTCCGCAAGCTCAGTCTAGTAGTACTTGCTGACCCGGAAGAGTGGGCATACCCTGCTTCGTTGGATGAAGACAAGCAAAGCATTTTAGAATAAGGTCAAATCGTAAATAGATATCAATGTGTAAAAGTCATTAGTAACATTGATGAAAAGACAAGGGCAAAACGTCGCCCTGGTTTACTCCGTAACGTCTTTCATGTTAATTCACCTTTGGACAGGCGTGCTTTAAATGCTTGGATTGAATGATCTAGAATTTTAATTATTGATACTCGAATTGCATATTATGGACAAATCTCTGATTTTGTTTGGAATAGAGTGTCCTGCTTTTTCTCGTGATATCTTGGGGACGCTTGCAAAACTGACTTTAACCCCGAAGTATTTTAATAATACTGTGCATCTTCCCCTCCACTTTCACTAGCTGATCGAGATTGGAACCTACAACCACCATATGAATACCCATACAGCATTTCAGTCTATCTAGACCACCTGCAAAGTATATATAACCCCTAAGTTTTTTTTTGGTAATACTGTGCATGTAACCCGAAATACCCTCTAACATTCCGTACCCTATCTTGGGTGACGGGTTAATAGTCCCTAAAAGTATCCCGGTTATCATTTAAACTGGGTATTATCATGCTAATCGTCCGCCAATAGACAATTTAACATTAAACATATTGTTCGGCTTAACTCGACGTCCCTATCTGAGCGAAATCAGTGTCACTTTAATTCATTTCAATCCTATCGCTCCATCTTGAATATTTCACGCTTTTAGAGGGTCACACTCTCCAACATCTTTTTATCCGATTTTCTGATGAGAAATGAGGCCGAGCTTGGTTTTCAAAAGTTAAAATGCTGTGAGCAATATCGACAAGACCGATGCAAAGGTTCATTTTTTGGCTCTGTGTAGACTTTTGAAAAGGGGTCATCTTTTCTGTAATGCAGTAAAATATTAATGCTTTTTGCGTGGGTTGTTTTCCTACGGGTAACTTTGGAAGTCTTTTAACCTGCAGAAAAAACACCAAATGAAAATCCAAAGCGGAAATTGACTCGGATTGGACATATACAAAGTGTCATTTTTGGGTCAAAGAAGGTTTTTGACTTTGTGGGATAGCTCTCTTTTGGAAACCTCAATACCTCTCTGCTACAGTTCATTTGGTGCTATCTTCCGACGATGACAACTTGATATGTCCTATAGTCGAATGCCCAAAACACCGTCGATGGTAGCAACCTGCTCTCAAATGATCCACCCGTAACCTTTGAGGTCAAAGGTAGATGTATTTCAAGTTTTAAAACGCAATCCCTTTGAAGTTTTTAACTGTAAAAGGGTCTATGTATGAACAATATTCGCTTTACTCTATCTTATACATTACAATTAATTTTTATTGTACAGCCGTGCTTCGTCATAATTTACTTTTAATCAACAATGAGGACTCTCAATGCGTTATCTAATAGTCTACTTTGACTGAAGAGGGGCGTGTCTAATCTTTCATTTCAAATTATGAATATTAATACTCGATTATGACGTAATGATTGACAGTTATTACTAGAAGTGTTAGCCAATAATAATCTGTCTCTGTCGTGTTATAATAAAGATGGCGGCGACTGTAACTAGGGGTGATATATTGGTGCGGGGTGACAGGAAGTTAATCCGTGTCGTTATTATTTAATTCTGTCACCTGACACAGGATTAAGAAGTACATTTGTTTCTGCCTCTGGGGGTCGTTGCTGTTAATTATTGTCACCCTCAGTGATAATTCAAATTTGCTCTTCCCTACTGACGATTAGGTTTCGTACCCAAAACTCATAACTTAAGTGCAGGTAAAAATTGATATAACATTTGAAAAGGTGATTGATAAACATTGCAATCATAGTGATGAATAATCTATCACATTGTATTATCGTGAAAAGATTTATTTTATGATATTTGTGAAGCCGTTGGGCAAAAAAAAATAGCAATATTGAAGGAACTCTAATAAACCTCCTATTTGACAATTTTAATTGCCCAAGAGTGCTAACTTTCCTGGGGCACTTGATGACACTTCTTACCTGAGTTTGTCAACTTGTCAAATCAGTAACTCAGTACACATAGCTAATAATGTTTATTTTGGTAATTTTTATGACATGCATAACCATAAAGATGTCAGCAGTTTTGGGATATCAAAATCTTAACAAAAGCAAAGCAAGGTATGTGGACAACTGACACTACTATGCGATTGGTTTTGTCTTCTAGAGAGCTACCTTAATGTCACTAGCTAGCATTCCTTTCGGAGAGTTCACATAGTTATAATTATTAATTTAGCACAACCGCATCCAAAGGTCTTATATAATGAAGTCTGTATTGTGTGGACATAGTCCCTATATGGTAGATAGGTCGGAGTTGCGAGACAAGATCTGCGAAAGCACAAGGAGTCAGTGTTCGACGAGGCTTGTGAACCTCTGATAACAATCGCTGTCAATTACGGGCATTAACTTGGCTTAAACTACAAATAACCCGGGCTTAACGCCTGTCATATATATATATATGTTAGCATACTCATTATTTATTACTCTCTTTAGCTTTAAAACTATGTTGACACTGAATATGTACTGCGGGGTAGAGTTTAGTCATTTCCATAGATGCTTCCTTTCAGGTCCGCGTTTGCATAATTGATTACAGTCCGTGTTTTTAAAACTTTTTTGACACTGAATTTGTACAACAGGAGTTTCCATGGATGCTCCCTTTCAGGTCCGCGTTTGCATAATTAATTACAGTCCGTGGTTTTAAAACTTTTTTGACACTGAATTTGTACAACAGGAGTTTCCATGGATGCTCACTTTCAGGTCCGCGTTTTAGATTTTTGATATGGATGCATACTGACATAGTTCTAAGTCAATGCAAAATACCAACGAAACATTCTAACCAGAGCCTGTTAGTAGGATAAGCACGCCCTGCATCGGCTCTATGATGATTTGAAGAATGCAAAAATGTTCAATGCTTAAAGCTTATAGTTCGAAGAATATAGAAAAGTTTGAAGAATGTAATTTAAAGCTGATGATTTGAAGAATGTACAATTGTTCAAGGCTTAAGGCTGATATTTTTAAAAATGCCAAAAAAAGCTTAAAGCTTAATAGACAATGTATGTTTTTTATAACATGTACAATATGAAGTCTATTTATTTTGACTCATATTGAAATGGGGTAGGCCAGACTTTGACCTCACTTTCAACTTTCAAAATATTTTAATATTAAATATTGGCTTATTTAATGAATACCTCGAGTTCCTTTGGGATAAATAGCTAAGGACATGGAGTTTTTAATTTTAAAAGCGTTATACCCACCATCAACTGGTGAACCCCGACTACCCATTTAAGGTATAAATTGTGACAAAACAGACCTTGAAATGATGTAGTGTATTTGTTCAACTCGAGGGTTTTCTAAACATCTTCAACTGATATAATTTTAGCTATAGAAAGATAGAATAAACATTATCTATTACAAATTCTTCTTTAAGCATTCCGGGGCAAAGTGGCTTAAAGGTATTGCTACCTGTAAATTTATAGTCGATTTTAGCAATAGAAAAATGGAAAAATTATGCATTACCAATTTTTCTTCAAAAAATGGACGAATAGCTTAAAGGTTTTGCTTTTCGTAAAAATGATTGATGATACAATTGGGTAGCATATATTTGGTTAGCTTGAAGGTATTGCTTCCCGTAATATTTGAGAGTCGATGCAGATGGAACATAAATTGAAGGTATGGCTTCCCGTAATATTGGACTTGATGATACGGTTTGGGTAGCTAGAAATATAGAATACAAATTATTCTCAAAAATACAGTGGACAAGTACCTTTAAATAGTCTTTAATACTGTCTGAAGTAGTTAATGCGACTCCTTTAAAGCGGTGCAGAATTAAATGTAGACTATTTATAAAAGTCCACTTAGTTTGTACCCCCTTCAATATTATTAAAAACCGACGAATTTGTTTGCATTCATTCAATTCTACTATTGCTATGTACTTTACCTCAGGCAACGAACGGCTTCAAAATAAATATTCATTTTTATAATCCTATTCTGTTTTCTCATTTAAAATTAATATGAATTTTGATATATTTTGAGCGTAATGCAACATTTTTTTGATATAAGTATAAATACGAGGAGGAAGTTTACATATTTTTAAATAAAATTTGCAAATAAAAAGCAATTAATCTGCATCTTATTAGCATATAATTTGCATAGCTACTCTATGAGTATTTTATATGAGTTTACTCGCATTTTAAGCGTAATGCCATTTTTTTTTCAATATAAGTAAAAATTACAAGGTAGAAGCTCGCGTCGTAGTACTCGTACATACAATTAACAATTAATTTGCATATCATTAGCATATACTTTGTATAGCTACTGTATATTGTACGTCTGCAAATTATAAGGCTCGGTATATTAGAATACCTACCTTATAATACTCTTATTTAAGCTAATTAAAAGAAGGTAATTTGAATAAAATTTGCATATAATAAACATATTAACTAGTATTCTACTCTGCTACACTTTGGACCAATGCTTTATCAAATTACAATACGAGATAGCTACTTATTAGCTTATTCAATCAATAATATTTTTTAAGTAAACCAGCAATCACGTAACACCCTATTAGCATATAATTTGCATACCTACAAACATAAGCCAACTATATATTTTGCTTTTAATAATTGCAAAGTAGCAAGTAATTAGCAAATTAACCTTATATAATTTCTGTAAATTACTACCAATTAATTTGCATAAAATTAGCATATAATTATCTGACACATAACTCGACTATATATTTTTCTTCTATAAATTGCAAGGTAGCAATGGATTAGCATGTAAGCTCAGTGAATAACCAGCAATTAATTTGCGTATAATTAGCATAATTATGATTATTTGGCACATAACTCCATATTTTGATTCAGCCAATATTGCAAGTAGCATATGCACAGCAAGTAAGCTCTACAAATAACTAGTAATTAATTTGCATCTTATTAGCATATTATTTGCATATCTACAAACATAAACTAACTATAAATTTTGCTTCTACTTATTGCAAGGTGGCAAGTAATTATCATATTCACTTCATTTTCACCTTATGTAATCTCTGCAAATAAAAATCGATTAATTTGCATATTATTAGCATATGATTAGCATATCAAGGTAATAAGTGTCTTTGATGTGATGTAGATTATGTAAGATGTAAATAGAAAGGTGAAATGTGGTAATTATTTATGAAATAGATTCTAGTTTATTTAAAAGAATTGTGTATTGTATTGTCAGGTCGAGGGCTAGATGCCATTTATCTCATTTTATTTTATCTCGAGAGTTTTGGCTATGATAGATCGCTTTCTAAGTGAAATATATTTCTAAACGTGAAACAAACTGATAAAGCCAAGAATCTTACTAATATATAGCTTTAAACTTAAAACCTTTTCTCTTTTCAAAATAGAATAGTTTTAAAACTAAGACTAGGTCTTCTACAGACTATATTAAAATATCATAGTTTTACGTTTGAAAAAACAATAGTTTTAAAACTAAGACTAGGTCTTCTACATACTATATTAAAATATCATAGTTTTACGTTTGAAAAAACAATAGTTTTAAAACTAAGACTAGGCCTTCTACAGACTATATTAAAATATCATAGTTTTACGTTTGAAAAAACAATTGTATATAGTAGATAGTAGACTATATCTAGATGTTACAAATTAGTAATCTATACAGACAACTGTACAAACATCAGATTCAAAGAGAGAGTGATGTCAGGTGTTCTAGAGCGGCCACATTCCCTAGAATATAGCTGAATAAAGAGTAGACTAAATCTAGATGTTACATCAGATATAAATTAGTAATCTATACAGACAACTCTATGTACAAACATTGGTAACTTTAATTAACTGTACATTTGAATTAACTTATTAGGTCACGACGGCTGTTGGGTTTATTTATCACAATGTGTTGGATTTTCTCGGGTTGGATTTTGAACTAATATCTTGCATGCCAACTCTTTAAAGTAATCCTACCTCTTAGAATTTACATAAAATTCAAACTAAGAACTAAGTAAATAAGAGTATATATTCATCAGTTAGACTTACCAGGTACCATGACTAAAGAATAGAATTTCTAAGCGTGTTTCAAAATTACTTAGTTCAATAAAGTATAACTTAGTTTTATGGATTTAATGGATTATAGAGACATTCTGTCATATGGTTTTGACACCAGACCGCGTATTCTCGAAACGATCTTAGTGCTAAGATGTCCGAGAATCAATGTTAAAAGATAAGAACCTAGGACATCCTAGCGCTAAGATCGTTTCGAGAATACGGGGCCAGATAAGTCCACTGATGAACTCATTTGACCAATTTTTAAAATTCCATCTTAGGAGGAAGTACACCTTTAAACCAATGATAATAAATTGTTAGAGAAAATATTTAGAATATAAATAAACTTAACAGGTAGATAAATACCTAACAATTCGCTACACGATTTGCTTTCAAATCTCGTACATTGAATATATAACAAGTCCTTCACATGTACATGTAGTATGGAAATCTTTTATAGAACAGAACATTTGATTGGTTAATTTTTAAATAACCCAGAACGGAACTTGCATAACAATCTCGTAAGATCACAAACGAGAAGTGGAGTCACCCCCAGGAAGAAATATGAATATTTTAAATGAAAGTATCCCATAATATTCTGAGATAAAGTAATTCTGACGGTCGACCCATATCGTTACTGCACCTAAACACCAAACCCCACCGCCCACAAGAATATATAACTTGCTCCCCTCCACTATAAAATCAATCAAGTCTTGCTACGGGCTTGATTTTTTGTGTGAGACATTCCCTTTAAACGAAACCTGTATCAATTTTATTATGTAACACAACAAGTATGAATATATGAGTAATTGAAAGTATAGAATATTTTGATAAGTAACATATTGTCAGGTCGGATGTTGATTTTGTAAGGTATACGCATATTTGATACGGTGGTTTATATACGCTGTTGAATGTAGATACACAATAACTCGAGCCGTTGGAAGGTCCCGTGGCCCGGGGTTCAAATAAACAATAGAGTACGGGGCATGGGTGCACAAGTTGCGAAAGTGTGTCAACTTCGTTTCTTTTTTAATTTTCCTGGTAAGAATTCTCTAAGTGAAAAGCTTCTAGGATTTTTTTTAATGTAGGCCTATTTTATTATTTACTATTCCTATATCTATTTGCGCCATTCCGATTTTCCGTCAGACGTTCGTGGCTCCTGCAATTCCATTAAACTATGCAATTTAGGAAACCACTATTCCAAAAGCTGATTATAATATCTATAAGGACCTTTTTAAGTGGAATTGCAGGAACCATAGATATCTGATTAAAAATTGGAATGGTGCAAATTAGATGCCATCAATGTCCCTGATACACTCAAGATGTTTTACAAAACTATTTCAGTCCTGTTAAGAGAGCCTATAACGACCACGGGTACGAAGATCTAGTATGTGAAATGTGATTTTTGAATAGTGGCTTTGGTAGTTAAATGGCTTTTCTCATTTGGATTGTAAAAAATGCACAGTTTGTTGACCGTTGTTTGTTTGTGTCAGTTGTTTATGGGATGCAATAAAAAAAATAACAATAAACCAACTGTATATTATTTACTTATTGTCATAGTTTTATACCGGTTGGTCTACTTTCATTTTTTATATTATTCATTCGTTCATTCGTCTTTCCTACCTTCATTCATTAATTCATTCATTAATTCATTCATTCAACAGGGTTTCGTCATTCATTCATTCATTCATTTATTCAACAGAGTTTCTTCATTCATCCATCCATCCATTAACTCGTCTTTCCTGCCTTCATTCATTAATTCATTCATTAATTCATTCATTCAACAGGGTTTCTTCATTCATTCATTCAACAGGAGTTCTTCATTCATCCATCCATCCATTAACTCGTCTTTCCTGCCTTCATTCATTCATTCATTTATTCAACAGTGTTTCTAAATTTTAGATTAATCTAGTCAAACATGTTAAAGAATATCATTCATTCATTCATTCATTCACGTATTCATTTATTCAGTCATACTAACCCTATTAATTCATTTATTCATTCATTCATTCATTCAAAATTAGTCTAATTCTTTATATTTGAATTTTCACATTCAAAATGAATATTTTCTTAAAACTTTTCGTAAAATCTTCAGCTGGAAAATAAGTAAAAAATAATTTAAGACCTTTTAACTTGGAACAGTAACGTCACGTAGTGGACTAACGGTACTTTGTAAGCTCTATTAAATTAAAACTAATTCAACCTAAATGTGAGAGGTGTGTCGAATTTCTCTGGCCAATTAACGGTATGTAGCTTGACCCTTTCACAGCCCACTAGTCAACTGACTTCAAAGACTTCAAGCTCGTGTAAAGGATTCGAGATAAAGGGGGTTAATTTAAAGGAATTCACTGCACGTTTTGTTTTGGTCATTTGATCATTATGCACTGGAAACATCACGAGCTTAAAGAGGCGGTCGTTTAGAAATGACATACAAAATGGCAGGAGTGCTGAGTTGACAATTCCTGATGTCATTGTAAGTTTTGTGGACTCTCTGCATCATAACTTTATTATTAGCGCTCTGAAGGAGTTGTAAAATCGAATTACCTAATAACCAATAGTGTCCATGTGAACTCTATGAAAGAGATACGGAGTTACTCAATTACGATAGCAACATTATTAGCTATGTGGACTCTCTGAAAGGCTGAAATGAATAACATGTTCGACAAATGACCAACCCAATGATCAAATAAACATTATGAGCTGTGAGTTTATAAACGAAATACCAAAAACATGTATTAATTAATATATATTTGATACCTTTGAGTAAAGTGTCAAGTTGAAAAACCTAGGCACAGGGTGTCATCAAGTGTTTCTTAAGAATAAGATGTTCACTCGCTATTTTAAATTGTTGCAATGAGAAAAGAGTTTTACACCTAAAGATCCCGACAATTGGGGAAATGGGGCATCTTGTTCGAAGGGCAAGCTCCTTTGAAACGGTCAGCCATTTTCTAGCCATGCAACTCACTGAGTTTATCATTTGCTAGCCTATATAACAGTAACCATGCAAGGAAACGTCCAACTCACTGAGCTACACCGGTGCCCAAAGCCCCTTTAAAACAGTCCTTCATTTTCTGGCCACTATAACAGTATAGGGTGTCCTGAGTATAAGGTATTCGTTTGATGTTTCAGGTACTTGAAAACTGTCGAGTTCATTTCGGTAACTTTCTCACATAGCATTGCTATCAAACCTGTTCAGTTTTCTTTACTATGTAAATAATGGTAAAACTACTTATTTGTTTTTACAGTCATCAAAAACTGAATCTGTTTGAAAGTTGCGATCGGTTTTTCTATTTGCATAAAAATGTGATAACAAGTTTCATTTCATAACATTAAGTGATGAATGCAAAATATTATAATTTTGTGATGTAGTTGGCATAAATATACCACATAAATATATTTGCTATGTTGACTCTCTGTAATGTGAAATACCCAGTCGCAAAGTGGCGTGAGGTGTCACAGAAGAGTTAACATACTCTACCTCGCATGTGACACACACCACAATACATAATATAAAGCAACTAAAATTCTAGTCTTTGAAGCTAATAGGACGAAAAATGACCTTTCGTATCCCCTAAGAAAAATTTTCAAATCTTGTGCCGAGATGCTTTAACGTGTTTTGAAAATCCAAATTCTGAGAAAAGTTCAATATTTTTCTAGTTCAGATACAGACCACCCAAAACGTTATTCAGAAAAATTCCATAACATTTGATAAATGGATAGGTTCAGAAATATCCAGTTGCACATTCACGAATTGGATACTCGTATGCACATGCATGCACGCTATCATAATGATTGTTTACAAATACCGACTCCGTGTTGAATGAATGAATTGAATGGAAGGCGTTGTTGACTATTTGTATATCTCAACCATTGTTATCAAACCTCTATAACACCTCAATGCTAGCTGATCTTGTGACGGGGTACAACAAGGATCACTTTTATCCCCCTGTTTCTTTATACATTGTGTACATAACATTGTTAAATCATAGTTAACACGTACTGGAGAACAGGCTTGATGTTTTTAACGATCCCGTATCATAGTCCGAATATATCTACCCAAAATGTAAGACGAATTTATCTTTGACCAAAAAGGAGAGAAATTTTAAAAAACCGGAGCCTTTTTGATATTTAGGTTTATATCAACTCTCAATCATGACTCTGATTTAAAAAAAAATTCAAAGTAAACCCTATATTGCCGTGCATTCCACTTTTAAAAGTGATTGATGACATATGCTCTCTGGCTTTCTAAATGAGTACTATGGTATGAATTATATCTTCTACAGACATAGCATATTATATAATTGAAGACCAACCGAAGGTCTGATTGTCGTTTTGAAAAGTGACATAGATGGCTGAGATTACACTCTGATAGCTGTTAGAAAGAGGAACGGGAGGGGGAGGGGGGGAGGGGGAACAAGCTTCTACTATTTTGTCCCAGGATCAGTTCCTAGGGTCAGTTATCTCGTTAAAATGAACGATGTTGTCTGACCAGTGGCTCAACTACATGAGACTGGCACGTTGACTTAAGTGGATTGGGGGCCCTCCCTCGGAATATTCTTTATATGCTCTCCCAGACTTTCTGGGGTGGGACCTCCTCAGGGGTAGGGGCCCGTGGACTTAGTTCAACTAGTCAGTTTAGATTTTATCTTTGACCAAAAAGTAAAGAAATTTTTTGAAAATCGGAACCTTTTTCCACCATTGGCTTTGTATCATCTCTCAATCATACATACACTTTCATCGGCACCCCCCCCCCCCCCCCTCCCCCTTTAGGGGTAGGGGCCCGTGGACTTAGTTCAACTAGTCAGTTTAGCCACTGTGCCTGACTCTGCAAATGATCACTGTGGATTGTTTCTTCTTCAGACATAACATGTGATATAATGTAAAGTTTCGATTCATAAAATACGTTTATTTCATGTTTTTAACAGCTGTTGTTACAACATAAAAATACTTATTATTTTTATTACTTTAAAGTGGCAAACCAGATTGTCGAGCAGGGCATTAGAATACAATATTGACAGGAGCTCATTTTGTGCTGTTGACACATGTTTCGGATATTAAGTCCTCATCAGGATAACTCGTTTGAAATTTCGATGTAATAATCAAATCCATTTTTGGACTGTAGTATAGTTAACAAATAAGTAAGCAGACTGGTGTTTGAAATAGAGCTGATTTATAACTTCGATATAATGTTTGAATATAGAGCTGGTTTACACTGCTTCAATATAATGCTTCAATATATTGACTTTTTTTTATTGAGCTGGTTTATAGTGCTTAGATATAATGCTTCAACATTATGTTGAAATATAGAGCTAGTTTATAGTGCTTCAATATAATGCTTCAATGTAGTGTTTTGATATAGAGCTTAACGATAATGCTGCAATTGTGTTTTATGTAAAGCTGATTTATAGAGCTTCAGTGTAACATATTTTTTAATAGAGCAGATTTATAATGCTCCAATATAATGCTTGAATATAGAGCTAAAATGTAATGCATAAATATTGCCCTATAATATAGCTTACAAAACTGAATAGAAAAATAAAACTCCGTCGACATGTATCGTTGCTTGATAATCCGGAAAGGCATGAAAGTTTATATTTCTCCATTGATTGTATGTCTTCGTATTCTGTAGTTTGGTAATTAATTGGAGCATTCTTTTAATTTACCATCAATGAAAAATTAGTCCTTGAATTTTGCCTGTCTTGGGATTCTGTAATTGAGTAAGATATTCAGTCTGCTTTTCCCTTTCGTTACATTGTGTATGTTAGTCGTTCGGATGGGACAATAAACCGTGTGCTAAAGGCTGTGCACGTTAAAGATTCCTCGCGATTGGTAGTCGAAAAAGAGCAGGCTAATGCCGCTGTCCTGGAAAAAATTCCTTCATTGCATCTTGTATGGCGTTGTCCGTCTTCATTAGCTCACATGGTGCAGAAAAGTAGGACGTAAAACTCCATTCATTTCATTTTTACATTGTGTATATCTACCGACTAAAGAGTTGCGTCCATCCTTCTCATATTTGCACTTTTGTCATTCCGTAAGAATGCCCGTCTCCGTATTTTTCCTGCTCAGAAATTCAAGTTTCAATTTCAAAAGCCCTTCTCTTTACATGGTGTATATCTACTGACTAAAGAGTGTAAATAGCTCTACCAGATACAATATGTCATCGTACAATTGTTTATGGCTGTAATGGAGCATATCTGCCAAATTTTAACTCGTAACAATCATACAGACGCGGCTTTTTATCAGAGGCAGCTATGCGCTATTACTATTGGATAACATGTACCAAGTAGGTAACAGTGACTGTTTATTGCCTTCCACGTATAAACAATAGCATTATGACAATCTTCCCGCTACATATGGCGGGAATTTGGCCTGGAATTCACGTCTGTACAACTCAGATGTCGGCTGCTAGAGACATAAAGACTTAACTAATGTTTTCAAGTTTTTTTTTCAAAAAGATTTTTCGTAACATTCGTACCAGTTTTGTTCATTCGAAATGTCATCCGGTGCTAAATAGATATACTTATGTCTTGTTCATTTCATTAAGTTAAAACGTCTGAAATGGCTACAAATGATATAATTACATATTAAAGAGGACCTCGGAGAAAGCACCTATATTGCCCTTATCTGTGGAATTAGCAATTTTGTCAAATTTAAAGGCTCTCGGAAGTTAAGTCATGTAATAAGTGATTTGCCATTATGCTGAATCGGACTTCAGAGTGAGCACCCAAAATGTCCATGCAAACTTCATAAATAATTTGTGTGTGATCATACGTCAGCAAGAAGAAATGTTAGTAGTTATGGCTCCCATCTTTCATTTGTCGCAAAGATTGACTTTTTGCTCGACAATTGAAGGTTGACTTTAATATGTCTTCATTATTCGTTTATGAATCCAATGTTTAAATACTTACCGTAAAGCGGTCGAATTTTTGTCTGTTGTCGTAAAAATTCTAAACGTTTTACATAAACCAATAAATATTAAGCCTCGATCAACAGGTGTTAATTTGTGATAAGAATATTGTTGTAAGTCTTGTAGTCAGAGACTATTCAATTATATTTTACGTTTTTACTACGTCTGCTAAAAACGGAAGTTCTCAATGGGATATCGGCCATCTTGGCTATTAAAAGTGCACGTGGATTTTATGTCGTTTGATTTCGTCAGACACTCCCGTCGTTTTATGGCAGTGGGATGAGAAAAGAGTCGACGACATCTGTCAAAACATTCAACACCTTAGATACCTAGATACAGACGTTCTTAAACTCACGAGCTATTTGACGTAAATCAAGGGACATAACTCAGTGATGTAGCATGAAATCCCAAAGTGAGTTTGTATATCTAGAAATATGGCAACCATTCCCGGCCTTTTACATTTTTCCTTCCAATCTTAATTAATATCAGACAATTGTTCTGACTGCCCTCTAGTGGAGTATTTCTGATTAATTCCTAACGATTTATGTCTATTTATCTATTTCATGCCTTGGAAACAAGATGGCGGCCTGATTATGTTTGATGGTTGTCGTTATCGAAGGTGATATCTACCAATGTACAGGTAGAGCTACACACGTGTTCTAATTAAAGTGTTTTTACATTCAGGTGTTCTTACTTGAAATAATTCTGCGATTTGGTTCGTTAAAGGACCACCGCGATGTACGACCACAGATAAATATGGGAAGCCATATTGTTCTTGCGTTAATTGTTTGATTTATTGATGTTTCTAATGAATAATTGAAGTAGTCTTGAGTTTGAATATTGTGTATGGACGTCGAAAAGCTTCGGGAATCCGAGGAACTGAAACTTGGTTTAAAAAAGTTAAAACTACTAGTTGTAACTAGATACATGTAGCTACTCCAAGGGTGTGAAGCCTGAAAAAGGTTGGGAACCACTGATATACGCGGTAGTCTCAAACTTACTACATGTATTTGGAAAACTCTTACCTAGCTATAGATAGTTAGAGAAAAAAGGCTGCAATAAGTTCACAACGAGTCGACATACAGACAAATTAACCCATATTACTGTAGTTTGTTATCACTTAAAATTCATTTCACGTTTAAAATGTATTTCATTATCCTAGTAGTCTACAGTGTTTTTCACAATGGGAGCTCATTATGGCATCATATCTGTCTTCATTTTGACAAATCGTTCCTTCTTTGATAAATGTACAGGTACATTCTGACAGCTTCGTTTAAATTTGACGTTTTACTATTTTCTACGGTGCTCTCGTGCTTCGGTTCTTGTGTGTTTAAAATTGAGTCGAATATTAAAAAAAGTGTATTGAATAGTAATCTTAGTATTTTTTTATTTTTAACGTCTTGTGATGCGTTGAAATCCCATTGGTGCAATCAGGTTCCACGATAAGATAAGGACGTTAAGTTTCATTTTCAAGCGCGGACCTCCGAGTAGGTATCCTAACTTAAGGCTGAGAAAGTGAGGTTACAATGTTTATGCCTAGATTCCTCGATTTTATACATTGTTAAGAACGTTATAGATTGAAATATTACCGACAACAGATCTATGTGGAAAAGCTACTTTGAGTAGCTGGTATTCGTGGAAATGAAATTTGAAGAAAATCATCCTTTAAATGGCGAAAAGCAAGGTCGAATATGTATCAGCTCCTTCTGATAAAACTAAGATTTCACTAATTCCCCCTGACAGCGATGACAAATTTAGCCTCATTTAAACAATATCTTCAATAATTTATCATTAGAAGGGTGTTTATAGTAAAAACTATTGTAAAATACTTGAAAACTCGAACATTAACAGTTACTGCATTGTAGTTTATCTTTTGTTTATAATTTATGTTGTGTTCTTCGTAGATTTATGTTCCTATACATTGAAGTAGCCTTTCGTTTTGAACTCAGTGCCTTGGTGAAAAAAGCAAATTTGGTTTGATAATAGGGCGGACCTCAGAGTAAGCACAATGCATATCGATACAGTTACTGCATTGTAGTTTATCTTTTGTTTATAATTTATGTTGTGTTCTTCGTAGATTTATGTCCCTTTTCAGTGAAGTAGCCTTTCGTTTTGAACTCGGTGCCTTGAGAATTTGATAGGGCGGACCTCAGAGTAAGCATTATGCATATTGATACAGTTACTGTATTGCTTATCTTTTGTTTATAATTCATATTGTGTCCTTTGTAGATTTATGTCCCTATACAGTGAATTAGATCATTCAAAGGTGACAAAAAAGCAATAATGATTTTATTTTGTAGCGGACCACAGAGTAAGCACTATGCATATCGATACAGTAACTGTATTGTGTTTATAATTGATGTTGTGTTCTTGGAAGATTTATGTTCCTTTACAATGAAGTAGCCTATCCGTTTAAACCTTTGCCTTGGTGAAAAGATATGCAATTTTGATTTCATTTAAGGGCGGACCTCAGAGTAAACATACATATAAGCATATCGATACATTTATTGTATTTTTATCTTTTGTTCATAATTGATGTTTTGTTCTCTTTAGATTTATGTCAATTTACAGTGAAGTAGCCTTTTTGAACTCAGTGCCTCGGTAAGAAAAGGCATTTTATTTTTCATTTAAGGGCGGGCCTCAGAGTAAGCACTGTACAAATACTGTATTGTTTAATATTTTTCAGATTATTTATGTTTTAGTCTATTAATAACTATTTTTTTGAGCACGGACCACAGAGTAGGCATGTTAATCTATATATCTCTTTACAAAGCTAATGAACACAAGTTAGATGTATCTAATAAACTTTTGTTTTTTGTGATCAATACCTTTGATTTTTTTGAGACTCTTCGAAAGAATATGTTAAAGTTGCAGTGTGCCTGAACGGAGTTAATGAACCTAGCACTCGCTTTCCCTTAAACATTTGTTCCTTTTCAATAACACCCACAGTCGGTGCTTTCAGACTGAAACTAAGACACCTGAAGTTTTCTGAGTGCAGAACAGTAAATTCTTGGTACTTTGTCTCGGTAGATAAAAGATAGATTAGAAGTTTCAAGTATGTATTATAGTCTAACACGGGGTCAAGGACGTGCTTCTGAAGGCAGATAATCTTAAAGGAGAGGTCAAGACTAATTTTCCTATCATTCGAAGAAAATAATGTTTTTGTATAGTCAGGTAGTTGGAAGGGAAGCTGTCTTCGATCATGTGACCTAATGTCGGAAGTTAATCCATCAAACAGATATCAGTCCAGGCTTAGGCACTAAAAAACATCCAAGGACAAGTTTGGCATCAGTTGCCACCGCTATTGTTTGAAACAATATAAAGCAGAAACGTGAAATTGTGATAAGTTAACCCCTGTGGGTGTCTATAATATTCCAGACATCAAGACTATCACCGACATGGAAGGGTTAATACTTATCTTCTTTAAAACACAATCACTTTACACTTTCTTTATAATCTGGCACATTTTGATATCTTTTTTTGGAAAATTTAGATTTTTGAAGGTATCTTAATTTACTCTCAACTTGTATCTTTAGCTTTTGAATGACTTATAGATAGTTCTTGGGTTCAATTGCCCGTTTAAAAACACTTCATAATGTTCGTTTGTGTCTGAGAGAAATACGGTTATCGTTTGAAAACGTAAGAGTTTTGAAGGCGGCTTAGGTACAATACATGTATATGAATTAGCATCTTTACAATTTCAAGCTATTACGATCTGCGCCTAATACCTTGGCTACAATAGCCACCTTTCTTGTGGTATGGAAGTTTGTAAATGAAGCGATTTGATTGAATTTTATGATTGTGTAGATTAATTTAACGCGGACCACGGAGTAAGCATATCGCATAAAAAGACAGACGTTATTGAACACAACATTTAATATAAAGGAATTTTTTGGTCGAGGAGGAGAGGGGGAGGGGGGCTAAAGTTTTTCGGTTTCTTGGAGTTCACGAGTCGTTGATTTACAGCATCGAAGTATCAATGTATTTGTAGTCTGACAGTAATCAAGATGGTACCTGGAACCAATCAACTAGTAATAAAGATACTATTATTGTTTTAGTACCACGATTCATAAAGTGATACTTGGCATTTACTTCACTCTGATTCCATTCAAAATATATCTACTGGATTTTAAAGATGCACTTTCTCGAAATCTGTTTAGCAAGTTAGCTAATTTTGCGTAGAACGTCTTCGTTTTGTAGCATATTTTCGTTGTTGACTTTTCGATGCTAATTTCTGGTCTTATTTTGGAGAGTTAATCCTGATGAGGATTGAAGACCCAAAACTTAAACGACACCAGAGTGGAGGATACATGCACCAAAACCATTTCTAGGCACAGAGACATGTCAGCTTACCAGACTGTAGTCTAATATCGTATCCATTACTGCCCATAGTTAATTAGTATGGAGGTTACACGCAACAGAAACCGTGTCTAGGCATCGACACATGCCCTCTTACTAGACTGTCTGTATAGTATCGTTTATATTACTGCTCATTGTTTATCACTATGGCGGTTACAAGCAACAGAATTCGTTTCTAAGCATCGACACATGCCAGCTTACCAGACTGTAGTCTGTATAGTATCGTTTACAAGCCATTACGGTGTAGTAGTTTTAACTAATGACAACCAGACCTACGATACATTATCTTATAGAAAACACCTCGAAACCTTTTCCATTGTTTGTATAGTTTATCATCTGTTTATTTTTCAATTCTGTAACACGTAATAAAATGAATGATTACATATTGCCGATTTCCGGGTGGAATTGGAAGTTAAAATGGCATTTTTCTGGTGAACTGCAAATGTAGTTTTTTACCTATGACATATTTATGTAAAAGGTGCCTTTGGGCCATTGGTTTTAACCTATGACGTTTTTAAAATGTGGTTGTCTTAAAGTGGTGAAACAAAAAACGTTGCAAAGCACAACGTTTCTATAAAATGAAATGAAATGGAGGTTTACATCCCATGTCACCATATAAATTTATATATTTTTGGCCATTTTAGAGGCAGGACTAGTACACACTACCCCTTTAAGAAAAAACTTGCCTTTTTGTCATTCGTAGAGAATGTCACATGTCTTGTTTTTACGAAGCCGACACACTTTCCCTTTAAATCAAAACACAATTTTGAATTTATAAAGTCTCAAAGGTTCAGAGTTCATCAACTACCACAGAGAATAGTTGAACCAAGTCCACGGGCTCCCACCCCCTGAAAAAAGGGTCCACAATTTATGCTGGGGCCCTATCAATCTTATGTCTATCTTTATAAAAAACATATTTCCTAGGGAAAAAGGCCCCATTCTGCTTAATACCATGGGCCTCCACTCGAATTAGTAGTTTGCAATATGTGTCTTATAATATGTACGAATTAGCCCTACGTCACCCTATGTGATAATTTAAGTTTGAAGAATGCTTTTCCTGCTAACATCCGGATTAGCACGGCGATTAGATTAATGATAAACATGCGGTATATTGACTTATTGTTTTTAGAATTTCGTCAATGACTTTGTTAAAGATAACGGTAATCTGAACGAGGTTTTAAAAGACTCCCCAGACAGTATTGACTGGTCGACATTCCTGTGAATCCATGCGATGTCAGGTTTTTTTTTACCTCCATTGCCTAATCTGTGGAGATAAACTTCTTACATGTCGGCCTTTGAGGCCCAATGCCCCTTGCTGAGGTTTGACACAGGTGTGCCCAGTTTAGACATTCGCGGGAAGTTGACACCTCTCAACTCGATATCTCGCTAAGGCTATACATTGAGACCCACCACCCTCCACAGATGTGCCAAGTTTCTTTGTTCTAGGGCTAGGGTAAGGTTTTGAAATCTACTGCCCCCCTCCCTCCCCTCGCTGGGGTTTACCACAGATGTGCCCTTTCTCTCGTTTGTGCTCATATTTCTAAATCCACGGGTTTTCTAGGGCTAGGACACCCTCCCACCCCCACCCCCACCCCCACCCCCACCCCCACCCCCACCCTTTGAATCCACATAGCCTAAAACAAGCTCTATGTCTTTTGTTGTTCTCTGAGCACACAGTTCCTTCCGCAAACAAGCAATGTTCACTTCTGGAATGGGGTACATGAATAATAAATCGATCTCTTTGGTAAAAGAGTTCCAGTGAAGGGAGATTACTCTGTATCAAATCTGCCAAAAACATGACGTTATCTTGAGTGTTGAAACTCAGATGGTATCGTGAGATATCGTGAGATAATGCGATAGCGTCATAATAATATAGAACTGTGTTGAGAGGATGGCTTCATTATGTCAAAATATCTCCTTGGTATTTACAGGTTTTGGCAAGGTGAAAGGTCAAGGTTGTTTTCAGAATGATAATAAACTGCACTAACTATGTTTTAGAGGATTTACCATTGCCTGCTAATGGGACTACTTAACAAGGCCGTAGCGTAATGGAGGCAAATGCCGCAAACGCTTTACTGGAAAGATCATGTATTTTAAATCTACCCAGAAACCCCTTTGCCTCATTTTAGTATGGATTTTACCGCGGTCTTGCTTAGTATAAGTGTTATAGGCACTACATCACGTGACACATGCGGAATTCCAATAAACAAAAGAGACGAAACTTTAAGGTCGTTAACAGTTGAAAGTCAAATTGGTACCCAAAGTGTATTTGTAAGACGTAAAACTCCATCTTTGGTCCTAAATTCCTCAAAGATTTTCTACAATGACACACACATAAGTCTAGACAGTTCAAAGGAAATCGAGGATTTAACCCTTTGATGGCTACAAAGCTAATGAGGCAGTGTATTGCGGTTTGTGTATTTTGTATTTGTAAGGTTATGGTTAACCTTTGACCTAGGATAACCCTTAAAGATAATTGGTTGATGTAACTTTTTAAAGATTAAAGGGAGACCACTCCCGATAGTTTATTCACAAATCTCTGTGAAATTTTGAGAGTATGTACCAAGTTGAAGATAACAAGCTTGGAGTTTTTCAATGGAAACGTTTTTCTTTTAAAGTCCTGTTCCCCAACTAGAGATATTTTCACTTTCTTTAAAAATGAATCCAAAAATGACACAGAATACAATCCAATCAAATTGCTGCATTTACCAACAGTGATACAATAAAGGTGTCAAGGTATAAGACACAGTTCATAATAGCTTGACATTGTGGAGATGTCACTTTTGCAGTCAAATTATAAGACGCACTTCATCATAGCTTGATATTGTGAAGATGTGATACAAGAAAGGTGGCTATTGCTTTCTAGGTATAAGACGCGGTTCGTAATACTTTGACATTGTGGAGATGGGACATTATGTAACCCCGGCTTCAATGTCGACAAAATTCGTATCCCCTATAGCAAGTGAATGGGGGAAAGTTTAAACAATCTAACACGTTCTGTCAATATTGCTGCGTACCGTCCAATGTTATTGTATGACAGTCTAGTCATTCAGGGTACATATTTGTACGATAAAAACGGGCCAATATTTGCCTATTAAGAGGTGTATTAAAAGTTTATATATTTATCTTATGTATAATAAAACCCACTTAATTCATATTACTTTGTCTAAACATTCATTCAATATACACTTTTTATTACTAGATATTTTTGAATTTGTAATTCCCTTTCTTTGCTAAAAGGTTCTTTTTTATTTCCTTGCGACCAATTAGGTGCAATATATTAGCTCCTAAAATATTTTTACAATTTCTTAGAGTGGTTGAAAAGGGTGCAGATGCATGCATCGGTCAAGTACTTTTGATATTACTCTTAATACTTTTCCGGTTTAGTGACGTCACGAATCCTTAATTATATAGCGAAGTACTCTCAAATGAATAATGGAAAAACATTTAAATGATTTAAATGAATATTTAAGATTCGGTGTACAAAAATGGCTAAAATTCTTTGATTTTTGACAAGATGAATTGTCGTCTGCTACACAAGATGGCGAACACGATGGCGAACAAGCAGAGGTGACAGGAGTCAAAAATGTCGTGATCGATCATGACTTGATTTGTAAAGAAAAATATTCATGTTGAAAAAAGTTTGTATATGTTTTCTTGACACTGATCGGTCAAAACCTGAAATCTGACATCTGAGGTACAGGATAAACCATGTCGCCATCTTGTCCACCATCTTGTCAATCGAATAGTTCTCTGAATCAAAAATGTTTTTCTTGTTTTTGTTGATGTTTATTAATTTACTTGAAGTAACGATTTAATTCATTTCAAATTTGTGGTCACATGGTAGTGTCTTGGGTATGTTTCAGTGATTGGAACCATCGTCAGTAATGTTTGGATTTAAGAAATATAAGAACAAATGTTTAACAGTACGTGTACATCATTATGAGTTTCGCAATCGATATGCATTACTGGATGTCAAAAAAGGAGTGGTCATGAAATGTTTTATAGAATTATCTTCGTTTCTTTTGTTCTAATATTTGTACGCCACCGGTTTATTAATATCCGAAATATTTTATCAGAAAACGAAACATTTTTTCTCCAGACACAAATACTCGTAAATTCTGTTTGCCCTTGCACAGTATGGAATCATAAATTCTAAATTTTGTCACAGAAATCGACTATAATTCTCCCCTAGAAACGAAGATATCAAAAGCCTCTCTTTGAACTTTTATCTGATCGAGGCGGATCGTTCAACTTTGTGCTGTTTTATGATGTAATTTTTTGTTACAATTTTAATTAAAATCGTAATGTGTGATATAAAACAGAATTCATTAAAGTCACAAAAAATGCTTCTACGAAATAAAAAAAAAATCTCCATCTTTGATCGTCTGTTAAAAATTTCATCAAGCGCACTTCCGGTCGTTAAACGTCATCGTAAAATGCAGTCAATGAGAAAAATGGAAGCTTTTTATGCGGGATTGATCATAAATTGTGAATAAAAAGTCTGATTTGTGATAGAAAATGGCGGAGTTATAGACTTCCTAGGGGTGTATTAAAACAGAATTGAATCAAAATCGCGCCAATCAAAGTTGTTAAATAGGAACTAAGAGATTAATTTGACGAAATTTGTATTTTTTTAATTTTCCATGTCAGGCTGATCGCTCGTCAAATTTTAAACCGATTTCAAATACAGACAAATTTCTAATAAAATCAACAACTCATAAATTTCAAGTCGTAAAGTTTGGAATTTTTGGACGAGTATCAGGAATTTGCCGGTACCAAAAATAGTTCGTCACTCCTAAAACACATTCCAATGAATCCAATAAATTACAATTTATTGAGCTGCAATTTTTGTCTAGCCATCATTATTCCACAAGAATTGAAATGGAGTTTTACGTTCAAATAGCTTTTAATGAGAAAGATTCACACCAAAGGAAAATCGCAATTTGTTTAAATCGATTGAATAAAATGTGTTTACAGAGCGGATAGTTGTTACACAATGCTACTAATCCACTAAATTCAAAATACATTTTCTGAGCATTATATTTACAGTGTTTATTACACAGTGTAATCAATAACGCTATAATAAGCACTATATAATATGTCTCAAAGCCTGGGCACGTATTCTCGAAACGATCATAGCGCTAGGATATCCCAGGAACAATGTTAAAAGGTAAGGACATCCTAGCGCTAAGATCGTTTCGAGAATACGGGGCCCGGTTCCCAACCTGGTCAACTGGTGTAGGAGAAGAATTTATTTTGAATTGAGAGAGCACCCCACATCAACACATGCTGAAATGTGGATGAAACAAATTTTTGGGGTGTGAAAGGTCCATGGGATTGCTCCGGGTTGTGAAGGCTGAAAAAGGTTGGGAACCACTGGTTTATAATAACAATACATGTCTATACAGCACAATCTTATTAATTAATTTTTAATACTTTGTTATCCTTTCGTTTCATGTTATAATAACAGTATTTATTACACCGTGTTATTAACTCACTAAACATGTATTGTATATAATAAACATGTTATGATAACAGTATTTATTACACAGTGTTATTAATTCATAATATTTTGAATTGTTATTTCTCTATCCTTTCACGATATTACCAAAATTGTGTTCTAATATATTATTAATTCTTTATCTTTTCACTATATTTCCAAAATTGTGTTCTAATATTTTGCTATTTCTATATCGTTTCAGAGCATTATATAAATCCAAACACAAAACGTGGGAAAATCCAAAAATGTGTTCGAAAGCTTTAGGATTGTTACCGCGACAAAGGCGTATCTGTAAACAACATTTAGAAATCATGTCTACTATAGTTGGTGCCTCCTTGTTATCAGTGGAAACGTGTCAAAATCAGTTCTCAGATCGGCGGTGGAATTGTTCGTCCATATCTCAGGTTCCTTCCGTTCCCAGAGATTTATCTAGAGGTAAGGAATTGCTTTAATTTTTTTTAAAAAGGTTGCCTCTCTTGGCAGTATTTAAATCAATTATTATTTCGTTTCATGTGTTTTTAAAAATATAACCTAAAATATTAAAAAAAGAACTAATTATAAGAGCTATTTAGAGCAACCATTTGCATCAATATCAAATGGATGTTCGTGGATTCACACTGCTCTAGTCGACGAACACACCACAAGAGCAGCTGATGGCGTATTGTAGTAACTGACAGTTTTCAGTCGTCGGTACGTTTAGGTCAGCTGAATCCAACAATCCATCAGATTCTCTCAGATGGTACCCGCTGAATGTTTTAAACGAATAGGCCCAATATGAACTCAATCGAACCAAATTACGACAAAATCTTAAATAGAGATTCAAAATGCATCTGTAAACTTGAATTTCCATCCTACGTAATTTATAAAATTGAAATGCACCGAAGAACAGCCATAGCTTACGATGTTTTAAAGTTTCTATATACCTTCTTTTGATTTAAACCTGGCAGTTTCACTTGTTAAATTTATTCCAAACAGATGGGTGTGCTTGTATCTTTCAATGTTATTATGAATTTAACTTAATGTATTTTGACGATTTTATTGAAACATGGTACCCATCTTTGCCATTTCTTTTCGAAAATTTCACTTTTTTCTTTTTTTTCATGTGATGGTACATTGTAAATGGCCAATGTAGAAATTTTTTCAATAATTTCCTGAAGGTTCGAATGACCAATCGAGATCGAGACTTTTTTAGAGCGTAAATATACGACTTTCATTGCGGAGTGAGACAAGGCGACGTTTTGACGTTTACGTTATTTTATATAAATGCCAATGAATTCTCCAAAAAATTCAAAACTTCTACTTTAACATTTGTCTTTCAAAAAAACTGTTCCCTCTTGGATCATCAACTTCATCAAAGTAAATGTTGTATGTGCCATGCAAGTGCTTGTCATTAGTTGTCTTTATTTTCAGGCATGTCATAGTTTTTGCACAAAAATGTTCCTTATTTTTTTACATAAACCGTTTTCTTTTGCAGGTACAAGAGAACAAGCGTATGTATATGGCATCGCGTCGGCAGCTCTGACACATTCAGTGGCCAGAGCTTGTAGTATCGGCGTTACCAGGAAATGCAGCTGTGGTGCTCTGCCAAACACTGCTCCAACTGGAGCCTTTAAATGGGGAGGCTGTGGTGATGACCTCCATTTTGGAATGGCTCTGGGCAGAGCATTTACTGACGCTTCTTTAAAATCTAAAAAAGGGAAATCCAAATCATCGAAAAAAGCCATGATGAATCGACATAATTTTGCAGCGGGTAGAAAAGTAAGTACTGGAAAGATTTTAGTAAAAAATAAGTGCAAATTTGTTCATAAATAGATTCTGTAAAAACGTAGATTGATTGCAGAAACCCAAAACTCCCAACACCGGCAACCAATTAAGCAGGAACTTTTCTGAAAATTTCGGCTCTTTAACATGTTGAAGACATTTTTTTCACTTGAATAAGAATATGGAATTGGTTAAAACGTCAAACAATAAAATGAGACAATCGATGGCTTGTTTAACATAGAAAATAATTTAAGATACAAACTAATACCAGTAAGCCAAACTAGATGATTTAAGGGATAAATGAAAACCATATTTGTATCTATTTAAATTGTTATACTACAATATACTAGCGAGCCAGCCTAGAGGTTGTAATGGATCCGGTATAGAATTGATAATTAAGAACCATTAGAACCATTTCTGTATTCAATTCCACTGGTATCACCATTACATAACGCATAAAAATAACACTTAGTCAGTGCACGTTCGTGCATGATGGAATTAATAGACCGAAAGTTTCCGCTGCATCAAACATCAAAGCGGTGATATTTTATGGCCGGGGTTAGATACCAATAAAACGTTTAAAAAACACAGTGTGTAGAAGGCTAGCCTGATAAACACTGCAGATGAAACGTTTATCATTTCTCTATGCCATAACTTATCTAATTGTTACCTTACACATTTTACGACCTCTGTTAGATTAATCATGGTTTGGGAAATTATGACTATTCACAAAGTGCAGTTACTTTGAGAAATTTTTATCGACGTATAACATCTGATATCCTAGCATTATAGCCGTCTTCAAAGGGAAAAGATTATATTTTTTACGTCATGATGAGATATTGCAGAAGTTAGCTGCGGTTTTTACGATGCATTCATTGCTAATGCATCTAATGCACGCACGTTAAATAAAAACGTGTATAACGTCCATGTAAACAGCGTTATGCCTATTTTAAAACGTTATTCTTGAACATGGGGGTAATTTTGAAATTTTGAGGGGGTAACGAGGCGCCTTGTAGTCTAACACATTTTTTTTGACAGGTTGCGCTATTCAGTCAGGCTATATTCTGACGTGAAAATATTGCAGGAAAATGCTAAAGGAAATTAAAGAATAAGTAAGGATTAAAAAGTGAGACGAAATCGATGAAGGATTCGAAAAGGGTAACAGAAAAAAAGGCTGAAAACCTCATCATTGTGCCTTCTTCAAAAAAAAAAAAATTGCTAGAACATGCTGCTTATACTTCTGAGAATAAGTTAAAGTAGCATTTTGCGCTATTAACAGGGTAGATTTTGAAATAAGTTTATCATAAAAAGCTATTTTTTGAACAATTTACAACCCTTTAAAGTTCAAAAAGCAGAAATTATTCCATCTTTTGACATTAATTAAAATTAAAACAAAAATCACAATCCATTATTCAATAAATGGACGGCAAATATCCAAATATAAACAAAATCAAAACAATTTTCTTTTTTATGTAAAAATTGTTCAGCCTAAATTAAAACGTTAATAGATCTTCAGTAACACTTAAAAGATCGAAACTCGGATCTTATGAGCAATCTGATTAACATCAGACCAAACTTACTTACCGTTTATTATTAACTTTTCAATGTAGGCAGTAACTGCAGTGGCTACATTAAAATTAAAAGTGATAAAAGACGGAACGAAAGTTTGTTTGGTTTAATTTTATTAGACTAATCTTACGCATGTCTTTAAATTGATTTGATATGCAAAATTTAAAAGAAAAATGTAACAGAGTATTTTAGATATTAAAATAACGGTCCTTAAAATGATATATTTAGTGGGCAGACGATGGCGGGAATTTATGATCTAATTATCACGTTCTTAACTCCCATTAATCTTTTATCTGGCGCTTTTTAACAACAAGGTGCGATAAATATTATTTTATATTTCTTTATAATAAGCATCTATTATATTTATTTTCATATTTAACAGATATCTGATAAACCCCGCATAATGGCCCTCGATAAATTCTCAAAAATCGGCGAATTTTTGAAGAATTATCGCTAAAATATGTTAATTTTGTCACAAAATATGCATACCTTTGAAAATTGGCCAAAGTAATCAAGTTTTCGCGACTGTGTGCCGAGACTCACGACCATTACTTACCCAGATAACGATCAAATTCAGCCAAATTTCAATTAGATTTTACTTAATAGGCTCACTATGTCGGCGTCTTACAATGTTAAGATCCGATAAAGTCGTTTGACATTTTAAATTAAACGGATCATATTGGGGTAAGATCCGTCTTTGTACCAAAATTGTCTTCGTAAAAAATGGATTTATGATAATAATCGCTCTCATATTTATGAATAAAATAGTTCAGATAGAAAATATCTTCACGACCTTCGATAACAATTCTGAAGGAATCTATATAGCATATGAATGTATGGCCTGATAGTCCAAAGCTACAGCGAATTGTTAACGACATACGTAAGAACCTAAGAAATTACATTTTTGAATTGAAAATGTGTTTCATTTGTTCAAAAGATATCCAATGATATCATAGTCACCTTCTAAATAGTTTCGTTCCGTTGTTTAAAATTTGATCAACCATATTATCAGTAATGCCCATTTTTAGGCCAATATTGGTCCCAACTGACCTGTTTGTGCTGTTAGTCGGTTGGGTTTTCATACCCACCCTGCTTTCTCAATACATGAATACGAGAAGAACATTTGAATTAATCAAAATTATAATAATTTTTAGATATCTTTATATTTTCGTTTCATAAATATACTTATTCCATATTTTTTACTTTTCTCTTTTACAGATAGTAGAGAGTAGTTTAACGACGGCTTGTAAATGTCACGGTGTGTCCGGATCGTGTTCAATAAAAACATGCTGGAAATCACTGCCTGATTTCGACTCTATTGGGGCTACCTTAAAAAATCGTTACGCATTAGCCGTGGAAGTGAAACGAAAACGAAAGAAAAAACAAAAAGTGTTAGTTCCTATTATGAAGAATAAAAAAACAATTAGAAGTGATGAACTTATTTATTATACTAAATCTCCGGATTATTGTAGTCCGGACGCAAAAAGTGGTTCCATAGGAACTCATAATAGGTAATTTGTTTACAATTTTTTCAATTTTCTTATTCAGGATTTGATAAAATTTTTCATTATCCAACATTTCTTCGACAATCTCATATTTTTACAATTCTTTATGTTATTCTGCAATCAATAAATTTGATTTCGAAAAAATCTGTTATATAAGCGTGTCTTGTACAAATCGCGGCTTAAGACAAGGCGACGTTTTAAGCCCTTTTCGTTTAAAACTTGTATCAATGACTCAACAATTAATACGGATAATGTCATCTCAAAATTATGTTTAAAAGCGTACCTAAATTTCACTATTTATTTTCTTTTGCAGGTTATGCGACAAAACTAGTCGGGGTTCTGGCGGATGTGACGTCATGTGTTGTGGGCGTGGTTATGACAGTTTCAAAATGGAGGTTATGGAGCGTTGTGAATGTAAATACTATTGGTGTTGCTATGTGAAATGCAAAACGTGTGTGAAAACGCTCAATCTCAGTAAATGCAGATAAAAAAAACCATGCGTTTTTATACGTTTTTTACCAAGCGACGTGCGACATAATGAATTGAAAACTTCGTACCAGAGAAAAGGAAATTTTCTGGAAAAGTTCATAACTACTGCCAAAGATTCAAGTACGGGAGTTTCGCACAAGACTGTTGTGCGAAGAAGCTTTAATGTAAAAGACAAATATCTTCAGTCGTTCAAGATTTTAAGTGCTTAAACGTTTGATATGAAAATACCACTAAACCTCAAGATCATAACCGGAACGTGACGGTAGGATCACGCTGTGATGATGTGACGGTGTGACAATGTGACAGTCACGCATTGTGTGACGATATAATGATGTGACAAATGTGATGTCACGCACTGTGACAGAGAGATGCATATATTTGTAAATAGTTTTGTATATATATTGAATTTAACAGATATCTTATTATTTATCAAAGAAGGTGTTTCACTGGGAAAAGTTTGACAGAAAATTGGAAGGCATACCAACTCACAACTAGATACATGGGAGTTTTCTTTCTATACATCCATGTGCCACTAAAGACACATTTAGCTATTACTCAATATCGAGTTTAGTCGATGCAGTGCAGTGGCGGAGCCCCGAAAGCAAGTTTATTCGGGCAAAAATCTCATAACTAAGTTAGAAATGCGGGCAATCTCAGATATTTCGCACCTCGGACGTAAACCTGGCTCCGCCACTGATGCAGGGCCCCTAATATCGATCTAAATCGCATTATATGTATTTATCGTTGTTGAACTAAGGCAGGCATGGGCTTCCATATACGCATTGAGTGGGATATTACAAGACTTTCCAAGTGAAACATTTTTAATGACATATTCTTTGATAAAGATGGAATCCAAGAGAACTATTTGATGGTGATATTTATCAGTGTTTGTTGAAATTAGAAATCGTCTAGTATATTATCTTATTTATACCACATGGCCCCCGTTTCCGAAAACACCTTACCTTAGAAGTATGTCGAAGTATGGAATTTTACATTCATAAATACCATACTTACGACAAAAAATTAATTGCAAGATTTTTCGTGAAACAGGGCCCAGTCGTCATTGACTATATCTTATTTATACTGCATTTTTTATAGCGAGAAATTTCGCCATTGGCCATATCTTTCAAGTCCTCCCTATAATATATGAATATATGTGGTCCGTAAAAGGGGATGCATAGTTGTCCAACCCAGTCGGAGAGGGGCATCGGGGATGTACATAATGCCACCTCAAATGTCCATAACATCGCGTTTTCAGTTAAACATTGTTACGGTAACTCAGTTTTCCACTTTTTCACTTTCACTTTCTACGTGAAACGTAACGTTATAGTAACTTATATTTTTTTTAACTGAAACGTAACGCTATGATAACGTCATTTTTCGTCAAAATGTTACGTTATGGTTACGTCAACTTTTAACTGAAACATAACGTTATAGTAACGTCATTTTTCGTTTAAAATGTAACGTTATAGTAACGTCAATTTTTAACTGAAACGTAAAGTTATAGTAACGTCAATTTTTAACTAAAACGTAAAGTTATAGTAACGTCAATTTTTATTTGAAACGTAACGTTATAGTCACTTCTATTTTTAAATGAAACGTAACGTTATGATAACGTCATATTTCGTTAAAATGTAACGCTGTGGTAACTGAAATTTTTCAGTAGTAAAACTTTACGTTATGAATTTTTCAGTAAAACGTAACGTTATTGTAACGTAAAGTTGTCAGTTTTGCGTTACTTTATGGTTACGACAAACATTAAGCTATTTTAACGACATTTTTCAGTGAAACGCAACGCAACGTTGTCGTATTCGTTCATATTAAATACCAATAATTGTGACAATGTTTATGTTGCAATAATAAACGTGTAATATTTCTGTTAAAATGTTATATTGAAATATATAATAAAAAAAGTCATTTGAAATTTTATGATTTGTGTTTATTTTATAAAAGAATTGGATCCTAGGCATTAACCAAAATATATACAGATGGGATTCGAACCCACGTCGCATTAACACTGCGAGAAAGATCACTTTGCGCAGTCGCGTTGTTTCTTCGCTATTTAAATCGGGAATCCTACTTGAACGTTCTCGCAAACGCTGTTTAATGACGCTCTTGTTTTTTTTTTATCTTCACAAATATGACGCCCTTAGCTACAGGGGGCAAGAGAAGGTGGGGGTTGGGTGGAGGAGCAACTTCTCCCCGAGGACATTGGATTGCCTCCCCCCCCCCCCCCCCTCCCTGAAAAATTTTGCCAACCGACCAATTCCATTACTGAATCGGCCAATAGGATGGTATATCACTAGAATAATAAATTCGCTATCTATAAGATAGGTTTTAATGTTGTCTTTACTCCCGAGTTTGATTCCACCATGAAATTGTCTTTTTCTTATCTTGAAACACATGAAAATTGGAAGAAATAAAACTGAGTCTCTTTTCATCTTCCTCGCACTGAGTTAACCATCTTTATTGGTTGTTCTTGATTATTTTGTTTTCATGGTTTTAACATTATAATTAAAAGTTAGATCTATTATGATACAATATGAGTCATTTCGGGCTTAGTGACGTCACAACACCATGATTCAGTAACAAGTTAGCTACCATTTTGGGTCGTTTTAGAGTATGTGATACAAGCATATCCTACACTTAGTAATAATACAATTGCAGGAACCGCAGACGTCTGATCGAACATGGAATGCTGCAAATTGATGCTATCAGTGTACCCGATACCCATAATCTTTCTAGAAAACCTCTTGACAATCCCTTTAAAGAATGCTGTCAAAAACAGAGCTTTTCTGTGAGGTGTATGTACATCAGCATTATTTGCTGTCATCACGACCGCTGATTAGCACCACCATCAAGAACATCGGCGATAAGCCCGTGGGTGGGGTATGACTGTGCGGCTATCAAGAACACCAAGAAGGTGTAGATCTGAATCTGGTTGGAAGGTGTTGTCAGTCTAATTGTAGTGTCAGTTAGTATCTTAGATAAACCCCAGTCGGATAACAATGTCAGTATTAATATGATGTCCGGGATAAGAATGTACTAGGTTCTCTCGAGGTGATAACAGTAAGGCCTATTAAATGATAACACTTGAAGATTGCGATTCCTTTCATTTCCATCGAACCGTCGATTTTTTACGAGTCGACAATCCGGAAGGTCTCGTAAGAAAAATAATGTGTGCGTGAATAATATTTAAACGGAAACGTTGCGACAGGCCTGATCAGACGTAATGAAACGTACTTTACATCCGATCTGACGCCGGGAACCAAGGATGAAACTCCTGTAGGCTATTAACTAGTGAAATTCCTCTGTTATGTTCTTGAACGTGTTCATTGACCACCTGCATCGACCGGTAAAGCGAGGTTACGACCTTAAAACAAGACCGCCATCTTGGATACCGTACAAATTCACTCTTTGATAAAATATTTTTCATGTTTTGTTTACATTAAAGAACACGTGATTGACAACTAGTGTATTTTTTCTCTGTTGGAACATGTAAATAAAAATAATACAGACATTTAATACCACTAAAGCTTCGTTCACATAGATGGACGTGGAAAACTGGTACCGGCTTAGCGAGGCAAAGTCGGACTGTGGATGAGGCGCAAGGCGTGCTACCATATGCAATCAAAACGAATCGAAACAAAATGAAATGGCAAATTTCCAGTCTGAGGAATATTTGATAAAAATTAAGGCATTTTAGTTTGCGTTTGTAGACGTATAAAATGTTGCCAAATGTATGAAATCGACAACACGGCAGTCATTTTCACTCTTCAAGAGAGATAAATTATGTCATTTCAAAGGAGTGTAGGATATCTATATTGGCAAGGCCTACGACACTTATCAGTAATCAAATTATTTCCAGAAAGCCTTGCCTTGTCCTTTCATAGGCTATAACATTTTAGACAAGAACGCATTATCTAAATTGGCAAGGCCTGCGACATCATCTCCTTATTCCAGCCGACCCAGTTCGATACTGAGTGGCCGTCCTTTTATGCTACAGGGTAGAATATAGGTTTATCTAGGTTGTCGAAGAACGAAATCGACGGAGCGGCAGTCATTATCACTCTTCAAAAGAGAAATATGATGTCATTTCATAGGCCGTTAATTCTACTGCTAGACTAGAGTCGTAAATTGTAAATTAAAAGTAGAGGCGTAGATTCTTATATTTTAATCTTCCCATCTTTATTGCTTGGCACTTTAAGTCTTCTGGTGCATTCGAGATCTCGGTTCACATAAATTGGACTACAGTACTTTATAGACTAGTGGGTGGAGTTTTACGTCTTCATGGCAGTGGCGCAGTCATAGGGGGCAGAGGGGATAGATTTTTTGTGTGGATTATCGGTTTAGATTTTTAAGTTCAAAATTAAATACTAACTAAGTTAACTCCACCCTATTTTTATCAGATCTCTTTTATTTGTGACCTCAGCCAGTGCTTCATATAAGAGTTTCTATAAACTTCCTCATTGTTAATACTCGTTTTACAAAAATATGGACTGGATGGAGTTTTACGTCTTTCAATGTTGTTTTATTTCATATGCAACCTATTACATGGTGAACAAAATTTTGATCCGATTCTTAAATGAAATGAAATGAAATGAATGGAGTTTTACGTCCTACTTTTCTGCACCATGTGGGCTAATGAAGACGGGCAACGCCATGCAGAGTGCAATGAGCGAAAATTTACCAAGCCAATTCCCCATTGCACACATCTTACTGTTAACCAAATTCAATATCTAAAACTGTTGGAGAAAAAAGGCCGTTAAATCTCCCTTCATTTCATTTCCGTGACATTATCTATGAATATTATCCAAGGGAGGCAACACATGTATGTATCTATTTATTTCAGACAACAACAATATTACTTGTTCTTTTTCTTAGTTGTTATATGCATACCATTTCCATTAACACATGCAATCTAACCACCCCTTTGTGATCAAGTAGAATCGTCCATAAACGTTTTCTTATCGGATATTACGTCACAACCAGGATACAGCCTTCTGTCGATGGACACACTGTGTGAAAATGTTTACGTTTACGTTTCGAAAAGTTACATTTTGAAGTAGTGAATTGTGGACATAAGTGATTTTTTAGCAACTTCATGATGTGTTTTGAGTCCTGTAGAAACGGTAAGTAAAATTTTGATATACAAATCGAAATTTGTCAATCATCTTTGTCAGTCTCCGACACCTAGTCCGAAACACCTGCCATATTCCAGTCCGTCTGATAGATAATTTTATTGATGTCGGCCGAAGTAGGGTCAGTAAAACTACGCCCTTCTTTATGAAATTCGCCGCACCCCAAGAGGTTTGTTAAGCATATTTATTTAGCTGAGAGACCCATTGAGCCAACCCCAGTCCTTATAGAAGCCAGTCGCTGTAGTTAAACAGATTTGAAATAATACAAGACACAATTTTTTTTTTTTTTCAAAGCTGAAGTAAAAAATATTAAAAAATACACACTAAATAGCAAACATGAAGTGCACTTTGTATATTGAGTTGTATCATGAATGACAGGCGTAAGGAAATTGTTAAGATGTGACTAAATGACACTCTGCGATTGCGTTTGTCAACTAATCTTTACTTTTGACTTTCATCTACAATACACGTACCTATATTAGATTTGATCGTTTTCCGGAACGTCTTTATAATTCCTTCTTGAAGCTCTGAGGAGTATGACGTAATTCAATGATTTTCTATACCCCAAAAATGCTCCCCACCCCCACCCTCCCTTTTGTGCGGTTGAAATATACATCTTCTTATAAAGCTGTGGTCATTAAGTACTCAGTGTTTAGGACGGACAGTTGTCGTTGCTGCAGAGGTTTTCTGAAATGAAATGAATGAGAACATCTTACATATTGTGCAAGATGACAGCCTTGTCCCTTTATCCCTAGCATGTCGTAGACAAATCTCTCATTGAACGCAGCATTTGATTGGTTGAATATTTCAATAACCTAGAACATGTTAAGTTAGAATTTCGTCAGATCATGGATCTATGTTGAGTCACCTATAAAATAAATATAGAAACCAATTACAAAATAAACGAGATCAGAGCATTTAATTGGCTGATAATTAACATGACCTAGAACATGTGTATGGATAGAATTTTGTAAGATCATCGATGACAAGTTGAGTCACTCACAGAATAAAAACGAAACCTCTGGATCTATATTTCTATCCACATTTGAATCAGATTATCTGAGATCTAAAATAAAATCATACCTATTGTAAAGTTCTTTATGCATTCTATCCACCGACGCAAGTGCATCTGTTATTTGGAGGTTGGCCGTAATTGACACAATAGCCACCTCGGCGATTGCATCCAGCGTCCGCACACCCTCCCCAGCCAACACTCATACAGCCACATGTAGAGCAACCCTCAACCTGCAATGGACGTTACAATATACTAAGTGAAATCTTTTCTATGGGTATCGTCTTTGAAGGTCCAAGGTTCAATCCCGGCATAAATCGAAATAATACCTTCAGGTTTCCAACCCGGTTTTGTCAGTGATGTAGGTAGGCTCGTCTTGTCTTTCGGTGGGATAATAAACAGAGGCCCTTTGTGCAACAGGCTGTGTACGATAAAGATCCCTCGACCGTTGGAAATCTAAAAAGTGTAGGCTAATGCTGCTGTCCTGATAATTTTCCTCACTATCAAAAAAACGAATGACTTGATACACTAATAGTTCAGATTATCGGACTAACTGTCATCTCTCCCAAGGTTAGGCATTATCGCTTCATTAGTCGGCCATAAAATCTTTTAAAGACTAAAGACAATCTCTATATATAATATTACAGGCCCTGAAAGTAAACTGCAGTCTTTATCATATTGGTTATTCCAGTGGCCAAATCAAGGGCAATAACTCAGAAACTGTTCGACGAAAACTTATGAAAATAAATACCTCGGTGATCTTTAGATATTTGCAAAGATAAACTAGGTCAAATTTCAGTCAAATTTGAAATTTCGTGGTTTTCAGAAGCTCTTTGAAACGGTCCACGAAGGGCTTGGGTAGCGGGCAACAATCGAACTCACCGAGACACGAGGGCCCTACCCAATTCCAGGTCCACACGAATACACTGAAATTCAAAATTTGAAAAGACATACCTCAATATCATTTTGTCCCAAAAAAACAACCAACAAAATTAAAAACAATGCCACAGTTTTCATTTTGGTTTACAATTTCTGAAAATAGATACGTCACAAATTCCGTTTAAAGAGACAGAATTTTCTGCTTACCACTTCGACACAAGAAATCAAGTGAGTGTGGGTACTGCAAAGCGACTTTGTTTACCTAGATAGGTCCATCGATTTTTCTTACCAGCCACGCAACAAAATACCAGTTCCGCTCTATTTCTGCTGTCTTGTATAGTGGTTAAAGTATACTAAGGTTCGGTTGTTCTAATAGGCTACTGCACTTCTTCTGTACGACACCATAGTCTTCTAGACTCTATTTTGATGACAAGGAACGCGAGTTACATAGGTACAGATTCTCCAATAAGATGCGTTCCTCATCTCTCTAGTTCATGCAAGGTCTATGCAGGCTCCTATTACTATTCTTTGCTTACCTTGACAAATGACGTTCGATGCAATGATCCGATTCTACACGTTCGATTCACCTTGTCGTTTTACCACTAACGCTTTCTTGTGCTTTAGATTATTTCAAAAATAGAGCACGGTTAAATTTTTGTAATTTTTATGGTGTCTCTGAGTCACTTTCTATGTTTATCCACACAATGTGTAATTGGAAACCGTCCAAGGTCTTATGTCGTCGATTTTTGTGGATTATAGTGATGTTGTCCTATAGCAATGGCGGCTGTAGAACTTGTAGATTGTGAGATGCTCGCCAAATTATTTTAAAATCTATTCCAGGGGAAATTTTCTAAATAAAGGGGTTAACCCTGCATTTTTCTATTTGAAAGAGCTTTCTTTCAATACTGATCGCATACTTAAAATTTTTCACCCAAAAATTATACATTTTGGTTCTTTGGGGTAGGCCATGGCACCCATGGTGTCCTCCTGGATCTGCCATACCACTGTAATCCATAGCTTTAGATCCATTGGAAGATTTTCCGACCCTCGCATATGCACATATTGTCGTTTTGAATCCATATCATCCAAAAAGAAAAATGTAATTGTGTTTTTTACAAACACTTTAGTCCCAAATAACCAGTCTATGATGTTTGAAATACCAGAATCCCGTGACCACGTGACAATCTGGAATAGTAAACAGTGGCTGCCATTTTATGTTGCTGCTCACTAGCTTTTCCAGTTCTCCTTTAAAAGCAATTAGATTGAGTATGAAGGTAAAACACATGTACGTTCTGAAAAGTGTTACGGGTAGATTATTTAGGGCACAATATCCCTTTAAAAGCATTCGAGTGGAATAAGAAATCCAATACACCAGTAACAATAACACACTTAATTATTAACTATTACAGGAGGCCTTATCAACATACACAGCAATGTCAATACCACACGACTACTTCAATGGTCTGGTATAATACACCATGCAGTGTGCAATGAGGGAAATTTATTAACAATACCTGCCGTAACAATAGCACACTTGATAATTAACGATTATAGTAATCGCTACTTTCAACATGACACTATATTCAGTGTAGTCAGAGTAACTCTCTCATGTCATGCAGTGTACAATGAGGGAAATATTGCTAGAAATACTTCTAACAAAAGCAATCCCTGCTATCAACATGACACGGCATGATATCCAGTGTAATACACCATCCCATGCAGTGTACAATGAGAAAAAATATTGCCAAAAGTACACCAGTTACATAAGCTTATGTAATTATTAAAGGCCCTTCTATCAACATGACATTGTATTCATTGTAGTCCGAGTCTACGTCTTGCTGACTGTCTTTATTAACTCAATAATGTGTAGAAGAGAAGGACTTCAAAAACTCTTATTTCATTTCATTTCATATATTGCATTACATATTAACTGTCTTTCTTTGGTTATTTATTGGTTAACTATATTTCTGAAAATATTATTTTGATAAATCAACAGGCTTTGTCATATTGTTATGTAAAACATTTTTTAACGTCGATGTGCACCCGAAAACCTAACACAGGACCCCGTTTTTCAAAAATTTTCACGTGACCAAATCGGTAAAGTGACAAATTCGCTATTTTTTGACCAATCACATTTTAGTCTTAGAAAGGGGAATTTGTTTTTAGCTAAGCCAATTAAAAAACGGATTTCCTTATTTTTAGTGTCAAATTAAGCAGACTATTTGATTTATTGGTGTTTCTAATGAATTATCATGTATTCTTCATCATATCATTATGTTTTACCTAATCATAAATGACCATGTATGTACAGTCTGGATAAACAAAAAAAGACTTTTTGACCTTTCTTGATCGGCACTCATTGGAATTCTGCTGGTAATTCTCTTCTAATTTAGCTAATTATGAATTAATTATGGACATGTGAGACAAACTGGTATTTTCCAAGTCATTAGGACATATCTACTTTCTATTCATATAAGTATTAGCATTTTCGTTTTCATAAATGAAAATAAGGGAACCCATCTTTAAGGATAAAACTAATAACTTCGATAGTACTTTCCGTTTTTAATTAACCCTTTAAAACATATTCGGTTTGATTAAGAAGATACATAGATGTAATTATTACTTATCATACTTTAGAAATATTTTCAGGTATAATTTACGCCTTTCGTGATGATAAAAATTTTGCATACCGCCCTTTAAACGTAAACATCGAAGCAGTTGAACTTAGACATTCTTTTTTTTTTTGGTAACTTTCATAAACATTTCTAAAAATTTGATTGAAAACTTCCTTTTAAATTAAAAAAAAATTTATTTCAAAACTATAAAATGAGATTTTACTCAAGTTCTGAATCGACTTACTCAGCGTGGAACGTCCGATTGAACGTTCACGGCAACCATGAAAGCGATTATTTTGTGTCTAGTTTTGCCACTTGCGTTCTCTTTCCCGATTGATTTCATGCTGTAAACCAGAAAACACAAACTAAAGCCAGAATTCATCGTACCTCAGGATTTGGGGGCTAGGTTTATTTCTGGGTCTTCACACCAAGGAACAGCTATTATATTCCATGGGTTTACTGATAGTGGATATGCTCCTTGGGTTCAGGATATGAAAAACGAACTTCTGACGGTAAGTTGAATTTAATCAAAAAAAGACGCTGGATTTCTCAGTGTGCTATTGGAGTGAAGCGATGAGAACTTCAGTTAGCTTAGTGGGGAAGAATTAAGGGGCTATAGCTAAGTGAATTAACGGCTGCTTTAGTGAGTTACATTTTGGTTCAGTGAGTTAAGGGTGTATATCACAGGGTTGGCGTAATGAGCTACGAAGGTGAGGGTCATTAAGTTAAGGGTTAGCTTAATGTGTTACGAGGGGTTCAGTGAGTTAAGGGTTAGCCTAATGTGTTACGAGGGGTTCAGTGAGTTAAGGGTTGACTTAATGAGCTACGAGGAAGGGGGTTCTTTGAGTTAAGGGTTGGCTTAATGTGTTACGAGGGTGGGGGTCATGAGTTAATGGTTGGCGCAATGAGCTACGAGGAAGGGGGTTCTTTGAGTTAAGGGTTGACTTAATGAGCTACGAGGATGGGGTTCTTTGAGTTAAGGGTTAGCTTAATGTGTTACGAGGGGGTTCAGTGAGTTAAGGGTTGGCGGAATGACCTACGAGGATGGGAGTTCATTTAATTAAAGATTGGCGTAATTAGCTACGAGGGAGGAGGGGGGGGGGGGGGTGATTGAGTTAAGGGAGTCGCTTTATAAGCTACAAGGATGGAGGTTTAAAGAGTAAAGGGTTAATTGGCCTTAAGGGTGAGGGTTCAGTGAGCCAGGGTTATTGCCGACAAAATGGCGTCATTGGTAATAACAGTGGGCTGGAATGTTCATGGAAGTGACGACAGTAAACTATATTAAGGCTTTCATTCGGCAATTCTCGGCAGTTTCCGTAAAGCTGAATCTGTTGCAGAGCTCGAGAGTAAATAAAAGCCAGTTTGGTCTAATGTTCGATGCTCGGTGGAAATCGAATCAAAGGTGTTTAGATTTTCACGATAAACCGTTTAATAAGAGTGGTTATTTTTCAGCTTTTGGGTGGAAGAAGAACACACCGTTAGGACACGTAGATTTTTATCCTAATGGTGGAAGCTTACAGACCGGCTGTCCACGATCCAGACGTAAGTGTTTTTAGTTTAAGATAGTTTTGGGGGGAAAAACAAAGAACGTAAAGAACAACCGAATTCTAGTAAGAGGTGGAATGTCACTTAATAAATGTCGATATTTGGCTTGTTCCCTCAGCACCGGTCGGTGAACTGTCGTACACCGTTAGACATGATACTGACGGATACTGTACATTTTTGACTCGCATATAATTTAATCCGGTTTTGGCAAAAGAGCAACAATTCTTCCAGTCGTTCGAATGCGAAACCAAACTGACGTGCTTCGATAAATGAAAAGCAAAATAAAACAAGTTAGTGCACAGACATAGTTTCCCTCATTGTACACAAAATTACGTTGTCTGTCTCCCTTAAAATCCCAATCAAGGGGCAAAAGAATAAGAATGTAATAAATCATTTGAATTCTATTTATATGTCTTCTTCGTTTAGCTGGTTCGTGCAGCCATATCCGAGCTCCTTTGTTATTCACCAATTCCATCAGACGGTGCCAGTATCTACCAAGAGCTGGTGCCGCCAATTGTCCTGCGGGTCCCGTTGCAGATGTTAGAATGGGTTACTACTCTTATACCATCATGGGACGTGCCCCATCAACGTACTGCCTTGAGACAGCCGGCTCTCCTCCGTATTGCTGAACGGTAAGTACGGTTTCGTTTTTTGGATTTCGTTAGTACTTGATTTATTTATTTTCACCACTGGGTGAGCGACTGGTGCTGATGGACTTATGTTCCCAAGGTCACATTCAGTTCAGTAGCTTTAAGTTAATAAAAAGTACTCCTAACTATAATTTTCGTCTGGTAGGCAGTTTCAGGGCAAAAAAATGTAACGATTTTTGTGGTCTTTTGCGGTTCGGATCCTTACGTTTATTAGTTGGTTCATTCTGACAACCGACACATTTCACCACACTCAAATGCCCCTCGTGATATATGATTTCCCCTCCGAACAATCAAGTCTGGCTACGGGCTTCTGCATATCTTGTATCGTTAGAGACAACCACCATTTATATGTGGTGTTCAGATTCTAAATAAAAGAGAATTATTTTATTATGTTGTTTATTTCGGTCGAAATCTTTCTTTTTCAGTAAACTAGAAAGCGGAGGAATAACAGTTTGAACATATTACAATCAAGAACAATAAAGATATTATATAATCATTTGGATTTATAATTCAACCTGAAATCACCCATAAATGGATTTACCTCCCTTTATTCCATGTAAGAAATAATAGGCTACAGACTACATAGTTTAAATAAATGACATTCTAAACTGGCGTTGTCTCCCTTTAACCAAACACCCTGACCAATTAACATCGATAACCATCACAAAATGGTTTTATCTCCCTTTATTCCATGTAAGAAATAATTGGCTACGGACTACAAAGTTTAAATAAATGACATTATAAACTGGTGTTGTCTCCCTTTAACCAAACACCCTGACCAATTAACATCGATAACCATCACAAAATGGTTTTATCTCCCTTTATTCCATGTAAGAAATAATTGGCTACAGACTACAAAGTTTGAATAAATGACATTATAAACTTTAACCAAGAACCTTGACCAATTAACATCGATAATCATCACAACATGGATCTACAAAGACTACAAAGTTCAAATAAATGACATAATAAATTGGCGTTGTCTCCTTTTATCCAAACACCTTGACCAATTAACATCGATAACCATCACAATATCATAGCCATGTACTTCGATTTTTACACCTTATTCACAGTTCAGACGAAGCACACGAAGTCTGTTAGGAATTTTAGGTTGTTAAGTAATGTTGCGGAAGCGCAGGCACAGGCATGTAGGCGTAACCTCCAGTAAGCGAGGATTGTTTGTGTAGTTTGTTTGTTTGGGAGACAATTTATGACAGCCAATCAAATCGCTGATGGCCTTCAGGAAAATGAATTCGCCAATCTTTAGTTTGTTCTACCACTAACAGGGAACGTGAGCTGGTGTTAGACTGTAGTGAGATAGGCTAGTTTTACCTACATATTTCATAATTTTCACTCCTCGCCGATCGGTTTAAAGTTTTCGATAAATAACAAATAGTTAGGGTACCGTTAACTTTATCACCTTCTGCGTATTTGACTTTACAATCATTGAATCGAGGCGGAGGGTTCGACATTGGAAAGTCCTTTTCTTGTGAATTGCATGGCGATCCCGGTCTCCATTAGGCTCAATCAGAATCAGAAATAATAATACCGGGTTTACTTTCCGCGGTGAAACACAGCAAAAAATAATTAGTAATAGTTCCGAACGTGTGTAGAAGCAGCGATCATTTTGGAAGACATTTTGAAAGTAAATTCTGACAACCGACGAAATCCACATATGCAACTAAACACCATTGCTCCTCCCGAACAATCAGGTCTGGCTAAGGGTTTGACTTTAATAATTGTTTATAATTAAGTATGTGGGTTATTGTTACTAGTATATTTGATAAAATTCACTCATTGCACACTGCAATGAATGTCGTGTCATGTCTGATGGAATTTCAATAATATTTCATATATCGATGTCAATGGCAAATGAAGTAGAAACGTGTGATAGAATGAAAATGGAAGTTGTACGTCCCACTTGTCTTCACCATGTGGGCTAATGAAGACAAACAATGACACACAGGGTACAATGAGAGAAAGTTTTCCAGGACTGCGGTATCTTTAACGTACACAGTCTTAATCACACTGTGTTTATTGTAGAATCCGAACGACTAGACTATTCTTTCAATGTCAGCCCCTCTTACCTACATCACCTGACAGGGGGAAATCGGGTTGAAAAATCAGAAGGTTTTATCTCGATCTATGCCGGGATTGAACTTTTGGCCCTCGGGTTAGTCAGCAAGCCTTGACCTCATGTTCACCAATGTGTAGATGAAGGGAGAATTGAAATAACAAACAATGCAATAATAGTTATAATGATAAATTTCAGTAGATACCAACAATTCTTCCTTACCGATCTAGTTTTTCTGAAAAAAAAGACGTCAATGGAATTAAATTATATAAAAACTTTATTAAAACAGACTCACTAAACAGGGCAAGTGAACTCACTAAAAGGAGGTAACTTCATTTTGTGAGTGTCGTCAGTGTAATTGATTATGATTGGTATAGAGGGAGACAACGCTAGTTTACGATGTCATTTATTCAATGTAGTCTGTAGTCTGTTATTTGTCTCGTCTGTGAGCGTGTCGTCAGTTTAAGATTGGTATAGAGGGAGACAACTCCAGTTTAATTTATATAGTCTGTAGTCTGTTATTTGGAACGTCTGTGAGTGAGTCGTCAGTTTAATTAGCTAAGACAGGGATAAAGGTTGACAACGCTAGGTTATAATGTCATTTAGGTTACGGCTTGGAAAGGGGGGGGGGGGCTAACTTCATTTTTTGAGTGTCGCCAGTTTAATTGGCCAAGACAGGGATAGAGGGAGACAACTTTAGTTTATAATGTCATATATTTAATTTATGTAGTCTGTAGCCTGTTAGGTATATTAGCAAAGGAAGCCAGGTCAATGAACATGAACATCGAACAAAATTTAAAAACAATCATACATACCATTCCGCAATACGGTTCGGAGCCGTCTGTCTCAAGGCAATACGTTGACGAGTCATCCCCCACGGTGGCATTAGCATAGTAACCCATTCTAACACCGGAATCCGGACCCTCCGGACATCTTGCAGCACCTGTCCTAGTTTGATACTGGCATATTCTGATGGAATTGGTGAACAACAACGGGGCTCGGTTATGGCTGCATGTACTTGCTAAAAAAATAAATGATAAATACCTGCAGTTTTATGGATAATTAGCTTTTTTATCGGATTATAGATGGATTTTGTTATCTCCTTATGACGTATTTATGGGGTGGGTCAGAGGGCTGAGCCAAGCCCCCTTCCCCTCAGGCCTGTGAAAGGTCTGATTTTAAAGTGAAATTTAAACCCTCTAAAAGGTCAAAAGTCATGGGAAATCCGTTGGCATCTGACAGAAATTTTTCGAAAGAAAAAAATCCCATAGCACTTACGCCTGAATCGTGGACAGCCGGGCTGTTTGCTACCTCCATTAGGATAAAAATCGACGTGTCCTAACGGCGAGTTCTTCTTCCAACCAAAAGCTGAAAAATAACCACTCTTATTAAACGGTTCATCGTGAAAGTTGGAAAATTCCGGAAGTTGCTGCATGCCATGCTAGACAAGATGGAAAGCGAAATAATTCTTGACAGATACAGTTTCAAAATGGAGTTTTACGCCGTACATTTCTTCCCTCGGGCTGATGATGGTGGTCAGCGTTATGCAGTGCGTGCGGGAAATTTTTACAAGATTGTGTCATTACCCTACATTTTATTTCAAGCACCAACGGTCGTGGGACGTTTAACTCACATAGTCTCAAGAAAACGGAGCATCTGTTTATTGTTTTATCCGAATGAATAGACGCTTTTCCCAACTTTTCCTTGCCCCACCCCATTTGATCCCCCACCTGATAACTGTCTGGGGAAAACTGAGTGCTAAGCATTTTGTGCCAAGGTTCTACTGACCGGTCAACCTGAAAATTTCAAGTTATTACGAACTGAGTCTAATAACTTGATTGAGATAGCCACACTAGCGAATACAACCAATCAGGGAAAGAAAGCTGTATAGGTAATCGGCGGCTATGATTGGCTGTATACGGTAATATACAATCCAATGAAATCGTTTCATTGACAAACTGCCATGATACAAGAAAGGTGGATATTTCACTTAAGGTTGTGAAGATACTTACCGAATCTAAAAAACAAATTCCCGTCGTTAGTATGGATGATGTCAACAAAATTAGCATCAGTTATAAAGAGTCGTTGATCAGGTTTACTGTTTGCGAACCGTGGACCAGCTGGATCCAAAGCACTGATTCTACCAATTGTTTTTCCCATCAGTCTCTGTAAGTTTTTACCCGCAAAGCCTGAAGCATGAGCTCCAAGACTGTGTCCAATCATATGTATCAGTCCTTCGGGAATACCCTTTTGGTTAAACATAGCTCGTATCAACTCAGCAGTTCTTAAGCCAACATATCTCGTGTTTTGGGCAGATTTAAGGTATGACCAAAACCTCAAAGCAGAGCCGGCCCCGGCATTCCAGTTGACGACAATAACGTTAAAGTTATCAACCTTGAACATTAAAAATACAGTCTCAATATGTGCCTAAATGTCGTTGAAAATCCAGCTGCCAAGAGAATCTTCCAGCTGAAGCCAGCTTCTAGCAGTCTTTGAAAATACAGCTGCTAACAGGTTCTACCGGCTGCAACCAGTTGCAAACCGTTGAAAACCCAGCTCGTTGAAAACCCAGCTGCTAACAGAATCTACCAGCTGCAGCCAGTTTCTAGCAGTCGTTGAAAATCCAGCTGCTTTCAGCATCTGCCAGCTAATTCAAAGAATCTGCCAGTTGCTCCCAGAATGAGTCCTCAACTTACCTTAAGAAGTTCGCTTTTCATATCCAGTACCCATTCACCATATCCACTGTCAGTAAACCCATGAATAATAAAAATCGTTCCTTTATGTGAAGATCCACTTATAAACCTGTCTCCCAAATTGTCTGGTCCTATTAATTCTGGTTTTATTTTGTTTTTTCGTGTGTACAGCATGAAATCAATCGGGAAAGGACCCGAAGGACCTAAAATAAAATGAAATCGAGTTTTACGTCCGATTGGTAACACTTCAAGTTTATGGCAGACATTTTTGGGCCTTGCAATTTCATAATAAATAAATTCAGAGCCATATAGTGACGTCATAGAACCCTTAGTTTGAGTGGTATTACAAGAACCACAGAAATCTGATTGAAAATGGGAATGATGCAAATCAATGCTTACAATACACATAGAAAGTTTAGAAAGCCTCTTTACAATCCGTTTAAGAGAATATAAAGGGTACGATTAATGAAAATGTTCTCACTTAAGAATGTAAAAAAAATCACAGTATGTCGACCCTTGTTTAGAAAACCTGTCAGTCTAATTAAGATTAGTCCAAACTTTCGTTCCGTTATTTCATTAACATTTATATTTAATTAAGCCACTTCAGTTGGGGTCTTACGACAGCCCTCTTATCAAATTTTGTCTGCTTTAACCAATCAAATTCCTACCCTTTCCGGCGTTATCATTTCTTGACGCGGTGTTTAAAAGGTTAGGTCAAAAGGTTAATTTGACGAACGTTCAAGAGGACTGTAGTTAGAATCAGACTTCATAATGTCAAGCTGTTTACAAACTTCGTCTTATACCTTGACTGAAATGGCCACTATTCCTGTATCATAGAATGAAGCCAATCAGAGTCCTCGACAGAAAGTCTTTGAACAAAAAGCCATAATGTTTACAGCCTTTCTGTCGAGTGATCTGATTGGCTGAATTCTCTGGCTTAAAGTCCAATCAAATTGCTGCATTCCCTGATACAAGAATAATGGCTATTGGCATTGACATATGTACTCACCCCGTTTGCCTTCCTCTTCACTCTCTCCCGATTCGCTCTCAGAAAATGATTCATCCTCAAATAGATTCTTCATTGGAATCATCGTCATCATTGGAATCATCGTCTTCATTGGAATCATCGTCATCATTGGAATCATCGTCTTCATTGGAATCATCGTCTTCATTGTCGCCATCACGTTCTCTGTCCTCATCGTAATCCTGTTCGGCGTATCGGTCTCCTTGGACAACAGTTACTCCATCATTGTTATCGCCCGCATCTTGTTCGACGTATCTAACAGGATTGGATGATGCTAAAGGTCGCGAGGGTTGCACGGCAACGTTACTGGGCAAGGAAACCCTTGTATCTAGTCCGACTGGAATTTGGGGTAGCGCCAAACCGTAAACCGGCAACAACACAATCAAAATAATTGCCCGCATGGTAACGCCAAATAGGTTCCGTCTTGCCTTGAACGTTAAATCGGACGTTCAACTGCGAAACCTTGCAGGAATAATCTCTGCAATGAAAACTGTTTTAAATTACATCTGAATTGCATTTTATAGTTTTCATGAGTTCTTTGTCGTCCCAATTTTCAAGGAAGTGTTCAATCAAATTTGTAGACATTTTTATGAAATTACCACAACAAAAAAATATGCCACCGTTTCAAAGAAGCACTTAAAGGCACAGTGTTAACCACATTCTGTCTAGTTTTTCCTATATTGCCGTCTCCCATGTAGGCCTACGCCGGTCCACAATTGCTTGTACATACTCTTCTGGACATAGTCCTTAGCAGATTTTAATGAAACGTGGTGAAATTGTTTGAAATCACCCAAGGGTGAACCCTGTTGAAAATTAACAAAATCGGACAGTATTTAATGTGAGTTATTGCCCTTGTTCTTCAAAACGCTTAAGTTTTTGGCTTGTAAACATACAAGGCGGTACATTTCTTAGCGGATTCTGATGAAACGTGATGAAATTATTTGTAATCACCGAAGGATGAACCCTATTGAAAATTAACAAAATCGGACAATATTTGATATGAGTTATTGCCCTCTAAGTTATCGGATTAGACGGACAATTCTTGGCTGATTTTGTGAAATTTGTTATTATTGCATACTGCCCCTTTAAGAAGTATTACAATAACCCTTTTAAAACTAATTCCGTTTGATCAAGTAGATACATAGATGTAAATAACATATTCTAAAAATACTTTTAGGAAGGTATAATTCATGAGGTTATAGACTATGAAAATTTGTCCCTTGAACGATTATAACACTTTTAATCACTCATTTTAGACAAATTTATTTTGATTAAGTAGATATATAGAAGAAAATAGCATATTATCGGAGGGTTCGTCACGTACAACCTATAACGTTTTCAATAATCATTTCATCTTTTTTTTTTTTGCACACCGTCTCTTTGATATGCATTATTTTTGGTTGCCGATTGCAATCGCTCCCACTGAAAACAAAGCTGTAAGTGGGTGTGCCTTTCGGCTCAACCTTCGCCAACGTTCGTAAGCTTCATTGAGAGTGGGAGCACTCTCGTCCCTATAGTCCCTATAGCGTTTCTATGCCATGCAACCCTCCCTTGCCCTCTCCCAAGATGAAAATTTTGGATAGTGAAAGAATGGTCTGTGCCCCCTTGGATAATTTTGTGGCCCTTCCTCGCCCCAACCCTCCCTCACATAGTGTTTCCTTCAAACGCCACTGGCGTCTATCTTCTTGAAGTAGTACGGGTGGCGAACTGGTTGAATTGATATAACAAACAAATAAAAAATAAATTTTATGACAAAACACTACATTTCTTACATTGTAGTGGAACAAACAATCTGATTCAAATTAGGTACAATTTCGCTTCTTTATCTCTTTATAATTTTTTATTATGTAGGTCTCCTTTGTGATCTATCGAGATTTACACCAAGGTCACATACTGGCTGGTTAGGTGGTAGATGACAAGTTAACGTTCGCTCCCAGCGGATGCTGATATTACAAACTAGGTAGTTGTTGGTAGTCGTAGTAGTTGGTAGTTGGATTGGTTCAAATTGGATGATTCTGTGTTGTTGGTTTGGTTGTTGATTCTTCATTAGATCTGGTCTGGTCGAATGACATGGCGGTGAAACTTGGCCTGGATGGTGTGGCGCGAGTTACTTGATCTCCTTCATTCTTCCAAACTCGTTCTGATCATGGTAATTCTTGTTGATTGGTAGTCGTATGGTCACATACTGGTGACGTTTCAAGCTATTTATAACCAATCATGTGCCACTCTCTGGCCAATTAGAATCAATTACAAGCAAATATCGGCAGTCTCATAATCTCATTGGTCATATTAGCTCTACTTTGGGTTTCGCTATCCCATAAGTCATAGCTGATGATTAGGCATGACACGCTTCAGTAGGCCCAACGCGACCCTGGTATAAAATCTTTTTAGATTGAGAGACCGACAAGAATTAAATGAAACGAAATTGTAATGTTAAATTTTAATTCGATTGGTTCCAGCAATTTTTCCTTCCCATTTTAGGCTTTCTGAAATAGAAAGATGTCAATGGAATTAAACCTTGTAATATAAAAACTTTGTTAAATGTTGTGGTGGTTGTCGCTAGAGATACGGGATATGTTGATTCATCTGGCACACCTGATGTCATTTTCCGACCATCTTTCAGAGAGTCTACATAGCTCATATTGGTCATTTCTGTATATTTATCATGCACGTTCATTCCAATATATGATCCTTGGCCTCCGTAGCCTATAAATTGTCACGGCTTAGGGGAAGTAACTTCATTTTGTGAGTGTCGTCGGTTTAATTGGCTAAGACTGGGATAGAGGGAGACAACTCCAGTTTATAATGTCATTTATTTAATTCCTATAATCTGTACCCTATTATTTGTCACGGCTCGGAACAACGGGAAGTAACTTCATTTTGTGTGTGTCGTCAGTTAATTGGCTAAGACTGGGATAGATGTAGGCGTTGTTAATCTGGTTTAGGTCAAAAGGTTAATTTTACGAACGTTCAAGAGGGCTGTCGTTAGACTCTAACTGAAGTGGCTATATTCAAAATTAAAGCTTATATAAAAAAAGGAACAGAAGATTGGTCTTATTTTAATTTGACTAAATGAACTTGAGGCTCGAACAAAATTTAAAAACAACCATACGTACCGTTCCGCAAAACGAAGCGGAGCCAGTTGTCTCAAGGCAGAACGTTTTTCCTTGTGTTCCGATGAATGCAAGATCCTCGTAAGAGTGGTAACCCATTTTAACACCAGTATCCAGACCATTCGGACAATTTGCGGCACCTGCCCTAGTTTGGTACTGGCATATTCTGATGGAATTGGTGAACAACAACGGTGCTCGGATATGGTTGCATGTACTTGCTAAAAAAATATCAAAGTTTTTTGGATGAATACCTGTAGTTTTATGGATAATTACCTTTTTTATCGGATTATAGATGGATTTTGTTATCTCCTTATAACACCCCGTGACGTATTTATGGGGTGGGTCCGAGGGCTGAGGCCTGTGAAAGGTCTGATTTTAAAGTTAAATTTAAACCCTCTATAAGCTCAAAAGTCATGGGAAATCCGTTGGCATCTGGCCTTTATTTCTCGAAAAAAAAAAAACCAAAGCACTTACGTCTGAATCGTGGACAGCCAGGCTGTTTGCTACCACCATTAGGATAAAAATCTACATGTCCTAACGGCGAGTTCTTCTTCCAACCAAAAGCTGAAATAATACCCACTCTCATGATGAAAGTTTCTGCGTGGCATTTAAAGACAAAGACTCTTGCAAGCTACCGTTTTTAAATGATGTTTTACGCCCTACCTTCTGCTCCAGTTATGCAGTGTGCGAGAGAAATTTTATAGGATAGTGTCATTGGAATCTTTAGGAACGTACAATGTCTGTTGAACTTCAAAATTGCAAGCTATTACGAACTGCATCTAATACCTTGACTTCAATAGCCACATTGTACGTATGCAAGCGAATACAGCCAATCGACAGAAAGACTAAACAATTTGACTTCGTATGTAATCGACGGCTATGATTGGCTGTATTCGGTAACGTACAATGCAATAAAATCGCTACATTTACTAACTTCCGGAATACAAGAAAAGCGGATATTGCAGTCAAGGCATAAGACGAAGAATACATAATAATGTTAATTGTTAATAGTAATAGATTGTGAAAATACTTACCAGATCTGAACAAATTCCCGTCGTTAGTATGGATGATGTCCACAAATTTGGCGTCAGATTTATCGAGTCGTTGATCAGGTTTACTGTTTGCGAACAATGGGCCCGCGGGATCCAGTCCACTGATCCTACCAATTATCTTGCCCGTCATACTCTTTACGTTTTTACCAGTGAAGCCTGAACAATGAGCTCCAAGACTGTGTCCAATCATATGTATCTTGCTTTCAGGAATAAGCTTTTGGTAAAATATAGCTCGTATCAACTCAGCAGTTCTTAAGCCAACATATCTCGTGTTATGGGCAGCATTGACGTACAACCTCCAACCCGAACGTTTAGCCCCTTCTTTCCAGTTGACGACAATAACGTTTAAGTTGTCAAACTGGAACCATAAAAAGGGATACAAACTAAATATTTGCCTAAATGTCTTTATCTAGCAGTCGTTGCAAATCCAGCTGCTTTCAGAATATGTCAACTGCTTTTAGAATCTACCAGCTACCGCCAGTTGCTAGCAGTTGTTCAAAATCCAGCTGCTTTCAGAATATGCCATCTACTGCCAGTTGCTATCAGTCTTTGAAAATCCAACTGCTTTCAGAATCTGTCAGCTGCAGCCAGTTGCTAACAGTCGTTGAAAAACCAGCTGCTTTCAGAATCTGCCAACTACTGCCAGTTGCTAACGGTCGTTCAAAATCCAACTGCTTTCAGAATCTGTCAGCTGCAGCCAGTTGCTAACAGTCGTTGAAAAACCAGCTGCTTTCAGAATCTGCCAACTACTGCCAATTGCTAGCAGAATCTGCCAACTACCGCCAGTTGCTAACGGTCGTTCAAAATCCAACTGTTTTCAGATTCTGTCAGCTGTCGACAGTTGCTAGCAATCGTTGAAAATCAGAACCGCCCTCCCCAAACTCACTGAGCCCCCTTCCCCACCCCCTCTTTACTTTCTCAACTTACCTGTAGAAGTTCGCTTTTCATATCCTGTACCCATTCACCATATCCACTATCAGTAAACCCATGGATTATAAAAACGGTTCCTTTATGTGAAGACCCACTTATAAAATTCTGTCCCAAATTGTCTGGTTCTATAAATTCGGGATTTTCTTTGTTTTGCCGTGTGTACAGCATGAAATCAATCGGGAAAGGACCCGAAGCACCTAAAATAAAAGACACTGGCAGTCGTTTTGGGGTCTTGCAATTTCATTAAAACGATTTATGACGTCACTTTTGCAAAAAACTGCAAAAACCACAAACCTCTGATTGATGCAAGTCAATGCGAACAATACACATAGAAAGTTTAGAAAATCTCTTTACAATCCCATTAATGTTTTTACTTTAGAATGTAAAAAAAATCACAGAATTTTAACTCTTGATTAGACAAACTCTTTACAATCTCCTTATTGAGTTTACAGTACTCACCCTGGTCTTCCAAATCCTCCAGTTGGTCGTCTCTCAATTCGTCCTCTAAAGATCCGTCATTGTAGCCATCGTCCTCATAGTCGTACTCGTTATTACCTTCGCGTTCCGCGACACCGTCGACCTCATAGCTGCTATCGCCCCCAGCACTATATTGCGAGTCAATCACCGTTATACCGGGATTGGGTATTGCAAAAGGTGGTAAGGGATTATATGGAAGGATTCCGGGTCTCAATGGCTGAATGGGCCTTAATATTGGTCTTAAAATCGGCCCGGGTATCGCCAAACTGTCAACAATCGGCAACAACACAATCAAAAAAATTAATTGCATGGTTGGTTGCGTCGAATAGATTCCGTCTTGCCTTGAACGTTAAATCGGACGTCCAACTGCGAACCGTTGCAGGAACAACCCAACCAACGAAGAACTCCTTTCTCTATGATAAAAAAATCGAGATGTTGAGAATTCCATTTTATAGTTTAAAAAGACAAATGATTTATATTTCTTTATGAAGTTTCGAGGAAGTTTTTAATCACATTTTTTTTGACATTTTTACGATAATAACCAAAAAATAATCAAATTTCCATCGCTTCAAAGAGGCATCATTAAAGGCACAAAAACTCATATTATGTTTGTTTTTTTATATATATATATATGGACGTCTCTTATGACCGAAAGGAGCCGCGGTGGCTCGGCGAGTTAGACGCATGCTCGCTAACCTGAAGGTCCGGGGTTCAATCCAGGCATAGATCAAGATAAAACCTTAGAATTTTTTAACCCGGTCTCCCTATGTCAGTGATGCAGGAAAGAGGGACTGCCGTTCAGATGGGACAATAAACTGAGGCCCCGTCTGCTACAGGCTAATGTCGCTGTTCTGGCAAAATTGTACACTACACAGAAAAGAAGGACGTAAAACTCCATTCATTCTATTCCATTCTAATGCACAAGCGAATACAGCCAATCATATTCTTCGATAAGAAGCGCAATCAAATTGAGTACCGTTATTCTATCGAGGGCACTGATTGGCTATATTCGGTTGCGTACAATCCAATCAAATCGCTGCATGTACAAAATCCATGAAACAAAAGTTCCTAACGCAAGTTTGTAATAGTTGTGAAGATATCTTCAACGAAAAAAACACGAAAAGTGCCGGATGATGTCAAGGTTTTAGACGGAGTTCGTAAAACCCTGACAAATAAGTCGATGGGCTTAAGTGTTCATATCGTCTTACGCAATTTTTATATAACAAGCTGTCAGGTTCAGATGACTTATCAAAATCAAAACCGTCACTATTGTGGTCATAAGGATATACCAAGTGAAATAATAGTATTAACTTATCAAAATACGACAGTCGGATATTTCGTAATAATGCGAGGGTCGACTGAAAAGTTCTCAACATAAGTGGGATATCTGAATCACAGTTCAATCCATCCAGTGATGGCTCTGAGATCGGGGGTACAAATAAAGGGAGGGGTAGACTGACTCAATGGGGGGTGGGGGTAGCAGGGTGCTGACAACTGTCGAGGCTGAGTTAAAACTCTGTGGAGTCCCTAGGCTCCCATGGAGCATCCGAGATTTTTGAAAATTTGAATTGATTTGGTGCATTCGGACATATTTGTAGGCAAAAGCGTTTAAAAATCCCTTTTTTGAATTTGTCAAAAATAAATTGGGGTACAATTGAGGGTTCGAACCATTTTTCTATGGGAGCAAGTTCGCCACACTCGCACTCTGCCATCTGCGGTGGAAATGTAGTTCCGACTCTGTAACCCTGTAGCACGCGGGGCCTTGGCTCATTGTCCCATCCGAACGACAAGACGCTTTTCCATGTCAGACCCGCTGACCTGCATCACTGACAGGGGGAACTGGGTTGAAAAATACGAAGTTTAATATATATATAACATACATGCCGTGGACTCATGTTTCGGATAAACCATCCTATTCAGGATAATTTTTTATTAGAAATGGGGTTATCTTTTCAAAATGAAAAAAAAAATATAAACCATTTCACATAATTCATTTGATAGACGCTTGCTCACTAACCTGAAGATCCAGGGTTCAATCCATGCATAGGTCGAGATAATACCTTCAGATTTTTCAACCCGGTTTCCCCCTGTAAGTGATGTAGGTAAGGGGGGCTGACATGGAAAAAGCGTCTAGTCTTTCGGATGGGACAATAAACCGAGGCCCCGTGTGCTGCAGGCTGTGCACGTTAAAGATCCCTCGACAGTTGGAAATCGAAAAAGGGCAGGCTAATGCCGCTGTCCTGGCAAAATTTCCCTCATTGCACCCTGCATGGCGTTGCCCGCCTTCATTAGCCCACATGGTGCAGAAAAACTCCATTCATTTCATGATTTATTTGATATTTTGATTGATATACATAATGACAAATATAAACTTAAAGTAAAGTTCAAATTTAACAAAAGAACAAATTTCAGACATTTAAAAAAACATGAAATAGATAAGACAGTTAAAAAAAATTGAAAGTTCAACACATTCTCAAAATACAATTTCATTTTTAATGTCAATTTTAAAATCATAGTTAAAAAAAATTGCATAAGGTATGCTACGCATAAATTACCCAAGGGGAAACTAAAATTGTTTATACATAAAAACGAAATTATGTTTCATAACTTTTTTCATTCTGTGAGTAACTTTCCACCTGTCATTCACGATCTGTATAAATTCTTTTGCAGTTCATGTTCAAGGTCACTGAAATATTCAACAAATCAAATAATCTTGTTAATATTTATTCTGTAGCTTTTTGTATGTTTGGGTTTTTTTTTGTGGATGACTTTACTTGCTATTCATAATCTGCAGCAACTGTTTAGAAACATATGTTCAAGGCCACTGACATATTCAACCAATCAAATGCTCTGTTATATAAACTACTGGGTAGACAAGGCTTCTATCTCTGACAAGGGGAGACTACTGGGTAGACAAGGCTTCCATTTCTGACAAGGGGAGACTACTGGGTTGCCAAGGCTTCTATCTCGATAAGGGAAGACTACTGCCTTGCCAAGCAGTGGCAGAGCCAAAGGGGGGGGGCAGAGGGGGCAGGCCCCGAAAGCAAGTTTTTCGGGCAAAAATCTCTCAACTATATTAGAAATTCAGGCAATTTCAGATATTTCGCCCCCCTCGGACATAAACCTGGTTCCGCCACTGTTGCCAAGGCTTCTATCTCTGACAAGGGGAGACTACTGGGTTGCCAAGGCTTTTTTCTTTGTCAAGGGGAGGCTACTCACCATAATATCCAATTCACCATGGTTCTGCTAATGTCCAATAAAAAATGTTTTTCAATTCTTAGCATATTCGAAATTCTAAAATAATAATAAAGATCCAGATTTTCAAATGAAATGAGTCTCTGCAGTTCATTGGCTTAAAGAGCATCAGCAGTGAGCAATGAGGTTCATTTTGTCAAAACATTAATCCAACTCTTCATAATTTCCAATTGTTGAGGAATTTTTTATATGTCTGTAGCATGGAGAGCCTGTTTATTGTCCCATCTGAACGACGAGACGTCAGTCCCTCTTACCCATATCATATGGAACATACAACAGAATGAAGGTCAAGGCTCCAATTTTAAAGTGATTAGGGTTAAAGAGAAATTTCAAGGCACGTGTCTCTTTAATCTTACCTTATTACTCCAGCTTGAACCTGTGAAAAAAAGATAAAAGAATTTTGTGAGTCATAGTTTAGTCTTACACTCTAAGCTTGAGAGCTATTATTTTTAGGAGATAACTGCACCTAATTGGGCTAATAAAGACCGCCAACATCATGCAGTGTGCAATGAGGGAAATTTGGCCAGGACAGCAGCATTAGCCTACTCTTTTTCTCCCAGTGGAGTAGTAATAATAATTGGAAAATTTTTGAGCCATATTTTCAAACTTTCCATGAATAAATTCTTTACCTATGGAAGGCGGATACAGTCGAGGATCTTGGTTACCATTCTTTAATCTGGCCCCTCTTCCAATTCCCTCAAATTTAAGAATCAAATCTTCTTCATCATCAGACTCTTCGACTCTTGAGATCTGTGTGTCAGGATTTGCAAGACCCCTTTTGCTGCCAAGCCATCCATGACCAAGCACTTGTGGTACACTTGCTAGTTCCATTACTTTGGGTTCAGAATTTGCAGGGACTTTTGGTGTACCTTTTCGAATTTCTTTGGGTTCAGAATCTGTAGGAACTGTTTTGTCATTCAAATTTTGGAAAAGCTTTTCATGATCAAGTACTTTTGGTACACCTTTTGGGGTCGTTGCTATGGGTTCTGAGTTTTCAGGAACTTGATTTTGTCGTTGTGAAGTATCTGCTGTCAGTGTGCTTTTGAGGTGAGTATTTGCAGGAACTCTTTTGTCATTCAAGATTTGGGCAAGCATTCCCCGACCAAGCCCTTGTGGACTGACACCAGGAGACCGTCTGGTGTTCAAGGATGGTGTAGCGTCCAAGCCAGACTCTGCTGGGATTTTACCCAAGATGTATTGCGCTAAAGCCCCACGACCAATGCCTTGTGAGAGTGGACCATGAGGAGAAAGAGTCTCGGGCTTTGGGGCATGACCTGTTGGAGATAGATTTGGACTGTTATTTGAAATAAGGTATTGGAGAATGGCTCCACGACCTGCTCCTGGAGAAAGCTGACTGGAAGGAATTTTTGGTGGTACAAGATTACCACAATTTTCTGATGAAGAAATGTCTTTTTTATGTTTATTTTCAGGCGAACTGAAGTCGAAGTCCCTAGATTGAAAGGGGCTAACTTTTGGTAGTACGTCTGTTTCCAAATTTTTGTTCGTCTTTGAAATTGCCCGAGAATTCAGCCCAGTATTTAGATGGTGTCTTGAGCCCTTATCTAGGCCCTTCCTGACTTTTGCCCTTACATCTTGTGTTTCATGTTTAACTTTTGCCCTTACATCTTGTGTTTCGTGTTTAACTTTTGCCCTTACATCTTGTGTTTCATGTTTAACTTTTGGTCTCACATCTTGTGTTTCGTGTTTAACTTTTGGTCTCACATCTTGCGTTCCATATTTCATTTTTGGTCTCACATCCAATGGTTTGGAATCGGAAATTTCATGCTCCAAAGTTTCACATGCCAGTGTCTCACGAATGCCGGAATTGTTTTGATGCCCAAAATTCTCAGGTGCTTTGCATCGGCCACTTGGTCTTGCATCTGGTAGTTTGGAATCCAAAATTTCATCCTCAAATGCTTCACTAGCAAGTGACTCTCCAATACCAGAATCTTGGAGGATTCGAGGCGCTGGTTGTCCTGGAAGTGAGCGACCCTGTTTGACGCCTGCCATTCTTAAGGAATATTGAAAGACGCTAGGTGCCTGCTTCGGTTTCCTGACTGGCGTATTTTGACGTCTGTCTCGCCCTTGATGAGTTCTGGTAGATCTCCTGTCTTCTGGGTCGTTAAATTCTACTTCTGAAAGATCTTGGACATCAATGCCGGAATCCATCTCAGATTTTTCACTGAAAAAAATAAAGCAGATTCTTAGGTAGGGTTAGATAATAAAACTTGAAAGCTGAAACTTGGTTGACTCTCAACAGAGCTGGCTGAGGCATACGGAATATTGGGGAGGATTTTTGGAGATATATTGGACTCGTTATTATCCTTTGTAATATCATTAGGCCTACAACTAATTTTCAAGATAAGGGATCTGTTTTTTTTTTGTCAAATTACATCCAGGCATGGCTTAATGGCACCAAACTGAAAACGGTCAGTCCTACCTGATATTATCAGGAACCATATTGGGCGCTAACTGGTAGATATTTGGTTTTACATCATCAACATCATCTGGAAGAAAGAACAATTTATGCCAGAAAATAACATAATGTTCGACCATATTGCTTTAGAAATTTACAAAAAAATTATTTGGTCTTTTGTTTTGAAGACCAAAAAAGTATTAAGAGTCTGAGATTGCAGTTTAATTGATGAAAATGCCAACCAATGAAAACAAAAACTTTCCGAAATATGAATTTGTAGAGGGGAATGTTTAAAACTGAAAGTAAGTGTATAACTAAAGTAAAATGAACATGTGTTATATCCACGGACCCAAAGACATTCAATGACACAAGATTGACAAATATTATTTTGAATATTCATGAAATTATCGAGAATTTTCTTTTTTTCAAATGAAACATAAGACGGCTCTCATCGCTATGTTTTACGCTAAATTAAAAGCGACCTACCATCATCCCAATTTTCAGAGCATTTTATATCATATGTGTTGTATTCTGGGATATCTGTACAGCCCTTTAATTTCACCCTGCCGAAGTTATCACTCTGTTTCTCTAATTCTGAAAATTTAAATTAGATACATTTATTGTAGAAATTTTTATCTTTGAATTGAATCAGAAGAGCATGAAGTCAAACTACTCAACAAAGACGGACTGAGCCAGTCTAGGTTTCATAGGGCCCTCATCCCAATGGCCAACTAAGTATCTCATCCCAGCCTGGTCATTTCTGTAACCTTACCCTATCTATACTCAATTTTCTCATTGGATTTGGGCTATTATATTGAGAATTACTGTCCTTCTGACCCTTCTAAGTCTGCAGACTGTGTCCAGTGGTCTAACACCTCAGTTTGGCTTGTTTGGCCCAACTACTCACCGTAATTTATGGCCTTTTCTGCCACGACTCTAGTGGGGCAGGTAGTTAAATGTTGTCTGTAGTCTGATCGAGGTATAATGTGTATAGCATTGTATGGACAGGTTTCAAATTCTGTTTCATTTTTCTACAAAATATTAAATAAATAAGAAAAATCTTAAGTACATCATGGACAATTTCTTCTATCATATTAGTTGTCCTGATGAGGTTCTTATATCTGAAACATGTGATAGCAATAAAATGAACTCTGTCTTTTTCTTTTAGTGTTCTTTTTTTCCAGTTAAGACTTACCTCTTTCCCTTTTCTCCTCCAATCGGCCTCACCCCACAAGTTTCCTTTCCCTCTTGTTTTAACTACCCCTTGACCCTTTCTCCACTCAGTTCTGTCTTCCTACCTGAGCTTATTATTGAACCGCATGCCCCCTCCTCCCTCTTTGCACCTCTCATGTCCTCTATTTCTACTCACTCCTTCAACCCTGCCTCTCTATCCTAAAGTCCAAAACAGGCCTATTTATACAGAACCCTTCCGCTTTCAATAAATGTTATGCACAAGTACTATGGTTTGCTGCCCAATAGGGGTGAACAAAACAATACAATATCTATCTTTCTGTTACTTTTGTTCTCCCTTTGTACCCTCCTCTTCCCTCGCCCAGCTCCCCTCGGACCCCACAAAAGCTCCTCTCCGAACCCCCCCCTCCACACACACTCTGTACTTACATGAGGACATCTAATGAGGTGTTGTGGCATACGTCGAACTGTTATCATCTCAAATTTATTGTATGGACAGGGAATGCGTTCATCTGTATCTTGTTGATTATAATGAGCCATTTTGTATTTAGACTTTTTTTTAGTTTCAGTCATCAGCTTAAGCGTAAAAGCCTGTGCAGCTGCAGCATCTGCTGTGATCCATATCCTTATTTAAAAGAAAGCTTTCAATTAAGGCATAAAGCATTACTTTGATGAGTTGTGGTAGAGCATAGGGGCTTACATTATATCGTTTTCTTCAAACAAATAGTGGTCATGAGTTCTTGACTTGGTCAGTGTACAAACTCTGCGGACCTTGAACAAGTCATCTTTCTTCATTATAAGAGTCAAAGCAGCTGTAAATGGGTACAGATAATCTGAGTCGGAACAATGCTTGACCAAGTTGTTTGACCAAGGACTGCAGGTCCTGAGGAGGACCAGCTGGTAGAAAGGATCCTTTTAAGTTGTGAACTTAGTTATTTTCTTTATTTCTTTATCAGTGCATTAAGGATGAGTCAGAAACCTTCATAAGTTTGGACTTTTGGATTAAGATCACTTAACCTTATGTTTCTATTTTTATTTTTTTGCTAAAAATGAAAGTAGAGCGCAAGAGATTGATATGTTTCGGACTAACAATGAAGTTTTCATGACGATTCAATAGCTGTGGTCTCAAAATTCAAAAACTAGAGAATAGATAGAATATACCTTATGTTATTTTTGTCTTTGATGGAGCATGTTTTCTCTCAGATCCCTAACATTTGAGAGAAAAGGGGTAACTTTCTCCTTTCTTCGTGGCCAATTTCAAGGAAAGATAACTCTGATTGAACTTTACGAAGGGAAGTAACTCTCCTTGAAAAAATCAGACCACAATGAATTTCTTTTCATATCGTTTTTTGGGGAATATTAATGGGGCCACATTTCGCTAACTATTTTCAACCCAATAATTTCAAGGCTACATAAGGAATTTGCAACCTCTTGATTAGCTGCAACAACTTCAGCTGTCAGAAATCCATTTATTGAAATATGAAGCAGGTTGCTAACCACTGGTATTTGTGCACATTTAGGGACAATTCAAAATGAACATGACCAGTCCACTTTATCTTTGGGTAGTATAAGTAGTAATAAACACAATATTGTCATACTTGTAAAACTATTCATTCCCATATTCTACCCCCAATTAAAATAGACCATTCTGTGGCTGCACCCACTTTGGAGAAGAAAAAAAACAAAGGTTTTGTGTAAATTTTATTAGAAAAAAACACTCCTGCCCTTTTCCCAACCCCCCTTCATATTTCATTCATTCATTCATTCATCCACAGTATACAAAATAAATTATACAATTCCAAACTTAAGACTCTTCTAATATACTTACCAATATTCAAAACTTTGCCAAAAGACAAAAAATTAAAATTGAAGAAAAATTGGAAAAATTTACAAAAACATAATTAGTTTTAAAACTACATAGAATGTTTGCTATGTGCACACATGTCAATCACACTGTCAGTCATTCAGCTCCTCCCCCTTTGCCCCGCCTCCAAGATGAAAAGTTGTTGTCCCTGAAGTAAATATTCATTGCATGGATAACATTGTCGTAGTCTAATTTTTCCCTGCCCTACCTACTATCCCCACCCCGAAATTTAAAGTTCCTTTTTGTCAACACAATGTCAAAGTGGTGAAAAAACATGGAAAATATGTCGCAAATCCATAAGTTTTAAAGCCTCCAACCAAATTCCTAAACTTTTTCGAACATTTCCCATTGAAATCCGCCTCTTCAAATTCTTATCCTCGCCCCAATTTTCTTTCATCCAATACAAACATCGACAACACATTCTTAGGTCTTGTAATTTGGCGCCATTGTCTTGAACATCCTGAAATTGTTGCAGATTCCATAAAGTAACCTCTCTTTCCACACATTTTTGATATACAATTCAACGAGTTGATAAATTTTCACGTTAAGAGCTCACAAAATATTTTTGGATTCCACAATTACGCTTTAAAGCTCTTTCATTTCCCGAGTCCACATTTTTAAGAGCTTAAATATGGTTCTATAAACAAATGAACTATAGGGTGAAGAAATAGTCTCACAAAGTCATTGTGTGATAACCTAGGCTACTGGTAGTCATGATTATCACTTAAAGGAAAACGAGAGTTTGGGTCGATTGTTTTTCTTGTTTAAAACCATATCTTGTTCGCGTTTCGTACGTTTCTTGTCCTCCTCCTCAAATTTTTGTTTTGCTTCCAACATTTTACGCTGCTCTTCGACTAATTTTAACTGTTCCTCGGCCTGAAATTTAAAAATTGTGAATTTTTTTATCAAAGCAACAAAAACATCCCACCTGTCGAAAGATTTCGAACGTGGACACAGGCCTCAAATAAATGAACAACTATTGGCTATTTCAAGCTCTTTAACCTGCATCACTGATGGGAGAAACTAAGGTTTGCGTCATTGCTGCCATTTCTGAACTTGCATCCCATGATGCAAATCTCAAATGACAGAGACAAAAACGTACCAATTTTTTCTGAGCCTCTTCCATTTTGCGGTTGTTTTCTTCCATAATTTGTTCCAATTCCAACCGTTTTTGACGTTCCTCCTCCTACAAAAACCAAAGTTGCAATGCTAAAATCCAAGTCAGAATTTTACATCCATAACAAATTTTTCGATGCAGACTTAAGATTATTTCTTTAATGGTTTTTTAAATTCATATTACTTAGTTGCATGCTAACATAGCTAAATTCAAAATGGGGAAATTTAACGGAAATAAATGACTAGATTCTAAGAGGGGTTGGAAAGATTTCAAATCCTTGAAATATATTCTGATTTTGGTCGAATGAAAAATGAGATTAGAAAATTTTCGAAGATTTGAATCTTTTCGAAATAGAAACCTGAAATAAAACAGAACATATTAGTGAAACGAAATGTACAAATATCTGTTTATGGTTGTTTTGCGTGCAATATGTAAATACAGGGCTCATAGTGTTACCTCTCTTCCATACCGGCGTACATACCAAACGGCCATTTTCTGCAACAGTGTTTTCTCATTAACCATCCTGCAAATCTTTCTCACTTTCTCATTGAGGTCAAGAGTTCATGATATGTAGGTCAAGTTCATAACAAGTAGGTCAAAGTTCATTTAGACTTGAGGTCACAGTTCATAACATGTAGGTCACTGAGATTCAAAGACACTGCCATGAGTTCTTAACTTGTGAAGGTCAAAGTTCATTACCACTGTATATGAAGGTCAAAGTTCATAGCTCTAGAGTCAAAACTGAAGTAATGAACACTCAGCAAATACCAATTGATGCATAGGTTCAAAGTTCATGGCTGATGAATGTCAAAGTTCAAAAGAAAAGGTCAAAGTGCAGATCAATCTCAAATGAGTACAACAAAAAACGAAAAAAATCCCTCTGACTGTACAGTCTTGAACACAAACACACAAACCGCCTTTTTAAAAGAGTCTTTGTTCCTTTGTGTCGATGGGAATGCAAAATGACGAAACATAGCAAGCAAGCAAGCATACTTTCTTTTACTCGTATCTGACAAAAAATTTAAGGCTTATACTTGCGTAACATTTGCGTATTAAAATTCTAACAAAAATAATCCACTTGAGACAGCCAAAAGTTGTCTTTTAACCTACAAAACTCTTTGGTCAAAATTAGTGAAATCTTTTAAGCTTATAGCTTTGAAGTGATAAAAACTTATTTTAAAATTTGTGATACGAGCTAAATGCTCATTTGCTGAAAAGAATTGGGTTTAATTAAGGCATTAATTCATTATAACAATGGCTAGCTCAGAATGCGATTCAGGACAGAGTTCTTAGAATTTTTTAATTTTGGCTTTTGGGTCAAAAATGGAATAATAATGCTTATGCTTAACTCTTACCCAAAACTGCAAAAATCTTGAGCATAGCCCAAGGAGCATACTTTTGGCATACCTTATTTTCAGGCCACAAAATTTTGTAGTATTTAAATAGCTATGCATTGATGAGTTGGCCTTTGCATTTTCTAGAATACAAATCCGACAAAGTTAATATTCTTGTGATAAAAAAAATCTTCAAAAATTTTGTGGCCCATCAGAAATATAGAATTCGTTGCAGTGATCCAAGATTACAAAACAAAATTACAAAAAAAAAAATGTACAAAATAGTCATTTACAAATATAAATCTACAAAAACTTAAATGCTGATTTTACAATTTTCTTAAAAGTCTACCATTACAAAATCTTTAAATATCAGAAATTCTTGGATTAATGCAGAAATAAAATGTTATCAGGGAATCGAAATTATTCTTTTTAATTTGGGACAGAAAAGAAAAAGTTTCAAGGATTGCCAAAAATATCTCGCATGAAAATCTGTCGGAAGTAATACCTCTTTCACTTTCTGGGCTTGCACCTCCGCCTCCCGTTGTTTCTCCAGCTCTGCCAACATTTGTTTTTCCATGATGGCCTTTGCTTCCTCCACCCTCCGCAATACTTCCGCCTCTATCTCATCTTTCCTTCGTTCTAACTCCTCCTCAACTCTCTTAGCAACCAATTCCTCCACCCTCCTAGCAACCTCTTCCTCGATTAGTTTTTCTTCTAATTCTTTTTGACGTCTGAAAACAGATACCAAAATATTAGTCCAGTATATTAGAGCCCTTTAAAAAGAACATAACTGCCAATGTTCGCCAGAAGCTGTAACTAACTAATTAATGCCATGGTAAGTGTGCAATGCTTAGCAGTAGAAGAGTTTTAGACTTACGGTACTAATAATGGTCAGAGCAAGTAAAACCGCAAATTAAACTTTAAATGCACAAGCACAAACATTCTCATTCTAGGACATATTCAGCTCACAGTTACAAACTATTTGGAATTTTGGCATGGAATTGACTAAACTGGGCTAAAACCATTCCCAACAAGCTCCCTCTATTTCCATGATCTAAGCTTATAGAAAGCACCTGAATGTCTGTTAGATATCGAGCTTGACACTTACATTAACCTCTGCTTCTCAATTTCTGCCTTTTTCTCCTCCTCTTCCCGCCTCTTAGCTCGTAATATCAGATCATCATCACTGCTGGAACTACTGGAGGATATAGATCTCTGTTTTCTGAAGAAAAAAACATGGAGAATCTTAGGATGAAACATAACACAAGTCTTATAAAAAAACTGCATAAAACCCAAACTCGAAATTCAAAACAGCTTAGCAATACATTAGTAGCAGCAAATGAACTATTCATATGAGGAAGTATATCTTATTCAAGGTGCGTGAAAGGGCATGTAGTGATACCCACTTTTTCAATTTCCATCCCTAATGTTCTCTCTCCAGTTAAAATTTCCACCCTTCTTATTTCAACAATAATAGTTATTTCTTCACTGCCACTTGAATGAATATAAGCTGAAGACTAGAGTGTCTAGAGTATATATCTATATAACCCCCAAATGTTATAAACCTTTCATAATTTAATGTGACAAGTGTTTATATTTGACATTTAGCTGTCAATCAAAAACTCGGCAAACTGCATTTGAATACTGCTATATAATATGCTGCATGCATAGCCATTAGCATATCAAATCACTTTTGAAAGACACACCCATCATTCACTGAATGAATGAATAGGGTATGGAATCAAAATCCCCCTTCAAAGTTCATCCGGTCGGGATATCTTAATCTTAAATCTTTCTAAAAGACTGGCGCAAATAACAAAATGTTTACTTTTCGGCTCTTCTTTTTCTTTCTCTTTCCCGATCTCGATCCCGTGACCTCGATCTGTAACGACTACTTCCATGGCGACTACTTCGTTCTCTAGACTGCGATCGCGATGTATTTCGTCGTTTTTTCTTATTTCTGCTATGTCTGTGCCGACTTGATGATCTGCTCCTACTTCGCGACCTACCCATGGCGATTTATGTTGAAGAAATGACACAAAACGTTAGGAAAATTCTCTTCACGTCCTTCTTTCAACAATCCAATATGGCGGATGAAATTGGGACAACAAGTCTAAACAAATCGACAATTTAGGAAATTTTTAGAAAATATTCTTTGAAAAAAGGTCCAAAATGTTAATTAGTTTGAAATAATTTTGTTTTTACGTTTTTTCTACTCAAATTATCATTGACTTTGCTCTATTTATTCAAAAAATTTCAATGAAAATGTTACTTTTATCGGATAGTTTGACTGCCAATTCAATTTAGAGTTATTTCCCTTTACCAACATGGAGGATAATCTGATTAAAAATCGACCTTTTTTGCAGATTAATTGGCAAGTTTCCCTAATTGATCAAATGCTATTAGCTGATTAGTTGTCCCTCTGTGTTGATTTAGTTATTGTTGTGAATTTCCAATTTATTGAAATCCAATCAGATCAGTCGTCATGCTTTGACTTGCAATCAAAGAGCAGATCTCAGTCCTCGATTCAGTACAGTTCATTATAAAACTCCCAAGCAACACTGCGAACTGATTCAAAACTTATTTCAACTCAACACTGACAGTGGTTCAACTATGTCGCAATACAATGCCCTATGGTAGATTTTGGTATTTATATTAGGTAAATCAAACTTATTTTGGTGTTCATTGTTTAAGATAAAGTAATGCCTAAAAGGACATGGTAACTGTAACTAAAAGGTGTAAGACTTAGCAATAATAACAATCTATCCAAGTTTTAAATGCAAGAAGCAGAGGAGAATTTTGGGTGATTTAGAATGAATTATTTAAAAAAATAGACACTTCTAAGGCTTGGTTGCCATTTCAAAAGTGAGGCACTTTAAAGTTGATAAACTGAAGCACACTGTGATATATGTGCCATCCTTTTCATTTTTCAGATTTAACCTGGAAGGTCAGCAATGTTCAGAGTTCGTCAGAAGCTGATAAGAAGAGCAGTTGTCAATCAAACTCGAAGCAGACACGCATATCCTAGCAAAGATGTCCGAAGGCTGTTTATAGAATATTTCCAAAATCAGCATGACCATCTGTTCGTTCCCTCGTCGTCTGTTATTCCTCAGCGGAAAGGAGAGGGAACTTACTTTACAAATGCTGGCATGAATCAGGTAATGAAAACGGAATTGGGAAAGTAAAGAATCATATTCTTGTTTGCATACATCGTCTCAGATAAGACGGTAATTCACTTAATCCAAATAGCTTTGTATGAGGCAGCGAATTTTAACCATGACACTTTATCAATAAAGAGATTGGATTATTGTTCTCTTTATGCAAACAGCGTTCATATGAGTTTTGCATGTGTGTTCACATTTACAATAAAAAAATAAAAAAAAAGCTAGGGCAGGCTGTGATTGGCCTTTTTAAAGATCAAGTAACGTCATGAATATTTATTAGCAGGGCCTCTATTCAACTGCATCATCACTCACCACCACCCATAGCAACGGCAGTAAGTGAAATCACCTCAAATATTTTTATTTTCTTTAGTTCAAGCCCTTGTTTTTGGGAGCTGTTCCACCAGGCAGCCTAATGGCCAACTATAAACGAGTGGTCAACAGCCAGAAATGTATCCGAGTTGGCGGCAAACACAATGACCTTGATGACGTAGGTCATGACCTTTCACACCACACTTTCTTTGAGATGCTTGGCAACTGGTCATTTGGAGATTACTTTAAGGTAATGTTTTTGATATGACATGGCTAGTTAGTAGTCTATGAAAAGTAAAATCAAAGAATAGGACAAGATTTTTGGTGATAGAGCTTGAAACTTGACTGTGGCATCATTAATTTTCTTACCTTAAGAAGGATTCCAATCCACCTAGCAGACAAAATCCCAAATCTCCACTAACTGTGATATTTCACTGCCATAATTAGACCGTGGTCAGGAGTCTAGAATCATAGCCTGGCATTTGTAGCTCTAGATCAGACATGTCTGGCAACTACAACTAAATGAAAATCCCTGTTTGCCAGAAGGCTTATTTCATAGCTTGTCAGTTTTTAGCTTCGAATCATGATTGACAACTATGGCCAAATTAACAGCCCTGTTTGATGTTTGTTATTCTTATTTAGAGAGAATCCTGTAAAATGGCGTTAGAATTACTCACTGATGTTTACAAGTTACCAAGGGAAAGGCTGTATTTTACCTATTTTCATGGTGACGCTACTCTAAATCTACCGCCAGATATTGAATCTCAAACAATATGGTTGGAATTGGGGTGAGTTCTGGACAATTTTCTGGAGGTTTTTTGTGGGAAACTGTCAGCCAAAAATCTACTTTAATAGCTGACAAAGCTGAATATCAGCTATCTGTATCACTTTTCAGAACTTAAATCAAATGTCCGATTCAACTGACACATGTCAATTGACACATGTTGTGGACACACGTTTCAGATAAACAACCTTCATCAAGACAGCTTTATTGAACATAGGGGCTTACTTGCTAAAATTGGACTAAAATGTACATTATTGATAGTTATCAGACTGACAGGTTTTCTCATTGCACACTGCATAGCATTGCTAATTTCTATTAGCCTAATAGGTTTCGAAAATGGGGATGTAAAACTCCTTTTCATGCTTGAAAAGGTTTCCATAGATTTACAAAAAATGCAGATGTATGCAAATTAATTTTTTTTGAGAAAAAAGAAATTTAATGTCCATATACTGAATTTTTATTCTTTTTTTAAGGATTCCAGAAAGTCAAATCCTACCATTTGGTATGAAAGATAATTTTTGGGACATGGGTGATACAGGGCCCTGTGGTCCGTGTACGGAGATCCATTATGATCATATTGGAGAAGGGGGCGGAGCTAAGTTGGTCAATATGGATTCGTCAGATGTAGTTGAAATATGGAATTTAGTCTTCATGCAATACAACAGGTTTGAAATTCTCTTGTTTTATTTGTCAGAATTTTGTCAAATATCCGTAAGATCTTGGACAAGTTTAAATTGGAGTATGATTTGACTAATATTGACAGACGCTAATGGCTGCTGTCCGGACAAAATTTCCCTCATTGCACACTGCATACCATTGTAAATTTCATTTTCCCAGTCAGGTGCAGAAAAGTAGACATAAAACTCCATTCATTTCATCTTCCTTTCAGACAACCTGACCAAAGTTTACGCCCACTGGCCAATCATCATGTAGATACTGGGTTGGGCTTAGAAAGATTGACAGCTGTCTTAAAGGGAAGTAAATCCAACTATGATACCGACTTGTTCTCTCCCTTGTTTGAGACTATCCATGATGTAAGTAACTGAAAGGTCTTCTTAGTAATAATAGAAAATAAAGGGAGACCTAGTAATTAGGTCATTTTGGTAGTGCAAGACATTAAGACCCCCCTGTCTACAAATTGTGCACATTGAAGACAATGGTAGGGCTCGATTGGTGAGTTCTGAACATGTTCTGTCTGTTCCAATTCTGGCCTCAATCGTTGACAAATTGTTCATATGTATACAGTCTTATGTTTATCTTTTTCAGATTAGTGGTTCTCCAGAATATGGAGGTAAAGTAGGTCCGGAAGACGTGAACGGGCTAGATACAGCATATAGAATATTAGCAGATCATTCTCGGATGTTAACTGTAGCTATTGCTGATGGGCTGATACCAGGCAGAGAGGATCTTGGGTAAGGATGCGTTCTATTATTGTTTTGGACTCCGCTCTTTGAATGAGTTAGTTAAAAGAAACAACCATTCTAACTAGGATAGCATCACTAAGTTCCCAAGGCGCTGATCCGTTGACTTGGCTTAAAATGAGCTCTTATCAATGGTGTTTAAGGCAAGTAGGGATGCCGATTTTGGCTTTATTTGCTGGACATGTCTGAAAGAGTTGCTGAAATGTCTGACAGTTTGGATTTTGATTCTTTTTAGGTCTAAGTTACGTCAGATTGTAAATCGTGCCTTACAACAAACTACTGATGTTTTTAACTGTGATACTAGTTTATTGATCAGTCTGGTTGATCAAGTCTCAGATAGTCTGGTATGTTCTAGCCTTCTCTACTTTTATCTTATATGAAGTCTTATACACTCCAAGTATGAGTGAGAAAATGCTTCTGTCCTGGCAATATTTCCCTCTTTGCACACACTAAGGCCACTGTCCTGGCAATTTTTTCCTCATTGTACACTACATAACATTGTCTGTTTTTCTTTCTTTGGAGCAGAAAAGTAGGTTTATTTCATTACTTTTACCAATTTATACTGATATATTTTTTTTTCACAGGGTGAAAGTTACCCAGAAATCCCTGAAAATCTTCCAAAGGTAAGAAGTTTGTTTATTTTTTGATGAATGCAAAGTTGATTCTATAACTGTACCATACATGTGACACACACTGATCGATTATTTTGGCTCAATGTTCGAGGATTTTAAAACTTTACACTGAACCAATTTATCACTCACATATATTCAGAATTTAATCTTTCGATTTTAATCCGTTCAACATTAGCAGCCACATATGAGGAGTTATACCAAGTTTGATTTTTAACGAAATTTTATGGTTTATTTTCAGATTAAAGAAGTGATAGAGAAAATCTGGTGAAGTTTATCAGGAAAATAAACAAAAAACTGTGAAATGTTTTGATAAAATGATGAACAAATATGGTGGTGATATTAACACAATTTCAGGTAATTTCTAAAACTAAATTTTTAAACATTGTACATTGCTGTAATTAAGGGCTCTTGCTGTAAGTTTTGCCATCGCACTTCCCTCAATTTCAAAATCTACAGTAGCTGTCCTGATGATGATTGTGTATCTGAAACACATGTCAAATGAAATGACACATTCTTAAACACGTAAGCAGCAGATGATGAGCTCTAAGTCAATTAGGTAACATTAAGTCCTATATTAGAAAGTTAACCTCCATTTCTAAAACAAGCTGTCCTGATGAGGATCGTGTATCTGAAACATGTGTCAGCAGTATGAGATGAGCTCTAGTCAATTAGCTAACATTAAGACCTCTATTGGAAAATGAAACTCAATTTCTAAAACTAGTTGCCCTGATGAGGAACTTGTATCCCAAACTTGTGTCAGCAGCAAGAGTTGAGCATTTATCAATAAGAGTTGAGAGTACTGAAGAATATTCTCATTGATGAATTCTCGCCTCTGATCAGTGAGTTTACTTACTTTTACTACTTCAATTTCTAGTGCTTTAAACTTTTCTTCTGAAATATTGTTGCAATACGTCTTGCCAAATCAAAAGCCTAAAGCAATTTTCCAAATATTTTTCAGGAGAGATGGCGTTTGAAATCTTTGATGGGCGTTATGGTGCTAATATTCCAATAGACATGATACAGGACATAGCCCAGAGTAAAAATATAACAATAGATATGGATGGTCTGAACAGTATACTTGATAAAGTTAAAGAGGTTTGTTGTATTTTCCTACGACCAGCTGGTAGACAAGATCCTTGAGAACCAAAGTTGTTATCCTAGTAAAGTCATTTCGAAGATGTTTAAGCAAGGACCAGCTGGTAGACAGGATCCTTGAGAACCCAAGTTGTTATCCTAGTAAAGTCATTTCGAAGATGTTTAAGCAAGGACCAGCTGGTAGACAGGATTCTTGAGAACCCAAGTTGTTATCCTAGTAAAGTCATTTCGAAGATGTTTAAGCAAGGACCAGCTGGTAGACAGGATTCTTTAGAACCCAAGTTGTTATCCTAGTAAAGTCATTTCGAAGATGTTTAAGCAAGGACCAGCTGGTAGACAGGATTCTTTAGAACCCAAGTTGTTATCCTAGTAAAGTCATTTCGAAGATGTTTAAGCAAGGACCAGCTGGTAGACAGGATTCTTGAGAACCCAAGTTGTTATCCTAGTAAAGTCATTTTGAAGATGTTTAAGCAAGGACCAGTTGGTAGACAGGATCCTTGAGAACCCAAGTTGTTATCCTAGTAAAGTCATTTCGAAGATGTTTAAGCAAGGACCAGCTGGTAGACAGGATTCTTGAGAACCCAAGTTGTTATCCTAGTAAAGTCATTTTGAAGATGTTTAAGCAAGGACCAGTTGGTAGACAGGATTCTTGAGAACCCAAGTTGTTATCCTAGTAAAGTCATTTTGAAGATGTTTAAGCAAGGACCAGCTGGTAGACAGGATTCTTAAGAACCCAAGTTGTTATCCTAGTAAAGTCATTTTGAAGATGTTTAAGCAAGGACCAGCTGGTAGACAGGATTCTTGAGAACCCAAGTTGTTAGCCTAGTAAAGTCATTTTGAAGATGTTTAAGCAAGGACCAGCTGGTAGACAGGATCCTTAAGAACCTAAGTTGTTATCCTTGTTATATTTCTCACTTTATTAATGTTTATTTTGCTTTGTAGAAATCCAGCCAATCAGTGGATCAAAGAAAGCAGAAGCCGTTGCTGTCCAATGATGTCATGGATAGATTGAGAGCAGACGCCATCTCGACAGACGACTCGTATAAATACAGCTACAAGAAGGAGAACCTGTCTTTTAAATATAGATATGGGGTTCATAAAGAGGCTTATGGTGAGTAAACTCAATCTAGTCACCTTAAAGCTACCATGATTTAATGTCAAAAATCATAATTGATAAAATTTATAAAACTAAATGCAGTTGCCCGTCATAACTGGGTTTTAGGTTGTTGGCAGCCATGTTTATTTCAACTGCTTGTAGTTATTATGGCTGACTAATAGCAGACAAGCAGTCTTAATTTCTTGTTTTTTTACTTTTCATGAAAGCATGATAGCTTTAAGTAAGTTATTTATGATTAATCATTATTGTTGTAGTATATGAACAGCCTAATGATGTGGAGGTAACCGCCATTGTATACCAGGACGACCTGACGGATAGTTTGGCTTCTGGGCAGACGGGCTACATTATCCTCGACAAAACTCATTTCTACAGCGAGGCTGGAGGTCAAATTGGTGATAGGGGTCAAATTTTTACACAGGTAATTTTGGGATGATTAATATTAATTTCAACTCATCATGAGGCTCAAAAGGGGAACCACTCTCATTACATAATGGCTTCAGACCACAAAATAACATATAATCTTTTTTGCTTCATGATATTCTTCTATGATAAATATTTTGTCTTTTTCAGACTGGAAAAGGCGTAGTTTCAGATGTCCAGAATTATCAAAACTATATTCTACATCAGGTCCAGGTCACGGAAGGTCAAATCAATGTCAAGGATGTCTGCAATTTACTTTTAGATGAGGTAAATGAAATAATTTTTGGTAATTTGGCTCAGTTGATAGCGAGTTGGATCGTCATCTGCCGGGCACCTAGATGTCTTCGGTTTGAATCCTGCTCCAATTTGAAAAATATTGGGATAGCAAAGCCCAAACTCCTTTTCAAGAATTCTTTATTAGTGTACCATTGAGAGACATATAAAATAAAAATATTCTTTTGATTTTTTACTAGGAACATCGACTGGGTTGCATGCAGAACCATACAGCTACTCATCTACTGAATGCTGCATTACAGAAGGTACTGGTTAATGCCAAACAAAATGGTTCAGTTATCCAGCCTGACAAATTCACTTTTGATTTTACTTCAATGGTAATAAATTTTTTAGATCATATTGCAATCACTATTAGAGAATCATCTATCAAACCCAGGAGCAGAGTGACATCTTGCTTTGCGGGTTTTCTTGCTTTGGGAACCACCATTTGAGCACTTGACCATCGGGGATCAAATACAAAATGGCAGACGTGAGTGTTGACATGAAAAATTCCTAAAGTTTTTACCTCTGTTTACAATGCGCACCTCCATCGGAATAGCTCAGTAGGTAGCGAGTTACGGTTTGAATCCTCCTTAAGGTAAGAAATATTCTGATACCTGTACCAGTTCTTCTGAGAGTTGTCCCAGTGTCGGCTTACACCCCCTTAGAACCCCAGTTTGGCAATTCCTTATAAGAGCAAGATATGTGCAATATACTCACAACTATACAGTATATGGTATTCATATTTGAATTCTAGAATTCACTGAGTTTAGATGACATTAAGGCTGTGGAAGAGATAGTTCAAGGTCAAATTAAGGTCAATTGTAAGGTCAGAAGGGAGGAGTTGACCTTAGAAGAAGCAGTAAAAATACCAGAAGTGGAAGCCTTGACTTCCTTAAAAAATGTAAGTACTTTTTAGTCATTAATATTGTTCTTGATTTACTTTGTCTAACTTACATCTAGCTTTTACATGCCTCAGCCGTGCATTTAGTTCCTTGCAAATTCACAAAATCCAGTGGAGACGTCAATGAGGGTACAGGGAGAGCATTTACCCCCCTAGAAAAATAGTTTGCACCCCCAATTGTACCCCACTTTATTTTTGACAAAATTAAAGATATGATTTTTGTACATTTTTGCCTCGAAATATGTGTCATAATGCACCAAATAAATTCAATTTTTCGAAAATTTTCTTGGAAGGACCCTCTCAGAAGCTCCATGAGAGACTAGAGTCAAGATGCCTCCATCAGAGATGCAACACATTGAATTTAACTTCAACAGTTGTCCCCCCCCTCATTGTCAGTTGAGTTTGTACCCCCAGTCTCGAGAGGCTAGTGCTGCCACTGACAAAGCCTTTTGTCATGCATCAAAAGATTAGTTAAGTATCGAAGATTCCAGCAGCTTGTTCCATGAACAAAATTATAAAAAACTTTTATACTTTGCCAATTGAAAGAAATTTTTGTACTAAAGAAACAAAATCATCGTTGCATTCAGTTTTGGTTAATTTTTATCTAGGATCTACCAGAAAAGATTTTTGTAGTTTCTGTGGGGAAAGATTACAGTCTGTCTGAGCTATGTTGTGGAACGTAAGTGTCTATTTCTATTTCCACAATTTGTGAGGATTTTTCCGTAGCACACTGCATGATGTTGCCTGTCTTCATTAGCATCAGACAACCTCTTTTGTGTTTTTCAGGCACGTTAGAAACACCAGTGATATAAAAGACTTCTGTATTATCAAATTATCAGGCGTTTCCCAAGGAACCAAGGGTATAACTTGTGTCACAGGTCAACTTGCAGTTCAGGTGAGCTAACGGGTTCAAAGTGGAGTTGGATGGGGCAGGGAATTTGCCTGTTATTAATTCCAAGCAGTAGTTGAGATTCCTTAAGGGGATGGGACTATCTAAACTAAGGCCCCACTAGCTAGAAAAGGTAAGAGTAAAACCATGAGGTTTGGCCAAGGACCAGTTAGTAGAAAGAATCACCATGGACTCAAGTTGTTATCCTTGTTAAAAATTGGTTGTCTTTCTTTACCGTCTGCTTGCAAATCATCATAGACATAACAAAATCATTAATTAACCATATTGATTGAGAGCGTTTCTTACAGGCACGAAAATCTGGCCAACAATTGCAAGAAAGTTATGAAAAATTAGAAGCACAGGTTGAGACAGGGCAGGACTCTGAAAGCTGGTTAGCAGACATCAAAGCTATCAATAAGGTAGGAAATAAAAGATACTATGAAAGCAATCTATTCTTTGGTTGTAAATAATGAAAGTGGTCATGAGTACAGGATGCAAATGACACTCCACATCGCAAGTAACTGAGCTGTTCCACTGTCCTAGCAGACGACAATCCAACTCACTACTGACTGAGCTGTTCCACTGTCGTAGCAGACGACAATCCACCTCGCTACTGACTGAGCTATTCCACTGTCCTGGCAAACGACAATCCACATCGCTACCGACTGAGCTATTTCACTGTCCTAGCAGATGACAATCCAACTCTCTACCGAATAAGCTATTCCACTGTGAAATATTTGTTTCTCTTTTTCAGCTATTTAATACACATTTGTTGCCTAAATACAGCCGTGATTTCTATCAGATGAAAACAGATAAGCTACAAGCCACCATCAAAACTAAACTGAATCAAATGAAATTTGAATCTTTGACGAAACAGGTAACCTAAAGTTCAGACAATCGATACATTAGAAGTGAATGAACACGGAACAGTTCTGTATTTGGACCTGATAACTTATCGTCCTTTCCGGAGAGTTAATAATGTTTATTTGGTATTTTAATTTGTCAACTCAGCATTCCTTTCAGAGAGTTCACATAGCTGATATTGTTTATTTTAGTAGGGTTTGTCACCTCATAGTCAACATGGGTATTTGGGTTTGTCGATTTGCCATGCCCTTCCGAAACCACAAAGCTAAAATTGTTATTAAGGGTTTGTAATCTCATAATCACTTTCAGAGAGTCATAGAGCTCAAGTCCAGCTATCTGTACAGTTGTCTGAATGTTCACTTTACCAGCCGATAAAGCTCAGTTTTAGCTTTCTGTATAGTTGTCTAAATTTTCGATTTTCCAGCCAATAGAGCTCAGTTTCAGCTATCTTTTAGTCGTCTGAATGTTTACTTTACCAGCGGATAGAGCTCAGTTTCAGCTATCTGTATAGTCGTCTGAATGTTTACTTTACCAGCGGATAGAGCTCAGTTTCAGCTATCTGTATAGTCGTCTGAATGTTTACTTTACCGGCCGAGATAGCTCAGTTTCAGCTTTCTGTATAGTTGTCTAAATTTTTGATTTTCCAGCTAATAGAGCTTCTTTTCAGCTATCTGTATATTCGTCTAAATATGTGATATACCAGCCAATAGAGCTCAATTTCAGCTATCTTTTAGTCGTCTGAATGTTTACTTTACCAGCCAATAGAGCTCAATTTCAGCTATCTTTTAGTCGTCTGAATGTTTACTTTACCAGCCAATAGAGCTCAGTTTCAGCTATCTTGTAGTCGTCTGAATGTTTACTTTACCAGCCAATAGAGCTCAGTTTCAGCTATCTTTTAGTCGTCTGAATGTTTACTTTTCTAGCTGATAGAGCTCAGTTTCAGCTATCTGTATAGTGGTCTAAATATTTACTTTACCAGCGGATAGAGCTCAGTTTCAGCTATCTTGTAGTCGTCTGAATGTTTACTTTACCAGCCGATAGAGCTCAGTTTCAGCTATCTTGTAGTCGTCTGAATGTTTACTTTACCAGCTGATAGAGCTCAGTTTCAGCTATCTTGTAGTCGTCTGAATGTTTACTTTACCAGCGGATAGAGCTCAATTTCAGCTATCTTTTAGTCGTCTGAATGTTTACTTTACCAGCCAATAGAGCTCAGTTTCAGCTATCTTTTAGTCGTCTGAATGTTTACTTTTCTAGCTGATAGAGCTCAGTTTCAGCTATCTTTTAGTCGTCTGAATGTTTACTTTATCAGCTGATAGAGCTCAGTTTCAGCTATCTGTATAGTTGTCTAATGTTTACTTTACCAGCAGACAGAGCTCAGTTTAGTAGTCTAAATGTTTGCAATACCAGTCGATAGAGCTATCTGTATAGTTGTCTAATATATAGTTGGTTAAATGTTTGTTTTACCAGCTGATAGAGCTCAGTTACACATTTGGTACATGAGCCAAGTACACGTACATGAGTTTTGTAAGAAGTCAAGTACATGCAAGTGTGTCAAGTATGTGTACTTGAGTTTTGATATTCAGGTGATTCAAGTGCCTATGAAAAAACGTGTATGAAATGTTAGACTTGAATGAGTTTTGGTACTTGAGTCAAGTACGTGTACGAGTCAAAAAATGTTTGCGAGTTTCGGTACGTCAGTCAAGTACATATTACACAAATATATATAGAATGTTGCATTTTAATAATTTTACATGAGTCAAGTACGTGTACGTGAGTTTTGGTACGTGAGTCAAGTACATACGTACGCGAGTAAAGTACATGTATATAAGTACATAGTACATATTAAAAAAATGTATAAAATAATACACTTTGATAATTTGGTACGAGTCAAATACATGGACGTGAGTTTGGCGCGTGAGTCAAGTACTTGTACGTGTGTTAAGTACGTGTACTTGAGTGAAATGCGTGAGACAAGTACATATAAGAATAAAGGTCACAATTTAATTATTTGGTACGCGAGGCATTTATTTTTTCGTGAGTCAATTACTTGTACGTGACTCGTACGTGAGTTTTGGTACGAAAGTCAAGTACATGTACGTGAGTCAAGAATATATTTTTAAAAATGTTGCAATTTGGTACGTGAGTCAAATACGTGTACGTGAGTTTGGTACGCGGCTCAAGTACTTGTACGTGACTCGTACCTGAGTCTAGTACATGTACGTGAGTCAAGTACATATATCAAAAAAATATATAAAATGTTCCACTTTAATAATTTGGCACGTAAGTACTTGACTCAGGTACTCACGTACACATACTTGAATCACGTACACGTGCTTGACTCACGTACCAAATTGTTATAGTGCACCTTTTAATCTTATATTTTAAATGTGTACTTCACTCACGTACAAGTACTTGATTCACGTACCCAAACTCACGTACACGCACTTGACCCCCATACCAAACTCAATACACATATTTGACTTATGTACACGGACTTGACTCACGTACACACACTTGACTCGCGTACCAAATGATTAAAGTGGACTTATCTATTTTTTTAATATGTACTTGACTCACGTACATGTACTTGACTCACGTACCCGTACTTGCATCACGTACACGTACTTGACTTACGTACCAAATTATTAAAGTGGACGTATATATTTTTTTAAAATATGTACTTGACTCACGTACATGTACTTGACCCACGCACCAAAACTTACATACACGTACTTGACTCACGTACAAGTACTTGACTCACGTACAAGTACTTGACTCACGTACAAAATTGTTAAAGTGAAACTTTTAATCTTTTGTTTTAAATATGTACTTGACTCACGTACACGTACTTGACTCACGTACCCAAACTCACTTACACGTACTTGACTCACTTACACGTACCGTATTTCAGGTTTCCAAAAACCTTAAACAGTGTATCTTTGAAACAACCACTTATCTTATATTCAAATATGCATAATAAGATTTCAATTTTTCTGAGCTTGCCCAAGGTATGTATGTACTAGCTGTACCAGCTAATAGAGCTTATTTTCAGCTTTCTGTATAGTTATCTAAATATTTACTTTACCAGTTGATAGAGCTCAAGTTCAGCTATCTGTACAGTCTGTACTATATGTACTTGACTCACGTACATGTACTTGATCCACGCACCTAAACTCACATACACGTACTTGATTCACATACAAGTATTTGACTCACGTACAAAATTGTTAAAGTGAAACTTTTAATCTTTTGTTTTAAATATGTACTTGACTCACGTACACGTACTTGACTCACGTACCCAAACTCACTTACACGTACCTAAACTCACTTACACGTACCAAAACTCACGTACACATACTTGACTCACGTACCAAATTGTTAAAGTGCAACTTTTATTTTATATATGTACTTGACTCACGCACACGTACTTGACTCACGTATCCAAACTCACGTACACGTACTTGACGCACGTACCAACCTCACGTACTCGTGCTTGACGCACGTACCAAATTGTTAAAGTGCTACTTTTAAACTTTTATTTTAAATATGTACTTGAGTTAATTTAATAATTTGGTACGTGAGTCAAGTACATGTACGTGAGTCAAGTACGTGTACGTGAGTCAAGTACGTGTACGTGAGTTTTGGTACGTGAGTCAAGTACGTGTACCTGAGTCAAGTACATATTTAAAATAAACATATTAAAAGTTGCACTTCAACAATTTGGTACGTGAGTCAAGTACATGTACGTGAGTTTTGGTACTTGAGTTTTGGTACGTGAGTCAAGTACATGCACGTGAGTCAAGTACATATTTAAAATAAACATATTAAAAGTTGCACTTCAACAATTTGGTACGTGAGTCAAGTACATGTACGTGAGTCAAGTACATGTACGTGAGTTTTGGTACTTGAGTTCTGGTACGTGAGTCAAGTACGTGTACGTGAGTCAAGTACGTGAGTCAAGTACATGCACGTGAGTCAAGTACATACTTAAAATAATCATTTTAAAAGTTGCACTTCAACAATTTGGTACGCGAGTCAAGTACGTGTACGTGAGTCAAGTACGTGTACGTGAGTCAAGTACGTGTACGTGAGTCAAGTACGTGTACGTGAGTCAAGTACGTGAGTCAAGTACGGGTACGTGAGTCAAGTACATATTTAAAATAATCATTTTAAAAGTTGCACTTCAACAATTTGGTACGTGAGTCCAGTACGTGTACGTGAGTCTAGTACGTGTACGTGAGTCTAGTACGTGTACGTGAGTCAAGTACATGTACGTGAGTCAAGTACATGTACGTGAGTTTTTGTACGTGGGTCAAGTAGTACATATTTAAAATAATCATATTAAAAGTTGGACTTCAACAATTTGGTACGTGAGTCAAGTACATGTACGTGAGTCAAGTACATGTACGTGAGTCAAGTACATGTACGTGAGTCAAGTACATGTACGTGAGTCAAGTACATGTACGTGAGTTTTTGTACGTGGGTCAAGTACGTGTACGTGAGTCAAGTACATATTTAAAATAAACATATTAAAAGTTGCACTTTAACAATTTGGTACTTGACTCAAGTACATGTACGTGAGTCAAGTACATGTACGTGAGTCAAGTACATGTACGTGAGTCAAGTACATGTACGTGAGTCAAGTACATGTACGTGAGTTTTTGTACGTGAGTCAAGTACATGTACGTGAGTCAAGTACATATTTAAAATAAACATATTAAAAGTTGCACTTCAACAATTTGGTACGTGAGTCAAGTACTTGTACGTGAGTCAAGTACGTGAGTCAAGTACGTGTACGTGAGTCAAGTACGTGTACGTGAGTCAAGTACGTGTACGTGAGTCAAGTACATATTTAAAAATTACATATGTCCACTTTAATAATTTGGTACGTGAGTCAAGTACGTGTACGTGAGTCCAGTACGTGTACGTGAGTCCAGTACTTGTACGTGAGTCAAGTACGTGTACGTGAGTTTTGGTACGTGAGTCAAGTACGTGTACGTGAGTCAAGTACATATTTAAAATAAATGATTAAAAGTTGCACTTTAACAATTTGGTACGTGAGTCAAGTACGTGTACGTGAGTCAAGTACGTGTACGTGAGTCCAGTACATGTACGTGAATCAAGTACGTGAATCCAGTACGTGTACTTGAGTCAAGTACATAGTTAAAATAAAAGATTAAAAGTTGCACTTTAACAATTTGGTACATGAGTCAAGTGCTTGTACGTGAGTCAAGTGCTTGTACGTGAGTCAAGTGCTTGTACGTGAGTCAAGTACGTGTACGTGAGTCAAGTACATGTACGTGAGTCAAGTACATGTACGTGAGTCAAGTACATGTACGTGATTCAAGTACGTGTACGAAGTATGTGAGTTTTGGTACGCGGGCCAAGTACGTGTACGTGAGTTTTGGTATGTAATAGAGTACATGTACTTCACTACTTTCCGTTTCTATATATTTCAGGACATGGTTCCGAAGAATTTCCAGGAACAGTTATCAGATTCGGTGCCAGACGAAGATATTCAATGCAAAAGTGTTAAACATGTCCAAATGTTTTACTGGACGTTTAAATCTACCCCGCCCTCAGAGACACTTACTCAGTTTCAAAATTGTGTGAATGGTTTAATTATGGAAAATTCTCAAATAAAGAATTGAATTTGATTTTTTGGGGTGTTTATTCTTTCAACATGAACTTTTTGGGCAAAGATATCCATGCACATGCAGATGAAAGAGGAGCAGTCCTCTTGGTTTAAGGTAGAATAAGAAGTAATTGAAACTATATAGACTAAACTTCCATTGTGTTCAATATTACTTAAACTACCTAAAAAAAAAAATGGATTTGCTGGTGTTCGTGTTTGAAATCAGACAAATGGCAAATGGCAAATCAAAACACAAGACAGAAAAAATATTTAATTTTGATTAAAAACAAAAAATAGATGCTAATATTTGGTGTAAAAGTTGAAGACATTCTATAAGCATATTATATATCACATTTTTAGCTCTAAATAGTAACTCTGATCCCCTTGTTGTTCCATTCCATACTTTAAAGAGATTGTTAAGAGCTTTACTAAACTTTGTATGTGTATCGGGGAACACTGGTAGCATTCATTTGTACTATTTCAATTTTCAGTCAGACGTCTGTGGTTCTTGCAATTCCACTAAAATAAAGCATTTTATGACCTCACTAACACAAAATTTGCTTACATTATAAGACCCTTTGCGATTAGTGACATCATAAAACGCTCAGTTTTAGTGGAATTGCAAGAACCACAGACGTGGAATGGAGCAAATAAGTTGCTAACAGTGTCCCCAATGCACATGAAAAGTTAAGTAAACCTCTTTTAATTCCTTTAATTTCACTTGCGTAAGGAAAACTCTCCTTAACTACTTAGTTTCACGTATAGAATCAATAACTGATTCTGATTGGTTGCACTGAGAATGTTAAATACAAATCAACCAATCAGATGACATAAAGAAAATCAACCAATCAGATTTGTTTGTGGAATTACTGAATAACTCAATTAAAAATAGGTTTTTTTCAAAGCAACCAATTGGACATGACTTTACTTATGACGCCAAAAAAAGCAATGTTCCCTGAAAGTTAGACAAAGACCATCAATATTTTTGTAAAATTTTGTAAGTTTCCGAACGCAAGTCTATGTGGTATGGAATGGAACACCAATGGGTTTCGGAGGATATCTCTACATATACTATTAAACATTTGAAAATAATAAATTGGAATGGTTCTGTTTACAAATTAATGATAAAAATATAAATATGAAATATTCGAGGCAGTAAAATTCTGGGCAAAAATCATTTTTATGTCCAAATCTTTTGGGCTCGTCAAATATTTTCTAAAAATTTTGAGCTCCTATATCTATTACCTTAATTATTTACACATTCAAATAGGCATTCGCAAAGCTGGTAATATGCAGGGCAGTCAATCAATTGGGCTGTATTTGCCAGGCATGTTTGCTAAAGTTACAAAATGGCTGGGAGTGAATTTCGTCTGAAGGACAATATGAACATAACAAAATTTAGCTACCCATATTACTTTTTAGAATGATAATGTGACATTTAGTTCATCTACAATAAAATAAAAATGGCATAGAATGCCTTCTATTGTTTTCTATTTGTTTTATCTATTCCTATACTCAAAGATGAAAAAAAGTCAGCGTAAATCAACGACTACATCCCTCTAAAATGGTACATGATATAAAAATATTTATTGAGATTCAAACTAAAATATTAAAAAAATTGGAAGACATTTCTACTATCCTGGCCATGTATTCTCAAAACGATCTTAGCGCTGGGATGTCCTAGGGTCTTAACTTTTGACACTGTTTCTAGGACATCCTAGCACTAAGATCATTTCGAGAATACGTGGCCTGGTTATCGCCAAAATTTTCAAAACTATTCAATTCTGAATATGAAATTTCAATTTGGCTAAAAAAAAGTTTAAAAGAGTAGCAAAGCTGCAAGTTTAATGGTTGCTAAATTTTTGAAAACAGCAAAGCTTGCAAAAAGCAATAACATAGCATAAGCCAAACTAATAATGCTTGCATGAAATGATACGATGTTTATTTTCCAAAAAAAAACAGTTTTTGGAGGCAAAATAATGACATATCACATTATTTTCAAATAGGCCATCTTCTAAAAATAGATTTTTCTTGCATAAATAGGTCATACTTTATTAAAAAGGTCATCTATTAATAGGTCATCATCCAAAAATAGATTTTATGACCTAAGTAGGTCATTCTTTAAAATATAGGTCATATTTCAAAAGTAGGTTATCCTTAAAATTAGATTTTTTTTATATATAAGAAAGATTTTATTTGTACATAATTAGGTCATTCTTTAAAATATAGGTCAAATTTCTAGGTCATATTCTATTTATAGATTATCTTCCAATATCGTGCATGTTTGGAACCCAATATCTTTCCTAATATAACACATCACCATTGTCGTCGACTGCTGGGTAGCGTTGAGCCTCTGGTGAGGTTTGGAACCGTTCCAGTTCCTCCTGGTCTGCCGCCAATAAGACAGTGAAGGGACTGCCCTCGATATGCTGTCCGGACCACATGACATACACAGTATAAATTCCAGCCTCAATGGGGTTGTAGAAACACTGGTATAACTTGCCATGTTTCTTGGCTTTACGCATTTTTACGTGGAAGGCACCTGAAATCAGTATATATTTTGAAAGAAACTTTCTTAAGATGTATATGGGTGTCAATGAGAGAGGCTAACAGGTTCAGCTGGTTTGATGTTTGCCAGAAAGTTTAATATACCTTGAAAGTTTGATAACTAACCTGAAGGTCCAGGGTTCAATCCCTGCATAGGTCGAGATAATACCTTGGGATTTTTCAACCTGGTTTCCCCCTGTCGGTGATGCAGGTAAGAGGGGCTGACATGGAAAAAACGTTTTGTCGTTCGGATGGGACAATAAACCCAGGCCTTGTGTGCTATAGGCTGTGCACATTAAAGATCCCTCGACAATTGGATATCGAAAAAGAGCAAGCTAATGCCGCTGTCCCGGCAAAATTTCCCTTATGGAACGCTCCATGGCGTCGCCCGTCTTCATTAGCCCACATGGTGCAGAAGAAGCTCCATTCATTTCATTTTTGATTGCAAGTCAGAGGGCAGAAAGGAAAAAGACTTCATGGACTGATGGGACAATAAATCAAGCCTGTTTTTGATACTGGCTATAAAAATCTAAAAAGAGTAAGCTAATGATGCTGTCCTGACACAATTTCTATCATTGCACACTGCATGGCATTGTCTATCTAATAGCCCAATGAGCTTCAGAACAGTAGGATATGAAACTCTTTCCCAAAACATTGGAAGAATCTCTTCAACAAAATCAGGAGTACTTACCTTTCGGTCCCATGATTTTAACCCGAAGTTCTCCAGCTCCTGCACCATCAGCTTCACACCAGAAATGAGACTGGAAGGCACCGAGAATACCACTCTCAATACCTGGCCCCCAAACACGGACCTCGCCAGAGGGTAGAGTAGCTTCTATATCAATATAATAGGGACTGCCTACAATACACAAATAAAAGTCAGTTTAATATTGGACAAGATAGTGCCTGGTATCTATCCAAGTATTCTGCTACCAGCCAGTCCTTGGGACAATAAACCAAAGCGGCGTGTGCTACAAGCTGTATACCTTGACACTTGGAAATTGACAAAGAGTAAACTACTCCAACCATATGGGCAAAATTTTCCACCAGCATAACAGCTACCAGCTGGTCCTTGGGCATAGTTGTTCTTGTATCAAGGTTTGCATGTCATCTGACTCATGCTTCTTTGAAAATTCAATACCGAGTAAAAAAACCCTAGTACCAATGATCTGAACCGCAGATCTAAAACGAAACCAGAAATCCAAAACAGTTTGGCAATGCATAAGTTGCTAAAAACCTTTTCATATCAAAATTAGAACTAAACAAAACTCACCATGTATGTGAACGTCATCATATAAGATATCTACAATATGGCGGCCAATCATTTTAGGTAAGAACGTCAATCTACGGGTTCCGTCTGGATTGTTGAGGACACGATGCTCCATCAAATTACCGTCTGGTGATATCACCTTGGTGATCAGTTCACCTTGAAATAAAATGTCGGTAAATTAGATAATCCAATTATAAAAACAATTTGATTCACAAGTTATATTTCGTGTTATATTTTAAGCATGTGCAGAAGAGTCCAATAAAAATTTCAGGGATGTTAAATACATTATTGCCACATCTCATCCAGAATGGTCATAAACACTACTTTTGATTTAAAGAATGCATGCGTGGAATAGTTCAAAAGAAAGCTGAGGGGTGTCAAGTACATGACTTTTTCACCTTGGTAGAAAACAAGAAAAGTAAAAAATTTCTTAGATTCATACCTGGGCCAGCGTCTCTGGTGTCAATATGAATATCCACATCTTTTCCAACTCGTGTTTTCTTGACATCATCGACAACAAATCTGACACGATGAGCTTTATGTTGACCTTTGACATTAATCTTGAAAGGTGAACCTCGTAGCGGTTGATTGTCCCATTTAATATACAGTAAATAGGCCCCTGGGACTTTGGGAACGTACGTGCATCGGTACACTCGAGGACCGTGTTTTTCTATTTTTATTGGTATGGATGCTTTTTGGCTTGACATCTTGGCTTCTGGTATTCCTGTAAAATTAAAATATCAAGATAATCAACATGAAAAAAGAAAGAGCAAACATAAGGAGTTAACTTGGGTTCTTGAGGATCCTTTCTACCAGCTGGTCCTTGACCAAACCTCTTGGTATTGATCTTTACTGGTTTATCTGTACTCAATTTTAGCTATCTGTATAGCAACTTAGATACAAGAGCATCCTTTCCACTAGCTGGTCCTTGGTCATTTTGCTTTACCAGCTGATGGCTTAGCTCAATTCTAGCTATCTGTATCACTAAAATAAGTTTACTTCTAAGAAGTGGTATGGACAGCTGAAATAGCTGGTGAAGCAAATTTTAAGACAGCTATATTCCTTTCTGAATTTGAAAAAAAAACCTACCATCATTGCATTGTGTACCATCAATGTAAAACTGAGCCTCTTTATCTATGAAAGCTTCCTTTAATCCTTTGCCTCGTAAGATAACTTTCAATGGACCACGAGTCATAACTTTATTTGGTGGGGCTCCATTTGGTAAAACTTGGACCATATTGGGATGTTTTATCGGTTTAGCGTATATATCCATCTCGCTGCCATGGACACTGACCAACGGGTAGTCAGAGCGTACTGAACCAATGTCTGATGGAGGCGGGGATCTGGTATAGGCATAACGGACTGGAGGAGGACCTATGTTAAGTCTGTCGATGTCCACGTCTGAGCGATAAGTTGCCCATCCTGGATACGGTGAGTTCCTCAACTGGAATCCTCCCCAGAAGACATCTATATCGTGATGACCTGCAAAAAAAATATTGAAATGAAATGGAGTTTTACTTCTTATTAAGGGGAGATAAGCTACAGCTCTGACTGAGATATGTTTTGGGATTGAAAGGAACACAGTTTTCACCATCTAAACTTTGCCCTGACTTCTACACCGAGCCTTACTCCAACCTTAATATCCACAGAATCTTGTAAACATTCCCTCAAGATTATTTCCAAAATCCAAAATATTGCCCACAGCCTTCAATCCAACCGTTTGTTTAAAAAAAAACTCACAAACCAATTCTTACCTTCTGCTCTCGGTGTAAAGATGACGGTATTTCTCCCATCATTCCTAGCATCTATAGCAACGGGTATTTTACCAGTTGGACCTCTAACTTCTGCTGTCAGCTCACCTGAAATATGAAGTAGAGTTGTCCACCCTTTGTCCAATCTAAACAGTCTGGAATCTAGTTATTTAAACCAAACAACATAACATCTTCACACTGTTAATTATTGCTGGGTTAAAAATACTGCATATTTTTTGTCTTGCCATAAGGCACCCATGCCATACCAAGATTTTAATATTGAATGCATTGTTTCTGTACATGCTTTGAATTCAAAAGCTGGTTTCCATAAGGTTTTAGGCTGCCAACAAAAGTCATAAAAATAACAGCTCATCCAACAAAAAAAGTTACCCAACCTACCTGGCCCAGCCTCAGAAGCATCGAAAGGAATATGTTTTTCTTTGTTGACCACCAAGGGAATGAAACCACCATCATTCACGAATGATCTCCAGCCTCCTGATACTCGTACCAGCACTGGGTCCACTACCCATGGTTTGAAGGGTGATCCTAAAAAAAAAACACGGAAGTTCATTGGATACTGAGACTAAGGTGGTCTTCAATTATTTTTTTTCATCAAATGAGTGGAATAAAATTTGAATTAATATTTTTCTGCACCTGATTTGGACAATAAAAACACCAAGCAGTCTGCAATGAGGGAAATTTGCCAGGACAGCGGCATTAGCATTGTTTGATCAACAAGTGTGACCTGTAGTACACAGGACCTTGGCTTATTGTAGACTACTATCCATACGACTAGCACAGCACCAATCGCAGACAGGGGGAAACAAAGTTTAATTTTGACCTATCAACATTGCAAAATAATTTCAGCGAAATAAAATTCCAAACTAGGAACCACAAACAGTGTTAAATCATTTAATTAGTCCACAGTCTATAGAACACAGGACTTCAGTTTAATGCATTATTTGTCCTATGTTTTTGGCTTTAGAAAAAGCAAAATATATTTGAATTTTCCACAAAAGTGATGTTTTCATGTGCACAAAGAGAAGTTACGTACCCTCTAAAGGTTTGTTGTCCACACGGACATCTATATTGTGTTGTCCTTTCTCTACAGCTGTATAATATACCTTATAAGTACCATTAGATTGGGTTTCTATATAACTTTTTACTGGATGTCTGGGACCTACAACATCACAAAAAATTTTGATTATTTGATTAAATAATGGAACAAAATTTCATGGTGTCCACTACAAATAAGGAAAATATTTTTACTTGTGTAAAAAAAAATTTTTGATTTTCCCCTAAAAATGAAAAACAAGGGCTTAACTTTTGCATTGGCACAAAAATTAAAGGATTAGAAATATATATTAGTTTCTCACCTATGACATTAACAGACACAGGGCCTTGAACCCCTCTTGGATCAACAATAAATGTTGAAGGTTGGTTGGGTAAACCTCGTAGAAGTCCTTCACCTTGAGCCATCGGTAATTCTAATTCATCAATTTCTTGGATAAATGGAGACCCTAAAATACAAAATGAAATCATGTACAGTTGTGTACCATACAAGTTTAATCTAATGAATTTGAGATTTATGTCCTACTTTTTTGCCAGATAACAAATTAACAGAACTTGAGTTCTAGTCAAACATGACTGGCAAATACAGCAATATCAACAGCATTGACCAGTGACTGTGGGGGGTTGACACAAACATAGTTTGTACCAACATTATTACTAATAAATTTCGAAATATTATTTCTATGTTTTTGCCCAAAAATATGTGTCAGAATTCCCCAATTTATTTTTTACTTTTCAAAATTTATGTAGGGTGTGTGTTTGATTTATACCTCAGTCAGTCTACCCCCTTATTTGTACCCCAAGTTCCAGGAGATTAGGAAGATTTCTAGGGTCTTTATATAAACAACCATTCAGTAATATGCATACCTTTAACAGGGGAGCCATTATAAGTTAAATGTATTTTATAAACGCCAGGACCACTTGGTTTAAATGTGACTCTGTAAACATTTGGCCTTTCTTCTGTCATCTTAGCTGTGTAAACTCTGTTATTACAGACCACTTCCACGTGTAGATGACCTCCTGGTCCCTTAGAACAGTCAACTGGAAACAAAATATTCAAGGTATTGAGTATCTACACATGAAATTGATATTCATGAATGAAAAATATGAAATCAATAAGAATTGTGGTTTACACAAATAACAACATCACAGTTGTTAGTTAGTACACTTATGGATTAGTTCAAACCATGAAATGTTATTTTTGGGGGTTCTTTTTTGGCACCCTGCCAGTCAGTAATTAGGCACGCATAAAAGGAAAAACTATTCAAAGAAATAAGAAATTAGTAAGAATCATGGTTTACACAAATAACAACATCACAGTTGTTAGTTAGTACACTTATGGATTAGTTCAGTCTTTGAAATGGCTTAGTTGGTTTGTTTTTTGGATCTTTTTGGCACCACTGATGGAAAAAACTATTCAAAAATACGGAAATTAGTAAGAATCATGGTTTACGCAAATAACAACAACACAGGGGGTAAATAAACAAATACAGTGAGGACACTAGTTGAATAGTGAAATGGCCAAGAAGTTTTGCTTTTAGGTTCTTTTTTGACACCAAGCCAGTAAGTAATTAGGCACACGTAAAAGGAAAAACTATTCAAAGAAATAAGAAATTAGTAAGAATCATGGTTTACGCAAATAACAACATCACATAAACAAAAACAGTTTGTACACTAATAGTTCAGTCCATGACATGGCTCAGATTTTGTTTTTGGGTTCTTTCTGTGGGTGATTATATTGACCTTTGACCCTATAACAACAGAATTGTCCAAATTTTTACTAACCAATCAAAACACTGTTAAAAGTGGTTAGATGATGTTTTACAATGAATTTCAGAAATCTCACATATAGTTGGTAAATACTTTATTGATCAAAGCATTTCATTGGTTGAATATCCTAATGACCTAGAACATGTGTTGCATTTAAATTTCTCCAGATCATGAGAGACAAATGGAGTCACCCAAAGAAAAAACATGAAACATCTAGATTTGCATTTTGAAAAACACTAAGAGAGGTTATACAGCCTTTTCCCTAATCCCTTTCATTTTTTAAGTGAAAAACACTACTGTTTACAAAAAAAACCTAAACAATAAGAAATAATATTTGTAAAGACTTACCTATTAGCTGTGGTGTAGCACAAATAGTACCGTCATTCATTCCATAGACTTGTATATCAGATCCGTCAGTCACATGACAAATAAACGGTCCGCCAGTCATATAGTCTATCTCCCAATCACCTACAAAAAAATAGGATTTCATTTAATCAGAAATAAAGCAGTTTTACAACCCAATGCACCATATAAATGAAATGAATTTAAAATTTTTGCAGTGTGCAATGATGGCAATTTCTGTAAGTCAACAGCATTATCATATTCTCTACACTTTCAAACTTTTGAAGAACGTTTACATTCCACAGCTTATAGCACACAGGTCCTTGGTTTATTGTCCCATCCACACAACTAGATCCTCCTGAACCAAAATTGTAATCCTTGTAATGCTGAGTTGTTTCTTTCTTCACTTTTTGAGTGCAGGGACTATCTCCTCAAAAAATCTGTGTCTACTTACATGATGTTTTAATTTTAATCTTATCGTTTTCAGCCTCTTTTAATTCTGTATAAAATACAGCTTTTCTCTGTCTTTCTTCAGGGTCAGATGGGTTGGTATCAGATTCTGTAAAAATAACAGATAAATTTTACAGTATCTCTCACAAAAAAATGAGAAATTTGAATGACAATGTAGTGACAACAGTCTAAGTGTTCAAGGTATATATTTGTTGAATTGCCATTGATCCCGATGTCAAATTGTAAAAATAATAAGTGTTACAGGAAGCTGAAATTAAGCTCAATCAGCTGGTATGTTAAATTTAATAATGGACCACAATGTATCGTATCTTACTCCTATGTTATTTAAGGATAAAAACTTTAGATGACTGCAGCAAGAAAGAAATTTTGGGAAGCAAATTATAGATAATGTGTCAAACATCTGAGTCAGTTTTAACAACGTTAGATGCGCGTTACACTCAAAACATTATAGTATATGATTAATGATTCAGATATGGAAATAACAAAGATATGGAAAGGAAAAAAGGAAAGGAAGAAAAATGCAAAATATTACTCCATTTCAATGTGTCAAATTAAGGAAGACCCACAAAGATGAACATTTTTGTAAATGGTAAAAGAAAAGATTTGAAAATGCTTAAAGCCAACTTTCCAAATAAAAAGAGAAACTTAAGGAAAATGGATCCATTTTGAAAAAAAAGAAAAGAAAAAAGTATTGAAACTGGAGAAAGGGTCAATTACATCACTAGAAACCATTTTGAAATTATTTTTCTAACAGAACTTCTCCAAGAAAATGATAATTTTGGAAGAAATTTTGGAAAAAGGAAAATGAAAGAAATCGAAAACCAAAGAATTTCTTCAAAGAAAAGACAGACATATATGCATAGAGGCATAATTGTTAAAGAAGAATATATATTCAATACATAAAATTGGACTAGTTACTTAGATATGCATCTAGATATTAACATGCAGTTAATTCGTTAATTAGTTTTGACTAATTATGACTAATTACCTGAATATAAGCCTGATACTTAAAATATTAATTACAAAAAATTATCATTAGGCTAACGAGTAAAATTAACGAAGGACACTACACATAGCATCAATTACAAATCAAAAATTAAGAAAAAAAATTAATTTGAACATTATTGGGTATTAGAAAAATACTACAATCGAGCAAAGATATTCGTGCACATCTGGATTGAAAAAATATGAACACGAGCAGTCCACTTTTATTTTGGAAGTGTAAGTAGTAATGAACACAATATAAATCTGTCTTGTATAGTTTCAATTACTATTTGTTCCACCTCAAAACCAATGGACTGTTCTAATGTTTTGAACCTGACAGATGCAAAATATCTTTGCTGGACTAATCATATTACAAAACACAAGTCTACATCAAAACACAATACAAGGACAAAATCTACTACTAACACAAAAGTTTAACGTTAAAATTAAATGGCCACAGCACAATCAAACACAGCAAAAATTAAATGAAGATTTAAATTGTATGCTTACCTCGGACTTCTGCTCCGTTAAAAGTGACATCAATGGAATAAGGTCCAGGATCATATGGTGTGTACGAAACTCGATACACGCCAGGTTCTATTTTTGATAAATTGGTAATAACTTGACGGCCATTGTGTTTGATGTCTGCTGCAATTTCACCATCACCTCCTTTTGAGGCATCAACTGTAAAAAAAGGACATGGAGTTTTACATCCTACTGTTTTGTACCTGATTGACCTATTGAAGACAGCAAACACTATGTAGTATGCAATGAGGGAAATTTTGCCAGAACAGCTGCAATAGCCTTCTCTTTTTTTAATTGCCAACTGACAGAGGATCTTGAACCTGCACAGTCTGCACATATTTTGGTTGGTGGGGATTGCACCTGCCCCCTCTGCCCCCTTGTCTACTATGCCTATGTCTGGAGGTATTATCTCGAACCTTGCCAGGATTTAATCCTAAACCTTCAAGTTGGCAGACATATGTTTAACTCACTGAGCCATCTTGGCTGCTCCCTATAATTATTTCAAAACATACTCCTGTAACTTGCAGACTACCACTTTAACCTGTTTTTATTCAAACAAAGCACTTACTTTTAAATTCTTGTCGTTGACCAACAATTCCGCCTTTTAATCCCAAAACTCGGACCTGACTGGGATCACAAATATCCATAGCACATCCATCGAGGTAGCGGTCTTTATAGTACAACGACACTCGCCATTCTCCAATCTCTGTGTGTGTAAATTGGGCAGAGTAATGTCCATCTCCGGTAACCTTGACCACACGTCCATTGGGAGCGACTGCTTCCACTCGGACCTTATCTGGATCAAATGGCCTGGTTATCTGGAAATATATTTGAAGTGATAAAGTCGTCCAAACATTTACTTTACCAGAAAATGTGTCCCATGAAAATGAAAAACAAATTTGGAAGTTGTCCTTGGGTGAAACCTGAACAGTGAAATACATTTAAAGATCTATAATACAACAAGAGCAGTAAGATGGAATTGCTTCTGTTTGAAAACTTGAGGGAAATATTTTGAATATATTTCGAATTGCAAAACAAAATGGCTGAATCTACCAAAAAGTGGTTCAAAATTTGAACTTCATTGGGTTTACAGACCACCTCCAATATCCCCAAACCAATTTATTCCCCTGTTAAGCATTACTTGTCAAACCATAGGTCTAGACTCCAACTTTTACACTCACTTATTCTAAAAGAGCTGTCCTTTGCCTCCATATAGACAACAGAATGTCCAGTCATAAGTTAAGCCAAACTTCAAATGAACAGTTGTCTGAGCACTCATCGCTTTTACAATTTGTCACTGATTCTTTCTCAAGTGTTTTGTTCGAGTGATTAGCATTCAGGTTTAACAATTGATTAAAGCCAATCAGACCTTACAAGGGTTACATTTGACTTAATTCTCAATCAACAATTAAATACATGAGCTAATAGTCTAATTAAGTGCTCTGGTTACTACTGAGGTCTTGTCTGATTTGAAGTCAGATATAGAACTTTGCTGACAAATCTCTGAACTCTTATTTTGAAACCTTTCTCAATTTTAAACTTCAACTTAAAGGGATACAGTTGTCTAAAAATTTGATGTTGATACTGATACAGCTCAATATAGTTGTCTAAATATTTACTATACCAGCTGATAGAGCTCAATTCCATCTATCTGTATAGTCATCTAAATATTTACTTTACCAGCGGATAGAGCTCAGTTTCAGCTATCTGTATAGTCATCTAAATATTTACTTTACCAGCTGATAGAGCTCAATTTCAGCTATCTGTATAGTCATCTAAATATTTACTTTACCAGCGGATAGAGCTCAATTTCAGCTATCTGTATAGTCATCTAAATATTTACTTTACCAGCTGATAGAGCTTAATTTCAGCTATCTGTATAGTCATCTAAATATTTACTTTACCAGCGGATAGAGCTCAGTTTCAGCTATCTTTTAGTTGTCTGAATGTTTACTTTACCAACTGATAGAGCTCAATTTCAGCTATCTGTATAGTCATCTAAATATTTACTTTACCAGCTGATAGAGCTCAATTTCAGCTATCTGTATAGTCGTCTGAATGTTTACTTTACCAGCTGATAGAGCTCAGTTTCAGCTATCTGTATAGTCGTCTGAATGTTTACTTTACCAACTGATAGAGCTCAGTTTCAGCTATCTGTATAGTCGTCTAAATATTTACTTTACCAGCTGATAGAGCTCAATTTCAGCTATCTGTATAGTTGTCTAAATGTTTACATTACCAACTGATAGAGCTCAGTTTCAGCTATCTGTATAGTCGTCTGAATGTTTACTTTACCAACTGATAGAGCTCAGTTTCAGCTATCTGTATAGTCGTCTGAATGTTTACTTACCAACTGATAGAGCTCAGTTTCAGCTATCTGTATAGTCGTCTAAATATTTACTTTACCAGCTGATAGAGCTCAATTTCAGCTATCTGTATAGTTGTCTAAATGTTTACTTTACCAACTGATAGAGCTCAGTTTCAGCTATCTGTATAGTCGTCTAAATATTTACTTTACCAGCTGATAGAGCTCAATTTCAGCTATCTGTATAGTTGTCTGAATGTTTACTTTACCAACTGATAGAGCTCAATTTCAGCTATCTGTATAGTTGTCTAAATATTTACTTTACCAACTGATAGAGCTCAATTTCAGCTATCTGTATAGTTGTCTAAATATTTACTTTACCAGCGGATAGAGCTCAGTTTCAGCTATCTGTATAGTCGTCTGAATATTTACTTTACCAGCTGATAGAGCTCAATTTCAGCTATCTGTATAGCCATCTGAATATCAGCTCTATCAGCTGGTACAGTAAATATTTCGATTACTTTACTCTTTTACCCTCTGGAGTACAGGGGGAGCTCATTGGTACTGGCAATTCAAGGTATTCATTGTTGTTTTTAAGAAACTAATTGACATAAGCGAAACATGTTGATTGCTTACAGAAAGCAGCAAGGCCAACAGCTTACCTTAGTTTCAAAAATTACTCCAACAGAGTAGCAGTCTATTTTGTATGTTTCTGGTGCAAACTCAAGGCTGTTAGTTTCTGTGTGACGCACCATACTGAAGTTGCCATGGTTACTGTTGTTGAAATGGTTACTATGGTGGCTCTGTGGTTGGATTGAGTTTGTCATTAAAGAAGAAGTCCGAGTGGAATAATTCGAGTCATCGTCAAACACTGATATCTGAAATAAAAATAAAAACTTTAACAGAAGAAAATTTCACAGGCAGACGACAGACATTTTAAAGGGATTGTAAAGAGATTTTCCTAAACTTGGGACACTGATAGCAAGTAATATCTTTTTGTGATAGCTTAGTTTTAGTGGAATTGCAAGAACCACAGACGTCTGACTGAAAATTGAAATGATGCAAAGTTTCAACTACATTAGTTATTAATCATTTTTAATTTTCATAACAGTTTTTTTTTTCATATCATTTGCTGCTAATAATATTATTCATAAAAAAAAAACCACCCCTGAAACAGTATAAATATTGCCCTTTCTTACGGCCTCAAATTTCCTTTCACAACATGAATATTTTAAAAACAACATCTTATGTACAAGTACAGGTTTTTTTTCAACCTGAGGGTAATTTTGGGAGGTAATGAGACACGACAGAAAAAGATTGCAGGGAGAATCTAAGAGAAATCTTGAAATAGTAAGGAATCACAGGGGAATTGGTTGGAGCTATCAATGATCCTGAAAGGGCTCAAAAGAAAGAAAAAAGTTGAAAACCCCAGCACTGGTGTTACAGTTATTTTCCTTTCTCGTGGCCTAAAATTCTCCTTTTTCATTTATATTCACTGAAATCTTTTCTCTAAATAGTTTTGATCCACTTTCACCTTGAATAGCTGGAAAGACTTTATATTGTATACAATACTATTTTCTCTCTATACATATTATATTCATACATATTTGTACAATATCATTCAATACCGGCTAATTTATTTGTAATGAATTGGAGTTTTATCGAAATGTAGACCTGGATTTGAAAAGAGGTCTGTCATGTTCTCAGGCTGCTATTGATTTGTATCCCCCCCCACAAAACTACAAAATGTATCACATGTATGTTAAAGGGATTGTAAAGACATCTTTGTTTGTGTATCAGGGACACTTATAGCTTCTATTTACACCATTCTGATTTTCTAGTCTTTATATGTGTATCAGAGACACGTATAGCTTCTATTTACACCATTCTGATTTTCTAGTCTTTGTATGTGTATCAGAGACACGTATAGCTTCTATTTACACCATTCTGATTTTCTAGTCTTTGTATGTGTATCAGGGACACTTATAGCTTCTATTTACACCATTCTGATTTTCCAGTCTTTGTATGTGTATCAGGGACACTTATAGCTTCTATTTACACCATTCTGATATCAGGGTACAATTATATCTTCTATTTACACCATTCTGATATCAGGGTACAATTATATCTTCTATTTACACCATTCTGGTATCAGGACACTTATAGTTCTATTTACACCATTCTGATATCAGGGTACAATCATAGCTTCTATTTACACCATTCTGGTATCAAGGACACTTATAGTTCTATTTACACCATTCTGGTATCAGGGCACTTATAGTTCTATTTACACCATTCTGATATCAGGGTACAATTATAGCTTCTATTTACACCATTCTGATATCAGGGTACAATTATAGCTTCTATTTACACCATTCTGATTTTCTAGTCTTTGTATGTGTATCAGGGACACTTATAGCTTCTATTTACACCATTCTGATATCAGAGACACTTATAGCTTCTATTTACACCATCCTGATATCAGGGACACTTATAGCTTCTATTTACACCATTCTGATTTTTCTAGTCTTTGTATGTGTATCAAGGACACTTATAGCTTCTATTTACACCATTCTGATATCAGAGACACTTATAGCTTCTATTTACACCATTCTGATTTTTTAGTCTTTGTATGTGTATCGGGGATAGTTATAGCTTCTATTTACACCATCCTGATATCAGGGACACTTATAGCTTCTATTTACACCATTCTGATTTTTCTAGTCTTTGTATGTGTATCAAGGACACTTATAGCTTCTATTTACACCATTCTGATATCAGAGACACTTATAGCTTCTATTTACACCATTCTGATTTTCCAGTCTTTGTATGTGTATCAGAGACACTTATAGTTTCTATTTACACCATCCTGATATCAGGGATACTTATAGCTTCTATTTACACCATCCTGATATCAGAGACACTTATAGCTTCTATTTACACCATCCTGATTTTCTAGTATTTATATGTATCAGGGACACTTATAGCTTCTATTTACACCATCCTGATATCAGGGATACTTATAGCTTCTATTTACACCATTCTGATTTTCTAGTCTTTGTATGTGTATCAGGGACACTCATAGCTTCTATTTACACCATTCTGATTTTCTGTTTGACTTTCATGAAGCTATAAGCATTACCTAGCCCAGTCATCAGGAATGAATTGGTGCTGGGGCTCAGATTTTGTACTCAGAAAATTTGAAGAATTAAAGACCTAGAGAACTCATTTCTGATAATCAAAATCTAGATCTTTTTGATTTTGTACAAGACACTGTAAATGAATCAATCTCTGCTGAACTGAAGAAGGTTTTGCTAGGGCTTAATTCTCACTTGCTGAGGCCCAGCCCCCACACACCCCACCCCCTTAAATGAATCTATAAGCAGAAATTGGCAGTACTAATTTCTATTTTCCCTTGATTCCATTTTACCTGTGGTTCTTGGCTTCCACCAATACTTCTTGACATTGAATATGACTGAGAACTCGTTCCTTTACCATCAGTTACCTCCTCTTCTTGAAACGTGACCTTTCGTGAATACTGTTGATTAACGTATACATGTTCATTGGAACTATTTGATTCTCGCATTCCGAGATGAAGAACAGAAGGCCGCATGGATGACATGACGAGCATTCTATTTCTTCCTCAAATTTTTTTATAAAATTTCAAACGCAATTTCACAAATCACGACTTTGTTTGCTATTAACGAGTTGACACACTTGTAAATGGGTACAGATAATCCAAGAAAGATCAATGCCACGAGGTTTTGCCAAAACTAGCTGACTGAAAAGTTCCTCATAAACCAAGATTGTTATCCTAGTAAAATATTGGTGCAGATAATCCAGGAAAGATCAATACCAAGAGGTTTAACTGAGCTGATATCAAGGATCTTTAACTGTAAACCTAAGTTATTATCCTTATAAAATATAGATAATCCAGGAAAGAGCTGGCAGATAAGATCCTCGTGAACCTAAGTTATTATCCTTGTGAAAAAACGGGTTGTTTTCTTTTTAGATCTGCTATCCAAAATTCACACACAAACATCGAATCTAAATTTAATCCCAAGTTTAAATTTAAACTATTCAGAACTAGGTCTACATTATCCAATTCATTGTGAACTCACACAAACATTTTGAAAAACTTTTTTTTCATTTTGAGTTCAAAACACAATTACAACACATCCGTTTAAGAAATGTACAGTCAACTAAAAAACGGGGTCTTAGGGAGTCATAAAAGGTAAAAATGTGACTTAACAAGCCTCTCTCCTAAACTAATAAAATATCAATACCAGTTTATTGTTATTCCCCATTCAAAACAAGTTTTTCACAATTCATGGCTTTAAAAAGCAAAATGTTTTGTCCCAACCTAGACCATAAAATGGTTGCATAGCACCCCAAACCTTAAATGAGTTTTTGATTAAACTGGTTTAGGCTATTTATAGATATATTAGGGGCTTTACTGGTGGGTTCCCTTTCTGTGGGGTGCTAATAGGCATAGGACAAGAAAATTTGGGGTGTGTGGGGAATATATAGCTGCAAAACTTGAGATTGTGACATAGTTCATCTTATTGTAGACAAACCAAATGCAAGATTTTTCATTGTGGAGAGTGATATGGATATTTTTAGATTGAACTCTATTACTTTGTAAAATCAACATTTACATGACAAAGTAATTATCGGTCAATGACCTGCTTATACAAGACCCACAGACATCTGATTGAAAATTGGAATGGGGCAAATTGATGCTACCCGTGTCCCTGATACGTATAAATTTTTTTAGAAAACCTCTTTACAATCCCTTTAAGGGAAATATTTTTTTGATTATTATGCAGAAACATAGCAGGAGATAATGAATTATTTTCAGGCTGACTGAGGTTATTGTTAATCATTTATAAAGAATAGCATATATTTTTCACATTGGGCAATATTCTAGCTCATAAAAGGTTTTGATTATCTATGTAAGACCTTATATTACAAATTGTTTGCTTATGAATGAAGTTTTACACCCTACTGTTCTATATCTTATTGGACTTAGGAAATGAAACTGCCTTCGCCTATACTTGTTTTCAAATTTGCATCGTTAAAAAGGGAAAACAGGAGCTCTCCCTTTTAAAATGGAAAAAAGCGAATTTGGTATCTTACCTTGCTCATAGAAATATCATGAAAATTGTTGATTGTCTGCTGCTGGGAGTATGTTTGCGTGCTGCGGTACATGGAATTCTGGGAATAATGCGATGATGATGATGGAGGTTCAGGATTTATCGGCACAATTGTCTTGTACCCTCCTGTATTTGACAACACTGGTTTATAATCTGGTGGCGATCTTGACCTGTGGTGCCCTGGATTTGGTGACAGAGATCTAAACTGTACTGGTGGGGGTGAGGCCGAACGATAATTCCCAGGATTGGGCGATATTGACCGAAAATGTCCTGGGTTGGGGGACAGGGAACGAAATTGAATGGGAGGGGGTGAGGATGATCTGTACTGGGTTGAAGAAGTATTCATTATGTTTTGGGAGTTGTGGGGTAAAAACTGGGCGGCGTAGGTCATGATCCCCAGATGTTCCTTGTTTTCTTCAGTGATCTCTTCTGCCGTTAGAATCGGTTCAACGCCTAAAAATCTTCCTACATTAATACCTGTAATAACAAAAAAGATGAATTTATGCATAAAACCAGCGGAGTTTTATAACCTACTGTTCTGAGAGGGAAAACCATTCAGTGTGCAATAAGGGAACTTTATCCAGTACAACTGCACTAGTCTTGCCTGCTGTTATCAATCTACAATTACCATTTTTAATAATCTTATGATTTTAGGTCTTTGGACTACCAGTACGAATTTCCATTTTAGCATATTAACCTTAACATTCATGAACATTGCTTTAACCCTGTGCCAGTGCCTTCTGATGGATAGTAACTTGTAACCTTTCAACTATCCTAATCTCTCATTTGAAAGATTATCATCAAAAAGTTTCAAAAAAATCAAATTTTTCTCACATTGTGCACAAAATGTCAGTTCAAGGTCAAATAAAACTTTCAAGGTCGACCATAAAAATTTGCTAAAAATGGCTCCACTTACATTTTTTGATTTTTTCAACCGGTGTGTCCTCATCTATGATTGGTAGATCTCTCCCAGAACTTGTTACCAATTCCTCTAGCACCTCACCATCCTGCCAGTCAGTCTGTGAATCAAAGAGTTCCAGATTATCAATATGGAGAGGGCTAATGTCGGCCATTTTGGTGCCAAAGATGGTTAGTTTGATTTGAGTTTTGATTGACCAAGTTTCAATTTTTTCTAGGCCAATGTTTTAGTGGATATGCGTATAAGTCACTTTATACTTGTGTCCAAGGCCAGCTATCTTTTCAACTCAAATATCTTCCGGATTCCCCATATATATCGAGTTTCAGAAAATATTGAGTGACATTTCAAATTCAGCAATTCACCACAAAATATCATCTCAGTTCCATTTTAACAGTTTATATCAAAGTTTATAGAACCATTTCATATATCAATTATTTAAAATCATTCCTTGCACTTCCATGGTCCAAAAAGTGCCTGAATATACTCCATCCTAACATTAGTTTCAAACTTCCTCAATCTTAGAGTTTCTGCTTTCAAGGTCATTGGAAGCTCCTTCTTTCCAAGGTCAACCGATTTACTGTAAACAAAACACTAGTAAATTTACACAAAAGGAACGGCAACTTTAAACACATATATATGTCAGAAATATTCACAGACTACACTGTAAGCAAAAGCCTGACAAATTTACACAAAGGGGATGGCAACTTTACAATTAAAATTCATCGCAATAAATCTTTAATCGGAATCAGAATCCTTATTCCCAACTCAATACCACAGTCATTGTCAACTAATTTGTAGACCATATTATGCACTGTAAACACAACTCTGGCAAATATACACAAAAATAGTGGCACCTAAAACCAATGACACGGAGATTTACGTCGTATCTTTTTCTAACTTACTCTATTGCTCTAATGAACAGAATTGCAATTTTTCGTCAAACTTTTCTGTACTTAACAGGACTAATGATCTAAAATGGAGTTTTACATCCTACTGTTCTGCACCTTATTTGACAACAATGACCAACCAATAAACTGTGACGAAAATATAACATTAGACAATGCAATCTCTTTAAGATCTCCAATTCTCACAAATACCTCTCTTTGTATGAGTAGTATTTTATAACAAGGCGTTCTTTGTTTGTCTTCTGTGTGTCGACTATCTTCAGATATTTACACGCAATTCACGAATTTTTATGAACTTTAAGAAACATTTACGAATTAGATTCCTTTTGAATATCAAATTACGAATTATTTTGATACTGTTTTAATACGTAAGACGAAACAAATACTATTATCAAGCTCAACTTTAATCAAACCACAACGAAACTCAAAATATAATGAAACACACGCTACAATTAACCAATAATGACTGCCTGACCGTCAACACTGACAGGGGGAAACGGGTTGAAAAATCCGAAGGTCTATCTCATTCTATGCTGGGATCGAATCCTGAAATTTAAGGTTAACAAGCAAGTGCGAAACTCACTGACTCAACGCATTCCTCGTTTCACTTAGTATCTCTGTTAGAGAGTTCAAACGGATAACAATATTTATAAGGTCCTACACTTTTAGTAATGTAAACCTCAAATAGTCAAAATATGCAAATTCTACCATTACAAATATAAAGATCTCGAAATGAAAATAAATCTGTCAAAAACCGAGTCAAGACAGTGCAAAACTATAAAACTATTCGTTACATTGAATTTATAAAAACGGTACAGAATGACACAGGCACGATGACAAAATGAGTCAACTTTCTTCACAAGATGAAACCCAGTGAATTAAATATCAGTTTAGAGTCTTAATACAGAAGACTATCCTCAATGCCTAATTCAGAAATGATTGTTGTGTAGAGGTGCCTTCACACCATTGTGATCACCAGTTGTGTATGGTTGCCAATAAGAATAGCGATCAAATCTTAGTTACATGAGAGTTGCGTTCGAAACTTCGGAATTCATGACCACTTTGATTATTGGCAACCATACACAACTGGTGATTGCTATAGTGTGAGGGCATCTTAAGGTAGTACGGTAAGAGAACGTTCACAGTGGACCAATTGATTCAGTTTAGATCACTAAACCAACCTAACTCTCATCCCCGAAGTTGATGACTTAAGTTAGTCAACCCACAATCCAAACAATCCAAAAGAAAAACCAATATTCACAGATTCAAGTGTAGAGTGCACCTTCTGTCAAATTAACTAGACCAAACATAACAGCATCACGTTAGTGAATTCATGCTGCCTTAGCGTCACAAATAATCCAGAGAAAACCAAAATTCACAGATTTAAGGGAAAAGGAACCCTTTAACCAATTCCCAAATGGCTTCACATCAAAGAATTCTTAGCTGCCTTAAAATCCAAAATGTCCCCAGGAAACGACACTTGTCACAGGTTCAAGGGAATAGGCACCTTCTGTCCAATTTACCAGACCAATCTCATCTGCATCACTAATGATTCCAAACGTCCAAATGTCAAAGTATCAAAAAGAAAAGACACAATTCAGCAACTTGAGAAGCTGAATGACAAGAAAGTCACAAAGCAAACAGACAATCCTTGACAAACACTATATTCAAACTTCAGATTCATAAAAAATATCCTCTTTATAAAATAGCCTCGAGCAGAATAAAATGCATAAAGTTAAACTTATATATCTTACTTAAAATCATTGCATAAGACATTACAAAGATGTCAATCAAAGCTGACATTTTGAAATGACATAGACTAAGAAAAAATTGACATATGTATTCAAAAAGAAACACACGAACAAACGGAACAACAACATGTGAATTCTTAGAGAAAAGGATAAAGAACTAACACACGAGACCATAAACACAGCACAAGGGAAACAGTGATCACAACACAAGAGACCATAAAGTACAACACACGGTACATTAACCTACATAAACACAACACATGGGTTCATAGAATACAGCACATGGAGGCACACATAAAACACGGCACATGAACACATAAACAGAATTCAGTGAAACCCCAAAACACAACAAATGAGACCACCAAAACTTAACATATTAGAACAAAAATACAGCCAATGGTAACCTCGGAGAAGATCACAAGAGATCATAAAACACATGGAGCCACGTAGTAAAATACAGCACATGAAACCACGTAAACATAACACATGTGATCCTAAAGAATACCACATTAATTCACCAAAAGAGAACACAGAAAAGCCTGGCAAACACATGAGAAAAACAAACCACGGTTCACATTACAAATACACGTAAGAAGCCAATTAAAATCATATAGAAATATGAGAGTTGGGCTACTTTTTCAAGGACAAAATAATTCTCACAAAACCCATCACCTAATCCGACATGGGTGGATTAGTCCTTCAGATAAAACCACCCCGATATACGATGCATCATTGAACTTAATATTTGATTTTAGGTGGAGAAATTATTTCTATGGGAATTAAAATAATCCTAATAAATGTATCAAAATATAGACACATTGAAGGAAAAAACCACATTCAATAAGAGACCGTTTTAGATTATTCCCATGAGTGGTCTCTTACTACAGTTTTTACTGTAGACTATTTAAATTGGTGATAATTATAAATACTATGGCGCGTCTCGATCGCAGCAAAGCATCCTGACCCTGCCGGGGCAGCCGATTACCCGATGCGGACGAGTTTGTCTCTTCCGAGAGTTCACAGAACTAATCATGTTTTGTGGTATATTCATAGAATAGGATGTAACCCAATAGTTCCATATCATTCACACATTCATCAAATATAAAAGGGCACAAAACACATCCTTGCAGCACCCCCAATTCCTAAGAACAACTACCAAAAACACAAAACAAAACTCCCGCTTGCAACATTTGCCAGTTTGCCTTGATTCTTGTACATACTCCACGAAGTTAAAAGGGCACAAAACACATCCTTGCAGCAACCCAATTCTTAATAGTGATTTCCAAAAACTCAAACGAAATTGTACACATTCCATGAAGATAAAAGGGGACAAAACACATCCTTGCAGCAACCCAATTCTTAATAGTGATTTCCAAAAACTCCAACGAAATTGTACACATTCCATGAAGATAAAAGGGGACAAAACACATCCTTGCAGCAACCCCATTCCAAAAAAGTCTTCCAATGGTCAATGTCCGAAATAGAACGCAGCACAAAACCTCTCAAAGGGCTCTTTTTTAAAATGAGAGAGGTTTGCCTTAGGTCAAACCTTTAAGAAAGGGGTCTGACCAAATTACTACTAGGGGTATTAAAAGATAAGTTAACTTCAGTATTTTATGAAATTTTAGCCAGTAATACGGGGGTAGTATATAATTTTGTTTAATTTGGGTTGAGTCAACAAAAGAAGTTGAAATTCAATGGAGCTCTAAGCAAAGGTACTCCGAAATTGTTAATACATGTACATGTATATACTAAATAGGGCAATTCGCACTTGGTGTTCCACTATAATATGTGCTGTTGTTGTTCGTAACACCTGATTCTGATGTGTATCTGGGTTTCTATCAAAAGGTTCACAATGTTATTTTGATATCTTATTTCGAAGGCATTTCTTATACATAGGTAATCATGCCAGATTTGTATTTGGGCTTGACATCTCTTTCAGAGAGTTTACATGGCTAATGATGCCATTTTGGTATTTGCGACATTTTATTTGGGTTTATCAAGTATTCCTTTCAGACAGTCCACATGGTAAATATTGGTTATGGTTTTTTTTCTAGGGGCATTCCTTTCATAGAGTTCATATGACCAAAATCGTATGTTTTGTGTAAAGTGTAGGATTGTCCTTTTCAGAGAGTCCACATAGCTACTAATTTTAGTTTTGTATTTAGGATTGCCAACTTAGTATTCCTTTTAGAGTCCACATATTTGCAGCTGCATGTCATTGGATTATGATTCTGCTCTTTAAGTTAGGATTGACAACTCTCGTTACATAAAATAAGTATATGGACCCTTAAGCTGTACCAACCTACATTTAATGCACAAAACATAAAGCATATATAAGTAAGGTAGACAATATATGTTTGTTCCCATATTTATCTTATACCTTGGTCTATTTATATGCTAATTAGGGTATGTACCCGTTAGTACAATACCATGTGTGGGAGCTTATATCTATTGACTTAAGCTGCGAAAAAATTATATGTAGGACTTCAAACAATCTACATGTCGAATATCGGATTTAAATATAGATCTTGATGATCGTTTCATTTTTATTCTGTGGGTTATTACACTAGCCGTCTGTGATCAGACGACATTCGTCTTTGAATTCTGTTCAAGCCATTTCAGGTTTTGTCCCGATAGTACAATTCATTCTTTACTGACTTTCTGTCGAGGATTTTCATTTGCTGTATTCGCTTACGTACAATCCAATCAAACGTCAATGATATAAAGAAAGGTATCTATTGCAGTCAAGGTATAATACAAAGGTGTAATAGCTTGACATTGATGTTGTCATACGTACATATGTTTTCATGTATTTTTATTGTCAGGTATCAAGATAACATCTAAAGGTGAAATTTGAATAAAAACTCGAATAAACAACTTTTTTTCTTCCTTTTTTTGGCTTGTAGTTGGGGACATGCGAGCTTCCGATACTTAAAGATGGGTTCCCTTATTTTCTTTTATGAAGTAGTGGTATTCTAATGACTTGGAAAAATACCAGTTTGTCTCACATATCCATAATTAATTCATAATTAGCTAAATTAGAAGAGAATTACCAACTGAATTCCAATGAGTGACCGATCAAGAAAGGTCAAAAAATCTTTTTTTGTTTATCCAGACTGTACATACATGGACATTTATGATTGGTTAAAACTCTTAATTATATGCATTAATAACATAATGATATGATTAAGAATACATGATTATTCATTAGAAACACCAATTAATCAAATAGTTTGCTTAATTTGACACTAAAAAAATAAGGAAACCCATCTTTAAAGGGGCAGTCTGATATTTGTATGCAAAATTTTCATTATTAAAAACGATGTAAATTTGTCTTGAAAATATTCTTAGACTATGCTATCTAAATCTATGTATCTACTTGATCAAACTGAATTTGCTTTAAAAGGGTTAATTAAAAATCCGATCTAAAAGGGTTAATAAAAATAGGTGTGTATTTTTTGCAATATAAGCAGTTGGAGGTTGGGCTTTAAAAGTTGGGCTTTGAGTTAAGACCTTCAAAGTAGGAGACATACTTCTCTACAACTTTACGTTTATTTGACTAAAATACGTACAATAGTTTCCAACACCGACCAAAATATATAGCGACTTATAAAAAATCGCCCTATTCTAAACATTGTGTCAGAAACAAGCTGAGCAAATCAAAGGCAAAATATTTAAAAACTCGACTAACCTTCGTTCGATCTTCCGGAAAAAAAAATCCAAAAACTTAAAATTTCGGGTAAGAATTTGTCCCCAATAGAAAAATGTAATCCAAGCCGCGACAACTATACTAGGATACTAACTAGCCGACCCACGTCTCAAATTTCGACTATGAAACTGACAATGTTTACTAAATCCTGAAGGGATATAGTCCACTAAAAATATTTGCTTTATCAGTTTTCAATTTCCGCAGACCGTACACTTTTAAAAATTGAAACACGGCATCTTGTTCCACTACAATTCAATATATGAATACACCTTGGAAGTTTAGACTATGGCCACTTTAGACTGTTATCACATGCAAGTCCTTATTTAAATTCTCACGTGCAGTTATAAGCATCTTCATAACGCCAATCTATTAACTGCGTCTGATACAAAAAGTATGGCTATTGCAGTCAAGGTATTAGACGCAGTTCGTAATAGATTGACATTGTAAGGATGCTGATAACTGCACGTGAGAATGTGAATAACGACATTGTGAAGATGAATTATTACAGACGATGAATGAGCTCAGACTGATAAAATAAATATTTAAACGACAGTTTCCCTTTAAATGTGACCACACCTATATGTGTTGTATATATGTGTAGCGATTATATCAGAGAAAAGTCAACACCTAGACGTTTAAAAAAAGGTATTGTAAAGAGGTTTCTAAAAATGTTTTATGTGTATCGGGGATTGATTTGCACTATTTCAATTTTCAACCAGACGTCTGTAGTTCCAGCAATTCCACTTAAACTACGTGCTGATGGCGTCACTATCACTATGGTCCTTATACTATATCATTGGCAGCTTCTGTGACGTCATAAAACGCTTACTTTTTAGTAGAATTGCAAGAGTCACAGACGTCAGATTGAAAATTGGAATGGTACAATTGAAGATATCAGTGCCCCCCATACAGTTTAGAAATCCTCCTTACAATCATTTTAAGTCAAAGACTTAAACCTAAACAAACACATAATATATAGCCTATGCATCTTCACAATGTCAAGCTATTACGAACTTCGTCTTACACCTTAACTGCAATAGTCAACACACAATTTGAAAAGTCGTAAATATTATGGTTAATGGTTCACAGACTTTCTGTCGAGGCCTCTGATTGGCTGCATTCCATTCCATTCTACACGAATAGTGGCTATTGCAGTCAAGGTATAAGTTCGTAATAGCTTGACATTGTGAAGATGATATGTACACTGAAAGCTAAAGCAAGTCACTTACCGTAAAGTTCCTAATAGTTCTGGATCGAATCCTGTTCTGTATCCTCTCTAGGGTAGCCAAGTATCCGGGTCCGCCATATTTAATGAAGTACGACAGGTAGGTAATGGCCGATCTTTCGTCCAAATCCGGACTGGCTAGATCCTCTGGTCGGAGAACGATGGGCACCCGTAGATGCTGCCTGGCTAGCTTCATAGCATTACGACAATTGTTCAATCTAAAAGGGTTACGGGTAATGTAATAAGATGAAGTTCTGGATGTTGGTTTCATATTTTTCTGTGGGTAACTACACTCGTCATCTTTGATCTGACTTAATTTTTCATCAACTCGTGTTCAGTAGTACTTTGATAAGAAAAGGTTGAGATGTATGGTAAACAAATCAAAAACACTGTTTCGAGTGGGAAGGCAATATGTGTGTAAAGGGTATCTTTCTTTGAACAGATCATATGATTGGCTGAACATTCTAATGACCTTGAACATCTGTTACAAAAACAAATTGTCAGATCATGGACGAGAAGTAAAGTCCACCACAGAAAACCATGAAATGAAACATTTAGTGCAGAAAAATGGGACGTAAAGCTCCATTTCATTACATGAACATGCATGTGACTGTTCATTTAAGTGACTCGGGGTCAAAAGATTCTAAATATATTGGACCTCGAAACACCCCTCCCCCTTTCGTTTTCTAGAAAAGCCGATTCAGGTACAATTGTCACCAAACCACAAATCCGAATTAAGCCAATGACAAAGTTTTTAACGAAAGATAAAAATGTCAAATATAAGTCCACACAAATAAAAAGATAATAAGAAAATTGCCCAGTTGTCAAAAACTAGCCCCAAGGTATATGTATATGTAATTTGATAATGACCGGCTGAGAGGGCCAATACGAACATCTGTTTAAATTATTTCAGATATACATTGTTGTCATTCAGATTGAAAATTACTGCCATTATGTTATAGAATAAGAAGGATGTGATAGGATAGGATCTAAATAGGATAGAAATAGGATAGGGGTAGGATGGGGTAGGGTAGAAATAGGATAAGATAGGAAAGAAATAGGATAGGACAAGACAAGACAGGATAGGACAAGACAGGATACAAATAGGATAGGATACAAATAGGATAGGTAAAGAATAGAAATATGATAGCACAGACGATAGGATAGAAAAAGGATAGGATAGGAAACAAATGGGATAGGATAGGGATTGGATAGAAAAAGGATAGGACAGACGATAGGATAGGATAGAAAAGGATAGGATACCAAAGGATAGGGTAGGATCCAAACCCAGAGAATCCATACGTAGTAATTTGGCTTTAATTTTCAAATATATGGGAATTTGGACGAGGAGCAAATTGGAAATAAAACACCCCACCCCAACCCCCAATATCCAACCTGGCTACGTCCCTTGTTCGACTATCAAAACAGTCCTATCAATATATGAGGGGGTCGTCAGTCTGTCTAATTAGACAGGTTATTCAAGGTAAAAGTATAACAATATTATTATTGCCCTCAGGTATGTTATGGTCGCCACTGAACAAGTTTCCATTGTATAGAACGGTGGGTATGATCTGCCATACTGCTTAGAGGGATAAGGATAGACCGAAACCTCTGCCTTTATTAAGCCTCTGATAGCTTATTTGACAGTTGTCGGCTGGAGTAGAGGCATATGTTTTGGACTAGGCTAGAGCACAGGTTACAGAAGGACTCAGGGCAGGTTTCACCAACCATTCTTAGTAGAAGTATTTGATTGTAATATTTGACCTCATGGGGTCAAAGTATATCATAAATATTTGTTATAAACTTTTATGTGGTATAATAATACGATCCATTATAACCTGTGGGCTCAAAATTTTTTCAGAATAATGTGACCCATTATGTGCTCTACGGGGTCTTTGATTCTTAGAGAATTTAGAGTCAGCACTTTTCAAAAGAGGGTGGGTCCCTTTTCAATGATCTTTAAAGGTAAGTTTTCATTTTAAAACCTAGGATGAGTTGGAAATCAAAAAAAGAGTAGCTGAATATCGTTCCGTGTCGTTATCATTGCACACTGCATGGCGTTGTCCAATCTAGAATAGATAAGTAGAACGCAAAACTCTACTTCGATCCCCTTAAAAATACCCCCTCCCCTTACACATACCCCTCATCAAATAATATTTTCTTACCTGTCATGTCGGCTAATATTTTCCAAATTTGGACACAAACCCGGTCTGCAGAATTCTATTAAGGCACTGAAAATCAATGGCACCGATTATTAGGAAATGCAGGAGAATTGAAAGGCTCTATTTTCAATCTGGCCACAGAAAACTGTGTTAAATACAAACTTCTAGCTAGTTGGAAACGATATGCCATTTTGACAAGTACTGTCTGCTAGTTAGTTGGACGCGATAGTTTGATATGCTCTGGTTCCATTTTGACCTTCATCAAAGAAACCGGTTTCGAAATGGATCGAGTTCAACGTAGAACTCTAATACAAAAAAATGTTATTGACGATGGTTGGATATCCGGAATGACAATACTTACTATAAAACAACTCCGTCATTCCAATCCCGACCAAAGTTTGAAATATGCTGATCAGGCAGAACTGCCTTTAACCATTTCAGGAACCACTGGCGGTGCTGAACGGCTGACAGACCAACTTGGTACCGTAAAATCAGCTGCCAGATCAGAGTTAGAATCACCTTTACATTTCCTCGTACTATATCCGTACTGTCTGAAAACAGGAATGGGTGGAAATCACAGGGTGGTTCATTCATTCATTCATTCATTCATTCATTCATTCATTCATTCATTCATTCATTCATTCATTCATTCATTCATTCATTCATTCATTCATTCATTCATTCATTCATTCATTCGTTCGTTCGTTCGTTCGTTCGTTCGTTCATTCATTCATGCGTCTGTCTGTGCGTTCGTTCTTACCATTCATTCACGTTCGTTCGCATTTTTTGTCTCATGAAGGCAGACAACACCGTACCGTGTGTAATGAGGGAATTTTACCAGGTATAGACCTTCTGTTTTTCAATTTCTATTGAATGTAGTGTATTGGCGAGTTTTTAGTCCTTATTTAGCATCTTGGAGGTACTACGAAGACAGTATCATGTAGTGTACAATGGGGGAAAAATGTCCACGCCAGCAGCAATAAATGACCAACTAAGTTTTCATTATCAATCAGTTTTCTCGCCGATATCGAATCCTGAGAAATTTTATTTTTATGAAAACTGTCGAACTGAATGACTCGGGAGATAAATATCTTGTTATGCCTCAACGACCTGTTGGGGATCTCAAGCGTAGATGGCTATCAAGAACTTGTGAATTTTAACACCGATTGTGGCGATACGCTCAGTAGGCGGCCTTGTTTTAATGGCTATCAATGATATTGAGGATCTACTTCGGTGACATTGACTGCAACGACTGTGTTGTCAAACTACAGGCGAAAAGTTGAATGGTGCAAATCAATGCTATATGAGTCTAGAAAACCTATGTACAAACCCTTAAAGCTAGTATCATTCATTTATCAATTCATTCATTCATTCATTCATTCATTCATATGAAGAAAACTATGCTTGATAATTCAGAAATGAGAGTTTACTTTCAATTTATAAAGTCGGGCAAAGCCATTTGGTCTGCAATGGAGGAAAATTTTCCAGGACAGTGGCATTTGCAAACTCCTTTTCGATTACCAACCGCCGAGGGATATTTAACGTGCCCAGTTTGTCACACATGAAACCTTGCATATAAAACGGCCTGAAGTGAAAGCTACGCTAGCGCTCTGCAACAGATTCAGCTTTACGGAAATTGCCGAGGATTGCCGAACGCTTGCATATGTGGCTTCAGTGAGTAATACACCCATGCTGTTTTATTTGTGACGAAGCCTGTACATTCCATCGATTTACATACCGAGCACAAAAACGAGGGAAACGAAAAATTATAATAATTTATTTCATAGAGATAATGAATGTGTTTTCTATGCAACGAGGTGTGAACTGTAATCAATGCATAGCTCAAAAAATCAACTCTTTCTGACTCATTTTAGATACTTCGTTTCGTTTATTTGATGTGTGTGATTTGCGTCAACCTTTCTAGATCTAACGACATTATTCCATTCGTTCGTCTACCCGGTCATTCAGCCTACAGGCACGCGCAAAACTTGCCTACTTACCTATATTAGCGACCTTGACCACATCTCGTGAAAACACGTTCAAGGTCATGCCCATATTTTGGAGTTTCTCATTCATTCATTCATTTATCTACTAAACAAACGACGATATCACTATCCTCCACGCACGTGTAAAATTTACATACTTACCAATATTTGTGACCTTGACCCCATCTCGTGAAAACACGTCCAGTGCCATGCCCACATTTTGAAGCTTTTCGTGCTGAGTTTGAGGCCCTTGAACGTAGTTTATGATGGATTTATTGGCGAGTTCCTCAAGCAGCATAATCAGGATTACACCGTCCCGGATGTCCTCTTTCAAATCACTCAGCAGAATTTTCCGGTTTTTCAGCTGTTCGTTCAGCCAATTTATAAAAGTCGTCTGCTGAATTTGGACCCACTGGGCTTCCGGTATAAAATGTTGTTTCTCATACGCGTACATGGACGCCTGCATCGTGGAATTTTCATACGCCATCATTTTGGTACGTCAAAGCTTATTTTTTTGTATTAGCCTAAATAAATTTTCATATTTTGGATACAGCAAAACGCTTAAAGCTTAATTTGTGAAAAATCACTAGGAAGTTTTAAAAATATATTGCAAATACCACAATATTGCACACAACGGGAGAAAAAACAATTTATCCAAAATACACGACAGAAAAGCCTGTTTTACTCTCTACCAGGTAAATTAAACACGCTGTTATACTTCCTGCAAATAAACAAGAACATACATATTGTTATTAATGGGTACGCTCGAAGCCATATTGTTTACAGGTTATTGTCGAGGGCTCTGAAAAGTGCTTACGATGTCAAGGTATTAGACGGAGTTCGTAATAGCTCGATATTGTAACGATGTGTTCATCAAAGTACATCAAAACTTTCTACAGCCGATACAGGAAAGACAGGATTGTGTTTTTTTTTATTAGGTATAGGCCTTGATTACAGCGTTCGAAAACGCGCATCTTGAGCGAGGTGATCTCTCTTGCGCACCTTAATGTGGCCAATCTTTTGCTCAGACACCAAAGCTTGTTATATTGGACCACACGCATCCCTTCCACATGCGTCGTCTATCACGTCCACTACCGTGTTTGCAATGGCCATCAGTAACGTAATGTAAACCTAGCATTAAGCGAATAACAAAAAATGCTTATAATCATGACTTGAATGATCCAATATTTTTGATAAATAGATTTCTATAACATAAGGTCATGACCTTCTAAAAACCTATTATAGCAATTCGTCAATATAAAGCGATCGTCTTTACAATGCTATCTCTTTATGATTTACTAATAAACTTCTTAACATAATGAAATGGGGTTTACGGTCCTATTTTTCTGTACCTTGTGGCCTTACTGAGCTAATGAAATGTAGAGTTTTATATCCTACTGTTTTGTATCTTATTGGACTAATGAAATGAAATATAGTTTTATATCCTACTGTTTTGTATCTTATTGGACTAATGAAATGAAATATAGTTTTATATCCTACTGTTCTGTATCTTATTGGACTAATGAAATGAAATAGAGTTTTATATCTTACTGTTCTGTATCTTATTGGACTAATGAAATGAAATATAGTTTTATATCCTACTGTTCTGTATCTTATTGGACTAATGAAATGAAATATAGTTTTATATTCTACTGTTCTGTATCTTATTGGACTAATGAAATGAAATAGAGTTTTATATCCTACTGTTCTGTATCTTATTGGACTAATGAAATGAAATATAGTTTTATATTCTACTGTTCTGTATCTTATTGGACTAATGAAATGAAAGCTTACATTTATCTAATACCTTTGCAATTGCCATCTTTCTTGTATCACGGAACGCGGCGACTTGCTTGCAGTATACGCCAGTGAATACAGCCAATCCATAATACAAGAAAGGTGACTATTACAGTCAAGGTATAAGACGCAGTTCGTAATATCTTGACATTGTGAGGATGACGAATTTGAACCTTAAAGAATGTCTGATGTGTGGGAGAAGTGGGAGGGGTCCCTGAATTTTATTCCAAGGGTGCGTCTGTCCTTGCAATTTGATATAACGACCCACCCTAGCTGCGACTTCCACTCTTAAACATAAATGCACGTCAGGGGGGTGGCTCTGGTCCTTGGGTGAGTCTTATTAAGAAGGGACGGGGTCAAAGAATATGATTTTTTCTATGGGACATATTCAAGCTGCGATTCCGATTCTTAAACGCAACGATATGACATTGAAAAGGGGGGGGGGGAGCCATTGGGATTTTCTCAAGGTTGGGTCTACCTATGCAAGATACGGGTAACAAAAAAAAGGGATAATGTAGGAGATTCAAATCCTTAAACGCAACGACAAGACGGTGAAATATGGAGAGGGGTCATTGGGATTTGCTCTAGGATGGGTCTAATTTAGCAAGAACCCGTATCAAAATAAGGGTATAATCTCGGGGGACTTTCAGCTGCGATTCCGAGTCTTAAACGCAACAACAGGACATTTTAAGGTACAGGGAGTCATTGGGGTCTGACCTAGGCAGACCAAGGATGGGTTTAATTTAGCAAGAACCCGTATCAAAATAAGGGGATAATCTCGGGGACCCGTTTCAGCTGCGATTCCAATTCTTAAACGCAACAGCAAGACATTGAATACAACAACAAAAATTGCTAATATGAGATATATTCGGCCATGAAATTTTAACACGAATTTGACAAAAAGTTGCCAAACCTGTTAGGACAGAAAACAAATGAATTATCTACCCACCTCAAAAATCCAGTTCGGCTACATTATAACGAAAACTTTTCACGCCTTGAACCAACAACGAATCATAAAATTTTATCCTTTTTCACACAATTTGGTTAAAAATTGGTAGCAATATTCCGTAAGACGTTATATCCAAAGCACAAAATACGAGAACCTGCTAATCCATCATGCATACAGCTTCTATTTTTAGATTTTCGTCTCTGGAATTTTTTTGAGGCAATTTTAAAGAGTGAATGACTCGTTTCATCCCATTGAAATAGTGGAGTATATTATAGCCTATATACATCATCATAATACGCTGTTTGTTTACTCAATCGGAACGATTTAAAGACGCCTTCGCAGAATATGACTCGGGGACAACCATCCGCCATTTAAAAAAAAAGAAATTTTGGAGGCTGTGGAAAGCAAGACGTCAAAGATAGCCGAAAGCAAAAACCGAGATACCATTATTTATTTTCATTTCATTTCATTTTCATTATTAGTCGTCCATCTTTTTGGAATATCTTCAACCTGTTTAGAAAGGGCCCAAGGCCAAAACTTGGGCGATTCGTGACAACTTGAGCAGTAAGAGTTCTTATCTAGACGACAGCTGTCCACCATTCCCTAAATGTTGTCGAAGAGAAATGAGATCGAAAAAGGTACTGATAACCAAATACTTGGATTTAGAAGGGAAATATGGCGACCTACAGTGTTAGAGGCTGTCATATTCATACTTGTTGTCGAAATGCAAATTTCAGTCTTGTTTAAAGGGCACCAGTCTCTCAATACCTGAATATAAAAAAAATATCCAAGATGGCTACCCAGTGCGTCGGCGACCAAATCTATTGACAAGGTCGCGGTGTCCCAAATATAGAATTTATTGAATGTGATCGCGAGACATGCCAGACCTAGATGAGATCTTCGCCAAAAACCGGTTTCTTGTTTTCGAACAAAAACTAGCTCAAGCAAGGATAATAATACATTACCGTATCTCCACCGCTAAAGAGACCACTTGTATTACCAACATACAATCAATCTTGTTATATCCTTGTTTTGATGTTCCATCTGCGGCGTAATGCTCCGTTTTACATTTCAGATGTGTGTCGTTTCGGTTGACGTTGTGTTCTATTCGTCGTTTTGAGTTGAATGCGTTGCCGTTTGTTTGTTTCTTTTGATGGAACACTTCGTGTTCGTTTCCATTGATCGTAACAGTTGACGTTCTAGTCCGTTGTAGTGTCCGTCTATCTGCACGTTATGTTCTGCTGTGGTTTAACATGTATTCATACGTTGTCTTACGCTAATAAAACTAAGGAGTAGTATACCATAAAATTGTGTTGGGTTATTTAATGTGATCTTTACTCCAAAATGTCGAAACGAAGCTCGATTATTAGAGTAAAAACCGTAATAAATGTAGCGATTAACAATAAAATAATTTATAAAAATCATATTAAAATATTATTTTATCAAATTATTAGCAAGCGCCAGTGAACACGGATTCAAAATAGTTTAGCTTTCCAACATAATTCATAACCCTTAACCCTTTTCAAGTTACATTTTCATTTTAAGCATATTAGAAAGATCGAGTAATACATTTAGAAATTGGATATATATATTTACTTAAATTTTAATTTATGTTTACGTTTCGGTAAGGTTTAATCGTTTACTAATCATAAGCTAAAACCGGAAAATATTTGCGCAGGTGATGCTAACACGGGTCAAAACTAATACGTTCGTGCGCTCTCTCCATATTTTAAATACGGATTTCCGTAATCCTAATTAAATACCTTTTGCACTGTAGTTGCATTAGGCGGTCAAACTCAGTGTGCAATAGGGGAAATTTTGCTTGACGATCAGTCCTTAACAGTGTTCTAAACCCTAACTAGAATCAAAACCAGGCGCTGACCCTAAAAAATGGCCACCATTATAAGAAACACATACTATTTTTAGAAATTTCTTTCAATAATACTGCACGCAAATTACAAACATTAAAACAATAATATAAAAATCTCGGGACAGATTTAGGCAGAAGATTCAAAAAATATTACCCCGAGTTCCACGCATCTCGATTAAATAGGGTTCGAACCCACGGCACCAAAGGTCTAACGTGAATGTTATCAAACTAATCGTTTGAGAGACTAATCGAGAAAACCGTGGCCCTTACTTTCGTGTCTAGTGCCGAGAATAAATGTGCAGGAACGACTGTTTTCACGAAACATTACATGGAACGCTGTTTCAGATCTAAACCAGATTCGACCCTATGGTGCCCAAGCGACCGAATGATAACCATCGTGGTTCACTCTAGTACAAAATTTTTTCATTAATTTCGGATTGCCTTTTAAGTTTGCACGTAATTTTAAGAACTGTGTCAATAACGTCAAAATGCCCGTGCATTCTGATAAATCTGCCCCAGATTTAAAACAGTAAGAATAAGTTTGTAGCTTATTGCATTTATTTACTATTTACAATTAAAATCTGGATAGCGTGGGCACACTTTGAACGAGTAAGCACACCCTTCACCCCTCCCTTAGTTAATGCTTAAATCGATAACCAATTTTCATCATGAACATACCAAAAATCTTGCAAGAACTGTTACGAGAAATTACTGTAGAACATTTTGGGTTCTAGTCAGACATCACTGGATTTGCACATCATTATGTTAAATACATCTTTTAGATTAAGAAAATTTACAGCTAAACCAAAATTGTCCTTAAAATCTACATTACTGTCGTACATTTTGAGGTCTACTCAGACATGACTGGTTAGACCACATCATTTCATTAAGCACATGTACTGAAAAATTCAAACGTTCTTTATCACTGTGTATAATAGCGCATCCCCAGTTTAGCAAGCCATTTTAAGGCTAAAAAACTGCGCATTATACTCGCAAATATACGGTAAACCAAAAGCTTGAGAGTGAGAGTAGAGTGGGTCTATAAAACCTACTGATTCAAATCGTGCCCCTTAAATAAGACTTAAATAAATAGGACACAAAGATTTTCTACAAACAATAAGGGTAACTGAGCTATATTACAAGCATGCTTATGTACAGAGCGGTATAAATTAAATAAAATTGCTAAAAAAAATTAAAATTCTAAAAAACTCAGGAGATAATGAAAGAGATATCCTAACTTCCGATTCTTTTGCAGCCTATGATTGGCCAATCTGTTCAATCAATAATGCAGCCAATCCCATTTCTTAAAAAAAACTTTTAAAATCTCTGATTGTGCAGTCAATTAATTTCAAGATTTCTGATTGGTCAATAATCTCTTTTTCATAATTTCAACCAATCAGATTTCAGCAAATGAAAAGAGATAAAAAAGCCCAAGTTATGGGGTTTGACATTGCTGACGTTTTCACATTTACTCAGGGCCAACATTTGCCAAAAGTGGAAGGGGTTTTGGTTCATAAAATAAATTTAAAATTTACAAATATTCTAGGAAAAACTTTAAAAATATTTTGTCCAAAATAGAATAAAGCTAATACTGAACTTCGTAAAAAAAATCTTGAAAAATATTCTAGGTATAAAAATCATTTCATTTTTGTCAGAGAAAATGAGCAGAGTTATTCCCCTTTACTCAGTTCAACAGTTTTTTTTTAAGTTAAACATAACCCTGTTTAATTTGCATATGCAAATTTCAACTAAAGCTTGAAGCTAATTTGCATAAAACAATGAATATGCATTAATCTTAACAAACAATCTAATAACATTTACTTCACATAACATACAGACAGAAGTTAATTAATCAGCAATGAATATTCATTAAATAATTTATGCACACATTATGCAAATTGAAGCTTTTTGCATATCAAAAACATATATTATGCAAATGAGCATTCAATAAATAAATAAAGGTTTAGAAGACTGGTTTTAAGTTAAAGGCATAAACCATTGATTACCTTTCAGCATAGTTATGCATGATTAATTCAATAATTAATTATATGCATATATTATATCGATTGATAACAATATGCAAATTTATTCAAATTCTATACATACCACATTATGTATGGCCAAACAAAAATATTTCCACACAATTTTAAACATTTCAAATCAACAAGAGCAGTCTATTTTATTTTGAGGTAGAATAAATAATAATTGAAACTATACTAGTCAGAACTATATTGTGTTCATTACTACTTCTGCTACCTTAAAAAAAGTGGACTGTTCTATGTATGTTTTGTATCGTATCTGCATGTGCATGTGCAGAAATATTTTGCTCAACAAAATCAGCAACGTAGAGGGCAGCTATACACAAATTAATTTATTCAGAAAACAGCAGTTCAGCAGTCGAATTAAAATCCTCCATTTTGAAACGGATAAATACTGAGAAACCTGAAGCACCAGTAACGAAACTAGAATGGAAGTTCGCGATTTTTACTGCTGCGATTTCTGGCACATTTATTTACACTTGTTCAAATTTTTTAACGTCGATTAATCCCACAGTTCCCTGAGTCGAAAATCAGCTTGCCATTTGGACGTCCAAATCGTAATTTTGCTGCTGCGGCTCTTCTTCTTCGTCTGGGTTAAATTCGTTGTTGAATGTAACAGGGATATTTTTACGTTTTGTTAAAAGTTCTTGTTTCCATGGCGGCATGCTTTCAAATTCTTCAGGGTCGATATTCATGGCAGCAGGAACGAAGTCGTCGTCATGGTGACTCTGACCAGCGTGAAGTAATTCTTTTTGTGAGCATGGTTTATCTGAAATTTCTGGTGGAGGGGCTCTTCCTTCCTTTACGGCTTTCTGAAAATAAAAAAAAAAATTTTAGAGTTTGCATTTCATAGATACATACCCATTTTGTCAGTCATCTTAGAAATCTCATCTGGTCAGTATGCATTCGATACCCTTCGTTCATTTCACCCTAAAGGACTTAAAAAAGTCTCCAGAGATATCTTCCATGTACCCAAAGTAGAGCTTGACTTTGGCCTTTGTTCCCTCTCCAATTTCCCTCCTTCTTCAGAAAGAATTGGAAGATCCTCAATTGCGTTCCTACTCAGAACAACTCGCCATCAAATGTGACTTGGAAGTTTCTGGTGACAAACCTCTTTGGCTCTGGCCTCATCTGATTTTTGTTTTAAAACTTTTCGTTTCCATTCGGGAACATCTTTCCATTTCTTTTGTTCTTCTCTATCACGTAAAATATCTCTCTGAAAGACAAAAACAAAACATTGGTCAAAATGAAAATGGAGTTTCTCATTCATTATATAAACATAAATGCTTAATTGCATATGACGTCACTATAGCCAAAGCTGCTTATATTATCTTCGGGCCTTTGCAATATCCACATATTAAAATGATTTTGAGACCCACAGATGTCTGATTGAAATTTTGAAAGGTGTACACATATAAAATTTAGAAGACCTCTTTAGTCCCTTTAATGTGAACAGCCTGTAGCATGCCCTTTCAGAAAAGTGACTATAATCATAACCAATGCAGAGAGGAAGTTAAAATTCCAGGCCACTAATTAAAGGGACATAACTTATGGTAACCAATGCAGACAGGAAGTAGAAAAGGACATAACCAATCCCAACCCCATGTAAACAGGAAGTAGAAAAGGGTCAATACCAAGACCATGTAAACAGGAAGTAGAAAAGGGCCAATACCAAGACCATGTAAACAGGAAGTAGAAAAGGGTCAATACCAAGACCACGTAAACAGGAAGTAGAAAGGGGACATAACTTACCACATATTCTTCAACTCTGTCTTTATTTTTCTTATCTATCATTTCTTTTTTCCAGACGGGACAATTTTTGGGAGTTGGCACTAAACCAGGACATTGACTCAAATCTTAAAAAAAATATAAAAAAAAATATGAATAAAGGCAACTGTTTCAGCCAGATATATGTCTGACTAGGTCTCCAAATTGTCCAGTCAGAATAAATCAGACCTCAGTTACACGCTCCTACAAATAATTTTGAAGACTAACCAAGTAATTTCTATTCAGTTTCTGCTATTTGAGCTCTCTTCTACGAAAATGATAATTTGTCAAGTGTTCAAGTTTTCGTTACCCAAAAGAAAAGTGACTGTCACATGAATTTTATCTCCAATGAAGACATGGATGAATGCAATTTTATGTCACATGATGATACATATTGTATGTTGATTGGTTGAGGACGGAAAAGGTTTTGTAAAAATGTCTGTCATTCAACACACACCAGTTTAAATCATCAGAAACATTTTTCTTGTTTTTTGTACACAATAGATTTATGTTTTTTGCAAGTCATGTCTGATAAAGAAGAATAAATTTACCACATAAAATTTAAAAAAAAATGAAAAAAATGTGGAATGTATCTTAAATTTCACAAAAACATTATCAAAATATTTATGTTTTGATAACAAAATTTCTCTTTTATTTGAAACTTGAAATATTTATGATAAAGTTTATCAAGAAATTATATCAACTTCATACAGAAACCATGGCTCATGTCAAAATTTATCAGAATTGACTGCGATACTGTAAATCATAGAGATTATTATGAACAATTTGTATCTTACCTATATCTGCAGGTACCTCAAAATCCATTTTTACATTGATTGACCCTGAAAGAAAAAAAAAAATAATTTAAAAAATATTCAAAAAAATCTCTTATTATCAATTTCTAATAGAATGTATTACATTTATACGGACAGCTGAGTTGATTGTACCTTAGTGACAGAAACTGGAATTTTTTAGCTAAGCCAATCAGTAATAGTGTTCACTTTGAAAAGAAAATCTTCTTTAATCTTCTGGTACCCGATAATTAAATGTTAAGGAATGGGTCAAATATAATCTAAATTTACAGTCTGCCAGGTGTTTCTGGTTTACTCAAGTTATAAATAACCATTTTACACACCAGACTTTCCTGAAATAACTCAACTGTTTAACAATCTCTTTACAGAAGTATTAAAACTAAACAATGCATATAGGAAGTTTAGAAAATTTACACACAGTCCCTTTAAGTACTTTCAGTGATCGAAAGGAGTTGAGACTCTCAAAAGCACTGGCATCAAGAATTTTTCCAACTTAGAGTTACTTAGTTACTTAATCATGCTTCCTCTGCCACCCCCACCCTTTTTACACAAAAAATGGCCCAGACATAAGGAATTTCTCCCAATATGAAAAAGATTCAACCTAGAGCGCCTTATAGCAGACGACAATCCAATTTCTGACTCAAGTGACCCCTCTCCACTCTCTTTTTAAACAAGAGCACAAACTCTTCCTATCTTGAAGCAACTTCAAATCTAAAGTAGCGTATCACGCAGCAAATGTCAATCAAACTCCTTATTTACCAAACCCACCCCCTCAAAATTTACCTAGATACAAATTTCGAAACACCACACCACATCACACGTGTTGAACTTAAACAAAATGGGAAATTAAAAGTGAAAATTGAGAAAGTTTCTTCCACTATCTCACGTCTGATATACTCTTAATATACCCACACCTAGATACAAGCACCTGCCAAAATACCTGTTACCATAGCAACCATTAGTTTGTTGTGGATAATAATTACAATCTATATGAACCGAAACTCCACGAAATTCTTTGATGAATTGTCAACAAGAGATTAATTTCAGATTTTAAGTTTATTTGAGGTAGAAATGATGTGAAAATGAAATGAAATGGAGTTTTACATCCTAATGTTCTAAATCTTATAGTTCTGGATGGACAACAAAAAAAAAAATCAATCTCAACTCATGAGTCACTAGACACGGCCTGCTAACAAATCCAACACACCTCATTTCACTTTGCAACTGAATTTTTTCAACTCTGTACTTTACATTCAATTTTATTGTTTTTTGAGTTTTCTCTTAGTAGGCCTACTCTCCATAGTGATCAAAAGTTGCGTTTATATGTAACTGGTAATCACTATGGTGTGAGGCCACCTTTAGGTTAAGTCTTATGCTGGCAAAGTTTTTTCTAAATTGCACATGGTCCACAGTCATGTGTGGAAATATCTAATATCTCCATCTAACCATTTAACAGATCCACCAGCCTCCATGCATCCTAGCAAAATGACCCCCATTGCACATGGCAAGGACTAGAGTTACAGGGTTCAACCTTGGCCTCAGATATTTGTTTATTTGAACCTGGCATTGGACAGATGTCATAAATCAGTAGAAGGTCTGAGGCTAATGGCTTTATCAAGCTGTGACCAATTGCTATATAGAATACTTATGAAAATCATAATCATAACCAGAGAACAGACATATACCAATAAAACCTGCAAACCAGAGCAAACCATCAAAATACACTTGTAAACAAATGACAGTGATTAAAATGGGTTTCTGTAATCCAGGAAAGATCAGTACCAAGATGGTAGGAAGGATTCATGAGAACTTAAGATGTTATTCCTGTAAAAAAAGGTTGTTTAGTGAAGGCCTACCAGAGAAAAATCCCTGAAAAATCCTTATCAAAACACAAGCAAATTCTTAATCAAGCTAGTTCTAGCCATCTTTGTAGAGTAGCCAGATTGAAGATTGAACTGACAGATAATATCAACAATCTAAACCACATGTTGGCCATATTTCATTGACTGTTTGACATGCTTCACATATTGGCAGCCATATTGGTGGTCACTATGGCGGCCATATTAAAGATTTGGGATTGAAGGTTAGGGCGCACTTTATTTTATGTGTATTAGTAACATGATGGCAGATGACACATTGATGAACTATTTTACAGCTTTAATGGTTTGACAGTTCTCATTTGAGGGAGAGGGTGGCTATGGCAGCCATATTGAAGGTTTCTATGGCGGCCATATTGTTGGTAACTATGGCACTGTTCATCCTTCCTGATCTTTCTAATTAGCTTCCTGAACTAAGGTCTAGTTACTAAATAAACCTAGGGGAAGAGGTCATTGAGTCTGCAGTCATGAGGTGAAAACAGGCTTAATGCTATCTTTGTTTAAGCCCTTACCATAGATCTTTCTCAATCAAAACTCAATCGCTGTGTTCAGGAAGGCTGAGCATGGCGTGCCTCAGTAAAGTTGACTCAAGTTAATGCTCATAATGTCTTCACAATGGTAGTCCTACAGTTTAGTCAAGCCATAGTGCTGACAACGACCTTTGCCAAAGAACAACTCGGCTATGCTATCTAATCAAATTTATCAGTGGCATCAGGTGTTCTGGAGGGCTGAAGACATCAGAAAAACTAGCAGGAACAACCGTTATCAATAAAATCTTGGCTGCACTAGTAATCTATATTATTGAGAATCCAATTCCACAGTGGTATCATGTGTTCTAAGTAAGGCCTATGCCTTACCTCAGAACGGTAAAGTCGAACAGACAAACCTCTATACCAAGAACAACCTTTACCAATAACATCTAGGTTATTCTAGTAATCTTTCTCCTACATAACATTCATACTAATCTCTTCTCAAAATACTTTCTCCTGGGTCAAAGGTCATTTATTGAAAGGGCACGGAACTGTGCTAAGAATGATGAAATCTTTTTCATAATCTCATAATACATGGTTATTCGAGTTAAGGAAAGCATGATATAACCACTCATTATTACGGTGTCTGCATTTTGCCAACTGGGTATTTTTGTTCCTAAGGTTTTTTATTCAAAGGGCATGAAACTGTGCTATATCTGATGCAATCTCCATAAGATTACAAAAAAATGGTAGTTGGAAAGACAATATTGGCACTTGGTAACAGAGCTTTGCTTCTTTAAATGATGTCATTTGCTTGGTTACGTCGAGCAAATGGCGATGTGTGAAAGTCCGGTAACCTTGAATAAGTCATCTTCACTCATAATTCCAGTCGACCCAGCTGTAAATGGGTACATATAATCCGGGAAAGATCAATGCCAAGAGGTTTGGCCAAGAACCAGCTGGTAGAAAGGATCCTTAACTGTGAACCTAAGTTGTTATCCTAGAATGATCAATTCCAAGAGGTTTAGTCAAGGATCAACTGGTAGAAAGGATCCTTTGTGAACCTAAGTTGCTATCCTTGTAAAATATAGTTGTTTCTTTCTTTTAGTGTCTTCATTTTGCCAACTTGTTGATTTTTTTCTTGTGGATGGGTTCTCATGGGTCATTAACAATTTAATGATAGGGCATGGAACTGTTCAAAGGCTGATAGCTATTTGATTACAACATGCCCACTTGTTGATTCTTTTTTAGTTGAAATGGACTGGAAGATTTATCTACATTTGCTTCCCACTTGTTGATTCTTGTTTAGTCGAAATGGGCTGGAAGATTTATCTACATTTGCTAGAGTAGGCTGTGAATGGATGCGCATTATATCCACAATTATACAGTATCTGAATCAGTCTCAGTTATGAATAACATATATTTCAAAGATGACGGATAAAGACATGAAGAAAGAGTATTTAGGGGACTGCAATAAAGACAACAGCCAACCTAGAGGGCATAAAGTCAAATTAGTAAAAGTAAGAGAGTCAAAACACAATAAATTCTGACATAGGTCAAATTCCATGGTTATAATACCACTTACGTTAAATATAGAAACCTCATAATATTGGTACTTAACTCGTGTTTACTAGTTGGGCCTAAATGACTTCTGTCAAAGTGCCATAACAGAGTTCATACACAGAATATTACGAAAGTTCTTAGATTTAATGTTCCAAATAGCAGTAGGTTCATTATGACCGCAGAAAACTACCATTACATCATACAAAATTATCTGAACCTTTATTGTGATGCGATTGTAGATGAACCACTTGCATTAATTAGAGAAGAAAAGATCCTTATCAACCTAAGTTGTTATTCTTCTAGAAAAAAGTCTGTTTCTTTCGCTTTTTTGACAAATAAATTCAAATCAATAGTCCCAGGATGTATAGAACTTTAAAATGGCGTGTCAGGAATCATTCCAAAAGGTGCAACATCAAAGATGAATCGAATTTCAAAAGTACTGCCACGTGTTAGCTATTAGCCATGATGCATCTACTGGCAATTTGGGAATGGCTTTGTGAATCATAATAAAAAAATAAAACCTCAAGTAATCCTATCGTACATTTGTGAGTACAGTGCTCAGTTTTTTTTACCATAAAAGTTTGATGAAATCATATCACAAATTCCAATAAAAAGGGAAAACAAGTTTGATTATCCACATTTAAAGCATATTTTTGGAGAACGCTTAACACATGGGCAGACGTCAAAACTTGACAACAACAGGCAAACAAGACGTCTAATCCAAAAGAAATTGTCGGTAGGTTCCATTCCATTTAATGTAACATATCACTGCTAGCAACGATTTGTACCATCCCATTGCTCAATCAGACGTCTGTTTGGTCTTACAATTCCACTTAAACTAAGCGTTTTATGACATCACTTTCGCAAAGGCCTGATATTATGAGCAGCTTTTGTGATAGTCATCAAACGCTTAGTTTTAGTGGAATTGCAAGATCCACAGACATCTGATTGAAAATTTGAATGATGCAATTCGATGCTTCCAGTATCTCAAATACACATAAAATTTTTAGTAAAACTCTTAACAATCTCTTTAAATGGAAGCAGAAATCCAAACAATTCACACTAGAATTCAAATAACTATAACACACAGTCAACAATACTATTACAGTTTATATTGGCTATCTTCCATTTTATTATTATAAAAACCAAAATAAACTGCGAAGGTGTGGGCAAACCGTGACTAAAACTGAAAATATTTTAATACACTCAGTTTTATTTGCTATCTGAAATTTAACCTATATCCAAATTCCTGATGATCAATGCTATGTCAGGCTTTTGTCAAGCTTTGAAAATTAGGATTAATTTAACGTTTTCAAAAGCAATTTGTTTTTCGATTAAAACTAATTACCAAATTCTTTCAAATATGGCAAAAATCATTATCTGACCGTAATCACAAAAATTGGGACCAAAATCAAAGAACATCCGCGAAACTAAAATCACAAAATCAAACAATGTCTAATAGTAATCTCAGCCATGCTGTAAAAATCAAAATGGCTACCACCTTAATGTACCTCAGGGATCAAATCAAATATTTCCCTTTCCTTCTTAACCTTGATTTTATCCTAATCGTTTTCACCTGATCAAAAAAAATGTCTGCACCTACCTCCAAAGTTTTGATAAAAATCCGAATTCCTCACAAAAATGAAAAAATTGAAATAATTCCAGTCAAAATGGAGAGTTAGAAACTTCAGAAAGTTTCTGAGTTGATTGGTAATTAAGGCAGACGTCTTTCAAGCAGAACAGTTTGCAGGAATTCCTTACCATGTGATAGTCAAGAAGCATGTACCCTTTCTCTGATTGGCCAAAAAGGGAATCCTCTGAGAGAAAACTGCAATCTCATTGGTTGAGAGGACATTCCCAGAGATATGTTTAGTATCATAATTTGATTGGTTGATAAAGAGATAAGGGCGGAGTTAGATGAGTCTAAGTTAGGAAACCCTATACTATATAAGGTCATGAACTGAATACTGCAGCTGGCATCAAGACTACAAGACTCCAACGTCCAGACACTTTCACCAGATGGTATTTTGATAACAAAATAGACTTGTTCAACGAGTATGATTAAGAACCGAAATAGCTTTCAGATGTATTTTGGTCTTGGCCTGCTACAGACTGAGTTAAGGTGAAATTTGATAAACATTTGAGGAAGAAAGAATGATTTCAACTTAATGGAATTTAGAAATTTAAATTTGAAATATTTTTAGAAAAGAACAAGCTTCTAATTTTAACTTTCAAAATTGATAAAGTAATTTAGAAATATTTCAATTTTAACCTAGATTTAAACCAGGCAAATAGAAATATATTAAGAACATCATAAATATAGGGTCTTCGCGATTAGTTATAATATCATAAAATGCTTAGTTTAGTGGTAGGAACCACAGATGTCTGATTGACAATTGAAATGGTTCAAATCAAAGCTATCAGTGTCCCTGATACACATAAAAAGTCTAGAAAAACTCTTCACAATCTCTTTAATAAGTTAATAAGACCAATTCCCATTTATCAAAGTTTTATTGGAATAAAAACCAGAAGTTCCTGGAGATAAGACAGATAAAGTCTGCTGACATATCTTCTTATACAGATTATCTCAACACAGAAACAAGATAACCCATGAAACTTAAAACTTTATCAAACTTCGTACCTTCACTGATTCCCCTGGACCAACTCGTAGAGAGTACATGATGACTATTTTTAAAGGATTTTTAAAGAAAAAATCCTATTTTGTATCTTCACTGATTCCCCTGGACCAACTCGTCAAGAGCACATGATTTTTACACTACTTCAAAGAGTTTGTAAAGAAAAATGAATTTTCATCATTCAAATTTTCAATCAGACGTCAAGGGGCATTGTTATTCCACTAAAACTCAGCCTTTTATGACCTCACTATCACAAAGGCTGATAATATTATTTAAGGGCCTTTTTCAATCTATATCGAGCTAATGAATACTGACAATGCCATGCAGTGTGAAATGAGGGAAATTCTGTCCCTCCAAGTCCTGAGCTCTATTTGTTTAAATGCTTAATATATGTTCTTCTGTATCAATAATCTAACAAAACCTCCATTTCTGTGCCTGTGCTTTCGTAACATTACTTAACAGCAGGTCACACATCACACACATGTTTCAGTACCTAACCTCTAGCAGTGGGTTATTGTTATAAAAATAATTTCTCTACTTCAGTTTATTTGATATGAAGGAATAAAAATAAATATAGCATAGTTTATAGATATTAATATATATATACTCTATTTATACTCTGATTTCTATTATAACTCTAGGGACAATGCCAAGTAATAAAATGTTATAATCACAATGAAAGAATTGACATATCAAAACTATATGTCATATCCTGGCAAACTGGCATAAGCTCAAATTATGAGAAAAATTGTATAGATAAAATTGGCATATCAAAACTATTGGTTCAAATCACAAGGAGAAAACTGACATATCAAAAAAATGGATAAAATGGAGAATTTTGGCATATCAAACCAAAGGATCAAATCACAAGGAGAAAACCGACAAATCAAAACTATTCTTTGAATCACAAGGAGAAAACTGACACAGAGAAAATTGGCATTTCAATATTATTGATCAAATAATCTGGCATATCAAAACTACTGTTTATATTACAAGGAGAAAACTGGCATATCAAAGCTTTTTTTGAATCACATGGAAAATACTGGCATTTCAAAAATATGGTAAGAAAACTGGCATTCTGGCATACGAAAACTCTTAACAAAAGCACATAAACTGGCATATCAAGTGTATTGATCAAATGACAGAAAATGGAGAAAATGGACTTACCTATCGTTACTATGTGTCCAGTATTACCATTAGAAGTTTGAGGAACGTTTGGTGTTTTTGGCACAGGAGGCGCTGAAGGTATCCCTTGTGACTGTGCTGCGACTGCAGGCATCGATGGCGTCTTGGGGATCATCGGTTCTGATGGCGGTGCTATTTGAGATTTTGGCAAGACTGGTACTGATGGTACTTTTGGAATCATTTGTGGCGGTTGCTTGGCAACCGGTGATTGCGGCGTAGCAACAGGGAATTTCTTGTTGGTGATTGGCGATGATGGCTGGTGATTTTGAGCCCCAAATGGTGATTGTGAGCCAATGGTTTTGTTGACTGGTGAGGATGGGGTTTGAAATCCCTGAAATCTGTTGACGCCATTGGATGCTGGCGTCTGCTGCTGAAATTTGCCGCCACTCGAATTTTGACGTTGCAATTCTTGATGCACTCCTGAATTTTGACGTTGAAATTCTTGATGCACCCCTGAATTTGGACGCTGCACCCCTGAATTTTGACGCTGCACCCCAGCTGATTGTGAATAAGCTGGCTGCACCACCGGTGGGGGTATGGATGAGAGTAGTTCCTCAGGGGGTGGGGGAAGGGGGAAGTCGTCAATATCACAAATTGGTACTATGCCTGCCGTTAAACTTGAGATGGAAGATGATGGAGATTTTTCAGCTGAAAAACAAACAAAAAATCCAAATTCTAAATTTTAAAAATAAATTCAAAACTTAATTATTAGCCATACCCAGTTTGTCAGACGTGATACGGATTTGATATCCCCACAGTTAGGGCCAGACCTGAAATGTTTTGAATCAGTAGTTTTCCAGAACTTTCACCACGACTAAAACTTGGCCAGTGAAGATGGGCAACACTATGCAGTGTGCAATGAGGGAAATTTTTCCAGGACAGTGGCATTGGCCTGCTCTTTTTTTAATTACCAACTATCGAGGGATCTTTAACGTGCACAGCCTGTAACATAGGGGGCCTCTGTTTATTGTCCCATCCGACAGACTAGACGTTTTTTCAGGGAAGTCCCTCTAATTTGCATCAATAACCTGGAGAGTTTGCCGCTTGCTCACTGAGCCACTACGGCTCCTAAAATATATCAAAGTCGACCAACCTGGAGGGGCACTTTCTTGATAAATGTCCCCAATTTTATCGGTCTTTGTTTTTTTGAGCTGTATTTTACTCAATTCATTTCCACTAGCATTGTCTGTTGACACATTACCATTTGTACCTGGAATCAGAAACCAGAGAATAGTCATTACAGAGTTATTGCCCTTTAATCAGTCTATTGGACACAGACCAAAAAGAAAACAATGCACAAAGGGGCTTGGTGTTTTGTTAAAACGAGGACATGAGCTTGTTTCATGTTTGTCTGTCCTACAGGAGGCAAGAGTCGAATTTTGTAAAAAATGGATGCTATTTGAATTCATGGGATTTAGAGTTACCTCCCATTATGTATACTCTTGAGTAGACAATCTAAAAGTACCTTAGTAATTCATTTAGCAAGTCAATACCCCAAAAGACTCATAAAGAGTAAAAAAATGGCTGTGTTCAAAGAAAGAAAGAGAGAAAAAACCATTTAGGATAATAACTTAAGATCCTTTCTTCCAGTTGGCTTTGGGCCAAACTTCCTTGGCATTGATCTTTCCTGAATTATTCCTAGCCAACCCATTTACAGCTGTGTCTACTGGAAAAATGAGGAAGATGACTTATTCAGTACCCATTTATAGCTGAATACTGGAATAATGAGGCAGATGACTTATTCAAGGTGATCAGACTCTCACACGCTGACGGGGATAAGAAACCCATGACCACCATTTGGCTACCTAACCCCTTAATTGGTGGCTAACTCATAAACATGGGAAAGAAGCAGACCTTCACAAAGAAGAACAAAAAGAAAGTAGCCTTACCTGAATGATTTCTTGGTTTTAACTTGACTTGTCCTAATTCTTGGATAATGGCTGCCGAAGACTCCACACTTCCTACACTAGAACTACTTCGAGAATGACTAGCTGACCTCGGGGACTGGTACCCAGAGACTTCCTGTGGACGCGACTGACGTCCTGGGATAGTTGACACAGGGGGTAGGGGAGGGGGCATGCCCGGTTTCTTTGTGGATCCCTGATTATGTTCAGGAGGAGGGGGAGGTAAGGGGGGTGACGGGCAGCGTGGATTGTTTCCATGGTAACGTTCTTGAACATGTAAGGGAGGGGGAGGGGCTGGGAAACTAGGGGGAGGTGGAACACTCGTTTGACCACAATCGATAGACGCTGACTTTTGCTGAAATTTTAACGGAAGTTTCGGAGAACCGACATTTTTTCCTTTCACTTTCATACTTTGATTCGCATCTGCTTCAGAAGCGCGTCGTAATTTCGGACTACTTTGAGTTCCGTTGGGTCCATTTTGGTATGGGTACATTTTGTGAGTTAACACAGGCGACGCCATTTTTTTCACACTTTTCCCAATTTGCATGTGTTTTTGATTTTGAGGGCTTTGTCCGTACGCTGACTGTTGCACTAAATGGTCGTCGTTATGGATATAAGTGTCATATAAACCTTCCGCCCGACTATATAGTTCCTGATGTTGAAGCTGTTGCTGTAAGACGTTGGAATTAGGCACGTAGGAATACGGTGACTGTCCCGAACCATAATGTCCCTGATGATGTTTTTTCCCAGGTGACATCGGTGGGCTGGGTGTGGAATAATGCGAGTCTGCATAAGTGATGTTGTCGTGTTCTGATATTGATGACCCCTGAAACGAGAAAAACAAAAAATTAGATTTAATGAAAGGTAGATATTGTAACATTTTGAAATGATCATGTATATCACACAAGGATGATCTGGGTTCCCATTCTGGGGCAACAAATACCCCCTTTTGGGTATCAACCAATGCATCAGGGTGTACCTCAAGAGCAAAACCCTCTGATGGGGTAACTGAAAAACAACTATTAAAAGCAGATGATTCTTTATCTTTGTGATCTGTGAAGCTGTCCAAAAAGTAGGTTACTTTTATATCTTCTGTTCAATTCTCTTATAGCCCCTGAAAGGGTACAATGAAGATGATAAAGGAACAAATAGTCCAAAAGATTGAAAACTTTAGTTTCAAGAAGTTTTATATAAAATATAATATAGTCCAAAAAGACAAATTGGAAAAAATGTGACGCCATTGCCATCGTCAAGCCATCTTAAAACTTGTCCTACTTCAACTATTGATTTCTTCTCTATTTATATTCATGAATAAAGTAGAATGGGGACAACATGTCTGCTATCAATATATTCAACAGTTGAGTTAATTTCATTACATAAACAATATCTTGATAGAATCACAGGACAGTATATTATCATCATTTGTATTGAAATATCAGCTGATATAAATCCCTACATAGTTGGAATTTTAAGGGAAGCTGATGCCAATTTCAGAAAAAAAATTTCTCATTGCACTTCAATTAAACAAAATTTCACTCCATTGCACACTTTCCCAGGAAGTGGCCAAAGTGTCAGATTCCTCATGAAATTCCCTTCATTGCACACCCAATATTCAAAATATTTTCCAACATTGTACACAGTCTTGTTTGTTATTCGATATTCTAAATAAGGCAGTCCGATTTATTCCATTCAGAAATGGAATTCCAGGAAGATTTCCAATGTCAAAGTTCTGATAAAATTTCCCAAATAGTTTAGCCTAATTTAATCAGAACAATGTAGAATGTGGACACAAGGTCTGCCATAAATATTTAATACTAGATAATTCCATTACATAGAGAATGCTTGACATTTCTCTCTAGAAACCAGTAGAAACATCATAATTCAATAATTATACTGAGATAAGAGGTCATAAGGTTTATATTGATCTTTGACTTCCAAGTCAGCCAGCAGAGATAAGATTGAATTCTTCAGTTTGTTTTTTTTAAATGTGTGAAAACTCAAAAAGCCAATTCATGAATGTTTTTTGAGATGATTTAAATTCAGGAATTGCTAATAAATGGAGTATTATGTTCTTTGCTTCAGCACATTACTTACTTAATGAAGACATATCATGCAGTGTGCAATGAGGGAAATTTTGCAAGGACAGCAGCATTGGCCTACTCTTTATTTATTTCCCATTGTCGAGGGATCTTTAACGTGTACAGTCTGTAACACACCTTGGTTTATAGGCTCATTTGACATCAAACGAATCAGAGATGCCAATATCCAAAGAACATTCAATGGCACTAAACAACGGCATCAAGATAAGACTGACAGAACTATCAGGAATTCCATGGAACCATAAATCAATTACGCCACAGATTATTAAGACTGTCAAATATTTCATGAAGTACTTAAAACTGGATGAAAGGGACTAAAAGCAGACGACACTCAAAATGACAAGAGCCTATCAAAATTGTCAAATTTATCATTACAGCCAGTAATACTGCTAATAAGTAGTTATCAAATATTTGTTTTACCAGCTGATAGAGCTTAATTAGTGCATAGCACTTAAGTAAGAATGGAACAACCCTTTTTGACCAAAAGATAACATCTTAGGCTCATGTGAATCCTGTCTTACTAAATATTAATTATTCCCTGTATTGACATTAATGGAAAAACCGAAAAATCACTCCCCAATATTAAAGAGACAGGTTCCCCAATTTTGGGGTTGATTTGGGGTTTTATAAAATACCTCAAACTAGAAATTTCACTTCCTATTTATATATATGTGTTTTCTATATGGCAGTGTCTCATGAAAAGACTAGTCCTTTTTAACTTTTAAACGTAGATAAATGAAGACATATAAGGATTTGAAGGCTAAAATTTCGATGGTGAGCTGTGAACACTATTACTGATTAGCTAAGCTTAAATATTCCTGTTTCTGAGACTAAGGTACAATTGGTCTAACGAATGGTGAACCTGCCCCTTTAATAAAAAATAAGTAATATAACTGGCCATTGAGAGACAAGACTAAGTCATAATTCTGTTTTAATGAAGCTTGTGCACACTCCCTCTTTAAAACAAATATCATATAAACCTAATAAAACAGGCGTTAAGACTAAACGGTAGTGGTTATTGATTTTTGTTTAGCGCCAATTAATTACAGAACAATTCCATAGATCCTGATATCTCTTAAAGTCAATATCAGGAACTGTTGGAACTGCAGGTTTAAGGTCATCCCAAGGTCAACCTTAAGTCAAGAAGCAATAATGTGCTAAAAGCTCTCTTTGGAGTGAGAGGAACGATGCTTAAAGCTCTTTTCATTAATCAAATATCATTTCCAAGTCATTTGTCCAAGTCACATATATCTAAGCCAACATAAAGGGTGTAAGCTCCAATAATAATATCAAATAATATTCTCTAGTCATTGACCTCGTCACGAATAGTTGTAATATAAAATGTTACTGTCTGTAAGCCAACAAAGAGGGTGTAAAGCCCCTTAAGCTAGGAAGGAGTTTGGCTTTACTGGTCTTCTTTTCTCAAGAATTAAATTCATGGCTATGAGAAAATGGTTATCACATAAAGTTCTAATTCATAACTTTCACATTGTTTCTAAGCCATCATGGAGGGTGTAAACCCCTCCTTAAATCAGCTTACAACAAAAAAATCTTTTATTTGTAATATCTTATTTTTTATTTGTTCTTATTAACAATTCAAAATAATACTAAATCGTCTGTAAGCCAACAAAAAGGATGTAAAGTCGTCTACAATAATCAAATGAAACTTGTAAACCCTTGGTCCATCCTATCTTAATCAAGGAACAAATTCAAAGATATCAGCAAACCGTTTCTTCGAATCACGTAACGATTCAATCAAAAATATAACCAAATCTGTAATCTGTAAGCCATCATGGAGGGTGTAAACTTCTCTTTACAGTCTGGAAAGATTCTATCATTACTCTAAGATTTCTTCAAATGATTCTTCTCAAGCCTTTTGTCTGTCCAATCTTAATCAAGATACAAATAGAAAGATAGCAGTAAACTGTTTGTGTGAATCACGTAAGAATACAATCAAGTTGTGATTAAGATGGATGTTCCATTGTTTAAATAAACGCTTTCATTCTACTAATAACACTTATAACACTATAGTCATTACTTCTAACACTGACTTATCTTCTCACCGTCGCCAGGAATGAATTGGTGCTGGGGCTCAGATTTTGTACTGAAGAATTAAAGGCCCAGAGAACTCATTTCAGACAATTTTGAGGTGCCAAACACATATCAACATCTATATCTTTTTGATTTTGTACCGAGACACTGTAAATGAATCAATCTCTGCTAAACTGAAGAAGGTATTGCTAGGGTGTTATTCTCACTTGCTGGGGCCCAGCCCCCACGAACCCCACCCTAACGACAGGGCTGATAAATTGTTAAGAGATTTACAATAACCAAAGTACACAGGATGAAAAGGTTTATCTCATGCTCCTGACAAAAGTGTTTTGGATGAAAAATCATCATCAGGACAACTAGTTTGCTTTCCAAAATTGAATTATAAAACTGTCTGCCAGTTCTACAATTCAGTTAGACATGACTGGCAATTGCAGCCAACACAACACTCCTGCCTTTTGTTCTATTGATATGTCATACAGAATAATATAGATGACATTAACATCCTAACTGCATGATAATATTAGACACATTGCGACCAGTAATCAGACATGACCGGCATGTACAACCAACACAACACTCCTGCAAATTTATCTTTTAATGAGATAACATTACAGTTCTCATCCATATGATAAATTGGAGACATCTAGGTTAATAGTCAAACATGACTGGCAAATACAACCAACACAACACTCCTGTCAATCTATGATATGCAAATGAGATGACATTTTATCGTATGATAATATTGGAGACATCTAGATCAATACTGGAACACCTACACTTGGAATGTCTCAGACAATTGAAGGAACAACTAGGTCATTGGAACAATACCATATCTTATGATTGGGTTGTTGATGGCGCCAGCCACCAAGAGATGCAGGTGCAAATTCGGGGTGGGGAGGGGCAAGCCCATCGTGAAGGGATTGAGGATGTTCTCCTAAAAAAACATTGGAAAAATAAAATTAATTTGGTACACTAGAAGACATTTTAGGGTAAAAACATAAAATAATCCTATTTTGAGGGATACACACGGTTTTCTACGGGGTGCCACCATTGGCGGGAGTGGGGGTAAAGTGCCTAATGGTAGAAATATTGAAGATTAAATTTTGTTGACATAATTCTCAAGTCAAAATTGTCAAAAAAGCCCGGATTCTTACCATATTTATAATAAATTAGTTCTGTCTAGGTAAGAAATTCACTTGTTATCTACCAACCAACCGAACACAATGCCACTCTCCAATTGGGTTTCTCAACTTGACTTTATAGCTCTGTTTCCACATTGCTGAGCGTTTATTGGCTTATGTTAGTCAAACACCTGAAGTCACTGTACAATTGGGTATCTCAACCTATAATCACTCTTAGAAAGTCTCCATGGCTAGCAACATTTTTTTGGCATTCCCCAAAAAATTTCCTCAAATTTAAACTGCAAACATCTTCAATTTAATTTGTGTTTCATTTACACTTTAAGAATCAATTCACATTCATATTTTATCAGAAACACTTCCAAAAAATGGCAGAAATCTCTGAATTTGACATTCCAAATCCTAATTTTACACGACAGAAAGCATAAATATCCATCTAGAACACATCATGATTATCAAATAACGTAACATTAATCTAATTTTACGCCAAAATCAGCAAACTTGCCAAGAAGCCATTTTCCAATTTTCTCCAATATGGTTATTCCCAGGAGCAAGCAGAACTGGTAGAAATTTTAACTTCAAGGTTTGATTTTAGACGGATCAATATTGGAGTATAGCACCATCACTTCTGAACTAGCTGTGTCTATTTGTTTTCCGTGCCAGTTAAGATAGATTAGTGTGAAGATCTAGATTGTTGTCACTGGCATTTGACAAGCGTTGACATTTGAATTCAGTTGGCATTTGGAATTCATTTAACATTTAAATAATGTTGGCATTTTATGTCACCATCACTTCTGAACTAGTTGGCATTTGACAAGCGTTGACATTTGAATCAAGTTGGCATTTGGAATTCAATTGACATTTAAATAATGTTGGCATTTTATGTCACCATCACTTCTGAACTAGTTGGCATTTATATTCAGTTGAAATTTATATTTTGTTAGCATTTGAATTTAGTTGGCATTTGAATACAGTTGACATTTGGATTCAGTTGGCATTTATATTTAGTTGGAATTTGAATACAGTTGGCCTTTGAATTTCAGTTGGCATTTGAATACAGTTGACATTTGGTTTCAGTTGGCATTTATATTTAGTTGGCATATGAATAAAGTCAGTATTTGAATTTAGTTGGCATTTGAATACAGTTGACATTTGGATTCAGCTGGCATTTGGACTCAGTTGGCATTTATATTTAGTTGGAATTTGAATACAGTTGGCATTTGAATTTAGTTGGCATTTGAATACAGTTGGCATTTGAATTTCAGTTGGCATTTGAATACAGTTGGCATTTTGATACATGTAAAATGACAGAGCCTCATTTATTCTTTTGTACATAATTAGAAACTGTATGTCCAATTTCAGAAAACTTGAGTAAAAACCTATTTCAGATCTTTCCAACGATCTTACTGAATGGTGAAGACAGTCTGCATTTTCAAAACAGTTTTCATCAATCCGTAAGTCAATTGTTACGATAACAAACCAAGGTTCGAAACTTCAAAACTTTACAACAAATAACACCTCCAATTGAAAAATCCAAAAAATACTTTGGAACTCTTCAGTAACTAAGTACAAAACAAGCGTCCACAGAAATCCCAAGCATAGTTTCCAAAAACAAACAATCACATTGCACACTGAAGGTAGTTATCACAAGAAATGTTTGAATATCAACTATGTAGGAATTTCATTACATCATATATTGCATCATAATTGTCAAAAATATTTATATAGATTGTCAAATAGTTGACAGTCAGTTTAAAGTTGGATTGCACTTGATTTTAATGGGTTATGTTCATCATCAGTGCAATCCAATCCAATCAATCATATTTTAATCTCAGAAACTTGAATTATCTATCTAATCAGTGACAGAGTTCACAGCTCACCGTCCTAATAAAAGCATTGTTATCTGTCTCACTACCTCCCTGTGTCAGGATTGGGTAAGATGTACGCCTGCTGCCCTCCGTGGAGATGGTGACCATTTTACAGGCTCTCTCTCAAGAATTGAACCCATGGGAGGAATAGGTACTTACCCTACTTGAGGTACCGGTACTATTTGAAAGACGTGTATCTGGAGATCGTGTTGGTAAAACAGGTGGGATCTTTTCTAATGACTGAAATAAAAAATAGGATTATAAAAAATTCAATCTTCAAAGAGTAGATGCAGTAGGAGAGCAGAAAATGACTACACGAGTGCCCTGTGGAACAGTGGTGGAGCCAGGTTTACGTCCGAGAGGGGGCAAATTTCTAACCTAGTTATGAGATTTTTGCCCGAAAACTCTCTGCCCCCCCCCCTCTCCTTTGGCTTGGCCACTGTTGTGGAATAAAGCTTGTTGTTGTTTTGTTCTGCAGCACTGATAAGGCTAATGAAGAAGGGCAACGAAATGCAGTGTGCAGTGAGGTAAATGTTGCTAGGACAGCACTATAAGCCTATTCTTTTTTAATACCCAACTGTTAAAATATCTTTTAACTTGTACAGCAGGTAGTACACAGGGCCTTGATTTATTGTCCCATCCAAATAAGTACGCTTTTTGAAACCCCAGTACCTTGGACCTGTATCACAGGTATGAAAAATCACATTAGGTGAATCTTGACCTATGCCAAGACGCCTATTCTTGAAATGATCTTAGCGCCACCACTCTAACACCTCTAAGACTGTTACTAGGATATCTTAGCGCTAAGATCGTTTCGAGAATATGTAGACGAGACTACCCAGCCATAAGAAAAAGATTAGGAACTTACCCGATGTGTACTGCCATTATGCCGAGTCATCTCCTCGTAGGTATTATTAGTATTGTACATCTGACGAGGACTTGGCGGGAAATTTCTTCCCCCGTCCATCGCCGCGTACGTTTGTCCGTAAGACTGGTTCATGCTGCTTCGCTCTGATTCCGTCTTGTTGACTGGAACCTCATACTCATCACTATGTTCTAAAATAAACAGATATCGGACATTAGTTGTTGAACTCCATGATGACTTTTTCTCAACATCCTTTTATGAAGCCATCTTGGATTCCTGTCATGAAAGGAATGTTGGAATGTTACTTAGCAACTACCAAGGAAAATCACATCAATGAATAACCAACTCACAGTATAATGTGGGCATAGAAAACCCTTGCGTTCGTTAATATTCAGGGGGTGGGGACTAACCCTAGGGGTAGTCTCAACTGACTTGCCCCAGGAGGCTGTCCTGTGGGACAATCTTGACTTTACTTGGCACAGATGGACAAGCAAAAGTTGACAGCTAACTAGCTATTTAAGAGAATCCACAAGATAAATGGTGTAAATTGTAAAGTAGTATTTGGGGATATGGACCAGCCCTGGGGGACAGTCTGGACCCTACTTGACACAGAATGAACAAATGTTTTATATAATCTTAGACTAAACAAAATCGAAGTACCCATGGGATAAATTTCATACATTTTTCTCTTTTGCCTCAAGAAATAATTTCATGGCATTGACAAATGTTTAAGATACACAATCCTCATCAGGACTGTTAGTTTTTAGAAATGGAGGTTAACTTTGCAATATAGGACTTAATGTTAGCTAATTAACTTAGAGCTCATCTCATGCTGATGACATGTGTTTACGAAAAGTAGCACATAAAACTCCAATCATTTCATTAATTGACATGTGTTTCCGATACACAATCCTCATCAGGACAGCTAGTTTTGAAAATAAATACAACAAGACTTTAGGTGTTTGAGGCAATCTACAAGTGAGCAAACTAACTGACCAGGGAAAAGCTAGAATATTTTGTTACAAGATTTGACAAGTTAAGACAAAAATAAACCAGTAAATCCTAGTCTAATATTAGTAGATACAAGAGTCTATATTTGGTGTGAGATTAATGTGGATTAATCAAATACAAAGCCTATTGTTTTGGGGTTTTTTTTAGAATTGGTAAGGCAATATATATAGAATAGTAGGTTTTTCTTCAATATCCATAATAAAATATCTTTTTCATACTAGAGGGGTTGCCTGTACTCATTTAGTATTCCTGGGGTTTATACGTGTATTCATATTACAAAACAAAATGCATGGAGAAGCCTGTTGATTGGCCAGAAAAAATAATATTAAAGATTTAGATCTGTTAAAGAAAGAACCATATTTTACACAGATAACACAGAATAACAACGGCTAAACATCTCGGAATTGATTTTTCCCAGATTATCCGTACCCTTTGACAGCTGCTTTGACTATAATAATGAGGAAAGATGACTTATTCAAGGTCACCAGATGTTCACACACCGACTGAGATAAGAACTCATAACCATAGCTTGTTCAACGTAACCAAGCAAATTACATATAAAATATCAAAAGTCAATAAGCACACTGCTTTACCCCTAATTCTCAAAAGACAAATCAAAACAAAAACAAAACACCTTACCATCAAATTCAAAACCCATTTTTTCTTTTTAAAGTCAAGTGTGAAAAATGGCGTCAACACAGTGAATTAGTTTTGTTTGATTTGAAAAATAACTTTGAAACTTTGAACAAATACGAACATTTTTTTGAGTGATTGTCGCCGATTGAGCCAAATTTTTGTGACGTCTGTCTGAAAATAGTAACAATCTCTAATAATGTGTATTAGGTAACGATTAAAAAGTTATTTTTGGTGTCTTTGTTTTACCAATTTTATCACTTTGATGTTCATTAAAGGGACAGATTTACATTCCATTTGATCAATTGTACTTTAGTCTGAGAAACAGGAATTATTCCTCCATTCAATTATTACTCCATTCATTCCTGCATTTCATTCATTCACTCCTTCAATCTTTCATTCTTTCATTCATTCACTCCTTCAATCTTTCATTCTTTCATTCATTCACTCCTTCAATCATGCATTCACTCCTTCATTCATTCATCAATTCATTCATTCATTCATTCATCAATTCATTCATTCATTCATTCCTTCAATCATTCATTCATTCATTCATTCATTCATTCACACATTCATTCATTTATTCACTCCTTCAATCAATCATTCATTCATCCCTGCATTCATTCATTCACTCCTTCATTCATTCCTTCAATCATGCATTCACTCCTTCATTCATTCATCAATTCATTCATTCATTCACACATTCATTCATTTATTCACTCCTTCAATCATTCATTCATCCCTGCATTCATTCACTCCTTCATTCATTCATTCACTCCTTCATTCATTCATCCCTGCATTTTATTCATTCATTTATCCACTCATTGCCCTAACAGACATCTGTTGTATGATAATAAAGAAGCTATAATGTCTATTGTTTACTAATAACACTTCAGGGGTCAATATTTGGGGTCATTTAAGGTTTTGTTGTCATCACAGCATGTTGTTTATTTATTTATTGATTGATTTATCGACCAAGGCATTGTTGACAGATTTTGGCATTGTGAAGTATGTTTTCAAGTTATTTGGTACATTTTCTGAAACTTGTCTCAAAATCTGTCCTCTCGTACATTTGATATGACTGCAGAGTTTTTTCCACTAAGGCATTGTCAAAAAACACCCATAATCTTACTAATGAACTCTTCCAATCATACTTATACAGTTTCATTTTGATAGAAAGTATGCATGTTTAGGAAGAGTTCATTAGAAATTTAAGGGTTGTCCAATAGATTAATGTGGCAATGTGAAGTCATCAAGAAAGGTTCAATTTTTTTGACAAGACGAGCAATCCTGATTTTTTCAAAGATGTACATTCAACGGTTTGTCATTTTTAAGGACCACCTTTCAGATACAAGCCATCAAGATTTTGTGGAAAAATTTTTGGACCACCTTTGATTCTATCCCATAATATTTAACAAGGAAATTTGCAAGCCATTGAGGAAGGAAACACATTCCAAAAAGGTTTATTAAGGATCATTTGTTGACAGACAACTTATCATGATTTCAAGATAGTCAATGTTGATTCTATCCCATAATATTAAACAAGGAAGTCTGCACATCATTAAGGAAGGAACTACATTCTATTTGTTGACATAAGGCGATCATGATTTGGCGCTGGATGGAAGGATTGTTTTTATTTCTATTTGATATAATTTAATGCCCTTTGACCCTTCTCACAAATTTCAGCACTGAAGGAAATGGTCTCTTTAAGACCTCTTCAAAATCAGGATGCTAGGTCAAAGGTCAGTTATTAACGATGTCAAAGGTCAGAGTATATGAGTTTTTTTATGTGATATATCTTGTAGTTTTTGACAAGTATATCATGGTAATTGGTCAATATACACACAAGATAGCTATCATGTACTTAGCTTAAGGTTCACTGGCCATTTACCATTGGTCTTAAAGCTGGTTTGTCCCTACGGAATAACATATTTTCGGTATTGGGCTAATGAAATGTCTGCAGCTTCGTGGGCGGACGGAATTCGTGGGGATGACGACCTCTGTCTGGTGTGGACACCTATGCACTTTCGCACGTTTTCATTTATATATTCAAACATATATAATTAATTGTTTTCTATTATCAGATTATTAAATATTGATAACCATTTATTTATTTACGAATATCATATTTTCTGTATTGTGTCTTTTCATTGTATTAGGTGCCGGATTAGCATAAGCTTCGGCTTGTTTTCGAAACCTTACTTATTTTCTGTAAAAAAATTTCATTTAATATAGAAATAAAATATTGTTTAAACCAATGAAATCATATAGAGTTTTATGTGCCACTGTTCTGTACTCTACTGATCTAATGGTCTTAAAGTTAGATTGACCAGAAGAATAAAATGTTTTTAGTTTTAAAATGCATAAAATGCATAAAATGCAGGATTTAAACCCTTTATTTTCAAAGTTTTTTCTGGGTCCACAGGCCCATTGACCTCCCTAAAATGAATTGAGAACAAATTTGACAGTGACCCTTTCAATCCAAAGTTCTATAGCAACCACTGATATTGAACTAATGTAATGCAATGGGATTTAATGTCCTACTGTTCTGTAACTTATTGGACTATTGAAATCCCTAGAGGATGTAAAGGATGAAAATGGTATAAACATAATATGTGATAATATCTTACTGTTGTAAACTAAATCAAAAATCCCATGATCTTGTGGACAAGCCATTTTGTTTTTTTTTTGATAATCCCATTAATGTCCATTCCACATGATTTTCTCACTTTTTTTATAAGTCACTATTTTATAGAGTCTACATAACTATTTCACATTTTGCAAAATAAGCAAATTCTGAGAACCACATAGCTAGTAAATTTATTCCAATTCCTTTTCTTAATGTATAATTTTAACAAATTCTAAAGAGCACATAAATAATCCACAGTTTTTCAAATTTAGCAAATTTGGAGAGTGCACAAATCCCTTTTTTCACAGAATCCAAAAATCTTAAAATTTTCCACTAACAATTGAGACAACAGTCATTGACTAGATCTATATAGAACAATAATGAAATGAAAAGGTATATTAGCTATGGATTGTTAATCCAGCATTCCAATCAGGTTAATCCTGAGTTAATCCATCTTAATCCCCGCCCAACCTACATCAAATCAAAGGGAGATAATCAGCTAATTAATTTGATTTAATTGCAATTAATGGATTGCCATTATTAGATTGAATATAAGACCCACAAAAAAAAAAAAAATTATTTTTAACATGAAGAAATTACATCTAACAATTCCTAATCCCATAATGCAACAAAATGTTACACAACGTTTAGCTGTCATCAAAGTGGGGCAGAGTCGGTTATGAAAAAAAAATGATGGTCGTGGGTCCTAATCTCAGTCGGTGTGTATCTTACGACCTTGATAAAGTCTTCTTTCCTCACTATTCCAGTCAACTCAGCTGTAAATGAGTACTGATAATCCATGAAAATTGAATACCAAAAGGTTCGGCCAAGGACCAACTTAAACAATTTTAGGAAACCTCTGTACAAGACGTTTAAATCACACTTTTTAAGAACTATGAATAATAGTTTGAAACGAAATGAAGCCCAAGGGAGTGTTTTTAAAACTGAACTAAATTATCACAAAATGAAGGTCTAATGTGAGTCATTTAAAATCTAAAATCAGAACCAGACAAATCGTGACTTTCCTCTGCTGTAAAAACAAAACTCTGTAACATAATCAGGATTTCAAAAAATTTCCAGATGGAATCAGTGTGAGAAAGGTCAAAGTGCAAAGTCAAAGGTCAAAGTGCAAGGTTAAGATTTACAATTCCCTTGGGACCATTTAAACCTTAGTAAATCAATGAGAACTGAATTCATTTATGACAGCTATTGTATTGCCCTATGCAGTGTGCAATGATGGAAATTTTTCCAGGATAGCAGCATTAGCCTATTCATTTTCAACTTCCATCTGTTGAGGAATCTTTAACATGCACAGCCTGTAGCACACAGGGCCTCAGTTTATTGTCCCATCCGAACGACTTTTTCCATGTCAGTCCCTCTTACCTGCATCACTGCAGGGGAAACTAGGTTGAAAAATCCTAATATTAGCTCAACCATGGACGTTCAGGTTAATGAGCAAGCAACTCACTAAGCCACCGCAAATCCCAGAATCCAGGTTGAAAAAACGGAAAGCAGACGGATATCTCAAATTTGACTTCTGATAAGAAATATCAATTAATATGGCGCATGTTTTTATCATGCAATGCACATGTAATAGAAATATCAATATAAAAACAATGTCATATCAATGACAATATTCAATATCACCATGGCAACCAATAATTATCTAAATAACTTCTTTTGATTTAATTATTCATCAATATTTTAACAGTTTCAATTTTCAATTCAATTATCTCACCCAATCTCATATAATGAAGGACTAGATATGCTGAAATGATGCCTACTGTCCTTGCAGTATAGAGTAAACATTAGAATATAAGCTACATGAAAGCACTGTTAGGCTCAGACTCCTTTTGTCCGCTACAGGCAGGTGTATACGAATCCGTATGCGTGACATACCAACTATATATGTTCGTAATTAACAAGCATAAAGACATAATCAAGCCAATGTCTGTTGGGAAATACCTTTTCTGAAAATACTTGGACGTTAGTCTTGCTATTTTTAGATGCGTACCGCATCCGTGAGCTCAAGAAATCGGTCAGTTGTTGAGTAATCTGTGGTACGTGAACACTTTTACGTATACACAATATGGATTGTAGATAAAGGGAGTTGTTTTAACTAAAAGTAGACAGAGTTATTATTTCATGATTACTGATATCTACATAGCTTGTGCAACTAGTCTTAGAATGTTTTTTCATAGATAAAATACAAACATGAGCACACATTATCACTTTTTCAGCCAAAATTGAGATTATTTTCGGTTGAAATTTCTGGAAGAGAAAGTGTGTTTACTTGCTAATGTTATTTGCATAAAAATGAAGAGCATAAAACCCATATCTTTTGTGAAAATACTTCTACTTTTCAACTCCTTCTAACAATTTAATGCAGTATGCAATGAAGGAAACTTTGCTAGAGCAGCTACACAAATTCAAATTATACAGGGTGTTGTTTTAAACAGTGACTCAGAGACCATGATGAATCATATTATATATGTATAAGAATAAAGTAATTAAGAGTTATATAAACAGGAAATTATAGCTGATACTAATGTTACAAATACAACTAGTAAATATTTATATCATAGTTTATATTAGAGTATATTCTGAGTAATTACTATACAGAATTACTGACCAATGCTTTAGCATAAGCAAAATCCTATCCCCTGTGGCCCATGGCCCTCATGCCCCACCCCCTATCCCAAATTTCCAAGCAAGAAAATTGGTTACTAATGATTTTCTCAAACACTTAATAGCCTGCAAAGATTTAGCTATTTTCGATCGATATGGATGGAGTTTTATATTATAATTTTCTGTCCCAGTTTTGGCTGGAGACTTGCAAGTATGCAATAAGGGAAATTTCTTAAAAATGCTCAGATTCTAGCAAGTAGGTTCATTGTCCCATCTAAACAGCCCTTTCATTTCAATAAGATTTTTCTCAAATTTAAAATACATCTTGAATTAAGAAAATTAATTTTGAAATAGAGCGGCCATCTGGAATCTTTAAGTAATGATATTTGAAGGCTTTTCTGTGAAATACACTTTAAATTAGAATCTTATCTAAAACTGAACAGATGGGAATTACATGAGATTCTAAAAATAACTCTAGTTTAATTGCAGACATTCCTGTTTTTACAGAGTTTAAAACTATTCAAGATGGTACTATGATAACTTATGATGATTTTATTGGTTTAGTCAACTTGTGGACCCTCTGAAAGAGATGCTGAGTTTACGAACCCATTTATCAAATAAATATTATTAGCTATGTGGACTCCCTGAAAGGAATGTCAAGATGATAAACCTAACTACAAAATGAATATTCAACTATGTGAACTCTCTGAAAGAAATGTTGAGTATACAAACCCAGTTATCAAATCAAATTGGCCAAGTTGACCAATCTAAATACCCAATAAACATTATTAGCTATGTGGACTCTCTGCATGAGTTGATTTCAATAAACATTATTAGCTTTTAGCTATGTGGACTCTCAAAAAGATTGACTCTCTGAAAGGGACGTATACAAACCAAAATACCAAATAAACTTTATTAGCAATGTGGACTCTCTGAAAGGATTGTAGAATAAACATAATAAGCTGAATGGGATGTTGAGTGGGAAGCCTAAATACAATATAAACATTATTAGCTATGTGAACACTCTAAAGGGGATGCTTAGTTGACAAACCTAGTCTTTGTATAAAAGTTTTTGGAATTGTATCACTTACGTTTGGTATACTAAGTTGAAGACAAACAAAAGTTGTTTTTCTGGTAAAATTTAACAAAATAGCAACCCCATCTACACCTGTTTGTTTATTTTGAGACACCTTCCATAAACAAACAACAAAAACTTTACGTTTGGTTTACTCAAAGGTCAAATTTGTTTTTTAGAAGGTCACTGTGCCTCCCTGTCCAGGTCAAATACAATTCCCATCAGAAGTTAAGGTAACTACATCATAAATACATTACAATTGAGTTTTTTGTATATAAAGATATAAACATTATTAACTATGTGGACTCTCCAAAGGAGATGTTGAGTTGACACTATAGTCAAAATACATTTCCCATAAGAAGTTAGGATAGCTACATCATTAATGCATTACCATTGATTTTTTTTAGCTATTGCAAGACGAAATAGTTGTATATGGATATCAATATACATGCTATTAGCTATGTGAACTCTATAAAAGGTATGCAGAATGGACAAAACTAAATACCAAACAAACAATATTAGCTATGGGAAAGATTTTAAAGGGATGCTGATTTGACTAAATACTAAAATACGGCTCAAACAGAAACTCTGATCACTAAAATCAAACATGACTGGTATGAATGATAATTCAGTCTTTATTAGAAACAGCATTTAAAATCTTCAATCTGAAATGACTGGCAAAAACAACTGAAACAGAATCCCTGACCTAACTAAATCTCCAGTGTATAGTAGGAGCTAATTCAATCAGAATATCTATGAGATGTTAAAATGTATTAATGATAATTCAGTGTTTATTAGAAACATATGAATATTCTATTTAGATTCTATTTCAGTCTGGTGACCTTTAGACCAATATAACATGTCATTGTTTATACAGTGGCACTACAGTAGCAATAGGAGCTTCTTTGCTTGCTAACTTGAAGGTCCAGGGTTTAATCCTGGCATAGGTTGAGATAATGCCTTCAGATTCCCCTGTCAATGATGCAGGTCTGAGGGACTGACATGGCCAAAGCGTCTGGTCATTTGGATGGGACAATAAACTGAGGCCCTGTCAATGATGCCGGTCAGAGGGACAAAAAGCATCTAGTCATTTATACAAGTTGAAAAATCTGAAGGTTCTGTCTCTTACTATGCTAGGATTGAACCCAGAATCTTCAGGTTGGCAAGCAAGGGGTCTTATTTAGCAAGCAAGAGTCTAATTTCACAGCCACCCTGGCTTCTGTACATGGACATACAAACATGACATCTGGTTCAGAGACAATACATAATGAAGTCATGAATAATAAAACTATCATAGTCCTATAATTACCATTAATTACCAGCTAATTATTTACTAATTAGGTCATTAGTATAGATAAACTATCAATCAGGGATGTCAATTTAACCATATTTCCCACCAGTCATGTCTGATTGTTGTCCGGCAAATGAAAGTTGGATCAGGAAAGTAGGACATAAAACTTCATTTATAATGATTCATAAATTTTTTCATTTGACAATTTGAATGGCACTATAACATAAAGGGATGTTGATTTGGCTTCAGTTGCCAGTCATGTTTCAGTTTGGTGAAACACAGAGAACACCATGCAGTGTGCAACAATGAAAATATTTCCAATTGCTGAGATATCAGTGCCAATGTCCTATATGGTCTCACCCCAATTTGTTGCATTTTTCATGTCATCCCCCTACAAATTTTAACTATGAGCTAAATCTTGGAAATTTTCTTTCGAATCTACCAAAATATGACTAAAGTAGATTTTGTACATGACTAAAGTAGATTTTGTACATGACTAAATTAGATTTTGCATATCACTAAATTAGATTTTGTATATCACTAAATTAGATTTTGTACATGACTAAAGTAGATTTTGTATATGACTAAATTAGATTTTGTACATGACTAAAGTAGATTTTGTATATGACTAAAGTAGATTTTGTACATGACTAAATTAGATTTTGTATATCACTAAATTAGATTTTGTATATCACTAAATTAGATTTTGTATATGACAAATATGTAAAGAGTTATATGTTCCCATCAGAAGACTGTTATATTTCAGTATGAGAAACAGTTATTCTATATCACTGGGTCAATTGTTATAACCTTTATATATCATATACTTTATAATATCATTAATATACTCTTGATTTAAAGATACAGGCCCAGATAGCAATTAGTGACAATTCTACTGTATACTCTTTGAGTTAAAGACACAAACCCAGAACACATTTTAAAACATAAATGTTTCTGTCTACTGGGGTAGTGTCTTTAAATCAAGTAGTATATCTTTTTTTAAGTTAAAGGCACAGGCCCATATAGTAATTAGTGACTACTGTATACTCTTCAGTTGAGTCAATATTTAGTTGACTATACAGATAGCTGAAATTGAGCTCTATCAGTTGGTATAGTAAATATTTAGATGACTATACAGATAGCTGAAATTAAGCTCTATCAGCTGGTAAATTAAATATTCAGATCACTCTACAGAAAGCTGAAATTGAGCTCTATCAGTTGGTAAAGTAAATATTTAGATGACTATACAGATAGCTGAAATTAAGCTCTATCAGCTGGTAAAGTAAATATTCAGATCACTCTACAGAAAGCTGAAATTGAGCTCTATCAGTTGTTGAAGTCATTTTTAGACAACTATATATCCTTTTAAGGTATTTTCATTTTTTAACTTTCAAAACAAAAACAGGCCACTTTGACAAATTTAGAAAGGACACATAAAATATCTATTTACAAGACCAAACAAGACTTTAAATAGTGATCTTTGATCTAAACTATAATTTTTAAAAATATTACAAGATTTTATTTTTAAATCATGTTAAGGAACCAGTTTTTCATGATTTAATCCTGTTTAACAGAATAATTACATATCAAGTTCCCAATGAAAGACCCGTTTAACACAATATTAACATATCCAAGTCAAACTGACATTTGGCCAGATGTCTCAATATAGGCTTTAAAATCAAGTTTGAAATTTGACTCACACTTGACTTAAAGGGATAATGTCCCCTACAATTTTAATATCTTTCTAACTCTATTGATAAATTTCAATTTAAGGGACCTGTACCACTTTTCAAAATATCAATTACATACCAGGATTGTCTACAATTAGTTAAGTTAATAAGAAATGCAATTATCAAATGACTAAAACATAAGTTAAGTATTTCAGTAATCCGATTGGTTAATCAAAAATGTATTTAAGATCAACTTTAATTATTGACCAATCAGATGACAGGAAAAAAAAACTAAAGGCTTTTCATTTAACATCCAAGTTGTTCAGAAACCTTCTCTTTTTAACAAAAAGCTAAAATTGAATTGCAGATATAAGGAAAGTTATTAAATATTAATGATCAACAATTTGTAACAATGGATAACTTTCCTTACTCCAGTTATATTCAGAAGTTTTGAATACAAATTCATTTTCCTCAAATTTAATACAAAAAATTGATTGCAAAATAACACTTCTGTTTTTGTGAAACTGGACTTATGAAATTAATGGAGTTTGACATCCTATAGAACAGACTGAACCATGGGCAGTCATCTTTCTTCTTAATTCCAGTCAACCCAGCTGTAAATCAGAATGGATTATCCAGTAAAGATCAATGCCAAGTAACAGCTGGTAGACAAGATCCTCATAAACCACAGTTATTATCCTTGTAAAAAAATAGTCATTCTCTTTTTCTTATTTAAGAAATCTTGCCTGTGTTCAAAGGGTTAAAGAAATAAAAAATGTTTTCGTGTTCACAGGGTTAAAGAAATAAAATTATTTTCTTGTTCAAAGGGTTAAGGAAATATATAATTTTATTCTCATGAAAAAGTAATTCCCACAAGAAATGTAACCTAGTAGAACATATTTTAAACTAGAGTAAGTTATATTACTACAAAATGTTCTCTCAATACATGCTGGGAATGAAAAACATGTGCACGAACACATAACACATACATGTGTGTTTTCTACAATTCTTAAGAGTTTTTGAGTTTTTAACATATAAAGATCTATATGCACTACTCAAAGATTTCAATTTTCATTTGAAATTAAACATGTATATCAAATAATTTGACAGAAATATGTTAAAGGGACAGGTGCGCCATTTTAGGGGTTGAGTTGAGTCTGGAGTATATATGTAAATAGTCTTCAGACCCTATTTTATATATTTTTCTTCATTTTAACATTAAAATCCCCCTACTCAAAAGTAAAATGCAATATCCATATCAATTCATTTCCAAACAATCAAAACAATTTCAGAGTAAAAGACAATGGCACCATGAATGACTATCAGGAATTCCCTAGTTACTATCAATAAATTCCATACAAGCCTGAACTTCCTGCAGACTCAAAGAGTGATTCATCCATTAGTTCTATTAGAACTATTCTAGGACCATTCCTACTTCATGACAAATTCTCTTACACTGTTAATAGTCATGACCTATTTAAACAAGCAGACGACAAATTATTTTGGGTGTAACAACATTTTTTTTTGGGATTCAGATAGTATTTGGAAAATTAAATTAAGATAGCAATTCACATAAACAAATGGCTATCTTGGTCCAAAACGGAAAAGATTTGACCCCACAGAACGTCGACAGCTTCAAACTAGCAGACGACAAATTATTTTTGCAAAAAATTTTGGTCTTCCTTATAAGGACATTTACCGAAAAATGAAAATTAAATTTCAATTCACAGAAACATTTGCATCTTTTTGGTCCAAAACTTAAAAAAGATTTGACGCAATTCAAATTCGGTTGCATCAAACATGCAAACTATTTAAAAAAACGCTTTTTTCAATTTCAGAAATGACAAATTTGCAAGCCTTATTAAGTAAATACACAAAATATTCCAAGACTGAAAATGATTCATTTAGTGACAAAAATAAACAAATGAATATTTTTGTCCACTACTACAAAAGAAATGAGAAAAATTCAAAATCATCTGCTCATGTGTAGCAGACGACACTTTTTTCAAAAAATTTGACAAAGAATTTGCCATCCTGATTAAGAAAATTGTCCAAAAATGGAAATAGATTCATTTAGTCATAAAAATGAACAAATGACTCTTTCTTAATCATCTATTATATCAAATGAACCAAACCATCAAAAACTAGCAGACGACAAAAAGTTTCAAATTCAACACAAAAGAATTGGCCTACCTTATACGTCTAAATAATCCAAAAATGATCATAAGGCAATGAGTGAGATAATATAAAGGAATAAGTATTTTTTAGTCCATTTCAGCTATCCTATTTACCATGTGAATTGAAAATGAACCTAGTCCAGTGTGTCTGCTATTACAATATTTCTTTGTTGACAGTGGTAGAGTCTATTGTGTGTTATAGGGGTGTTGGGTTAGTTAAGCGTTATTAATGAATGCACATGTTGTATTGAGGGAGGAAGGCTGTATTATTACATAGAGCTGTGTCTGCTAGCCTTAGGCCATTTTGACTTCATTCATTGTTTCTTGGGATGTCATTCAAATGTCCTCAATAATGGCTATAATGATTGTATAACTATGCTATATGCTATCACATACAATTTGAATTCTCAAACTTGGTCAATAAGAGTATATATTCATCAGTTGGACTTACCAGGTGACATGACTAAAGAATAGAATCTCTATATAACATGATATATCTATTAAACTAAGTAATTTTGGAACACCCTTAGAATGAATTTTTACTTAGTTTAGAAATTTCAAATTTGTTGGTCATGCTAAAATGAAATGAATGGAGTTTTACGTCCTACTTTTCTGCACCACGTTTGCTAATGAAGACGAGCAACACCGTTCAGAGTGCAATGAGGGAAATTATGCCAGGCCAGCGGCATTAGTTGGTCATCCTATGAGTGAGTATACCTTTAATGCTATGCTACATAAGCTATGCATCATAAATCAGAGCCTCTCAAAAAATATAAATAATGACTGTTTCCTTCATTGAACACTGCATTAGGTTGCCTGAATTGGTCATCAGTAGAACAGTAAAAAATATCAACAACTAAAAAACAATCTCAGATACCACCCATACTCTCCCCTCCCCACTCCCCTCCCCCCTCCACCCACAAAAAAAATATCTTTGATGGCCTAAGTCCTCATCAATGAAGCTATCTTTAAAAACATCAATGGAAGACAGTGCCATTGTGTGGCGGCCATCTTACTATTAATAATACCTTGAACATTATTATATTAATAATTTCAACCCATTGTTAATAATACACGGGACTACAGCTGGCAGACATCATCAAACATATAACAAAACATTAACCACAGAATCTGTTTATCTTCTGTCAAGTCTGGTACAAATCATATGTTATTGACACAGCTGAAAAGGGACACGGTTGGCTCAATGAGGAAGAAACTTGTGAGCACAATTGCTGATTTTAGAAATTGTCAATGTACATTTTAACAAGTAAATCAAAATTTGATACTTTTTCAACAAGAATGTGTGAAAAATGCAACAAATCTCAAATTTGCAAAGAAATTGTCCCAAAGATCAAAATTGCAGTCAGTCATTTTAGAGCCCCAATCAGATATGACTGGCACCTACAGATGTTGGAATAATGCATAGAATATAATACATAGAAAATATGCATAGACTGGTTCTATAATGCAGTCCTTACAAAATGCCACTTATTGCACACTGCATGGCATTACCCAATCATTACCCAAGGATGTAAAATTCCATTCATCTCTTAAAGCTAAAAATGATAAGCTGTTCATGTCAGTATTCATTTATTCTTCTAACTCAATGTCAAGGCAACTTGACTTTACTAGTTGAATAGTTCTAATTTACTAGCAGAAATCATTCTAATACAATACAACAGAGTAAAACTCTTTACAATATTCTAACTAACACAGCAGTTGGCGCCGTTTTTTTCTGAATATTGTTCCAACTGCAACATGTTTCAGAATTCTTTTCTATTCATTTCAATGGTTTTGATTCATAATCTGGCTCCATTTCATAAAGCCATTTTTGGTCTTTTCATACATTTTTGTAACATCTTGCATTTTTTTTTAAATCCCCCTTTTTGTGGTAAAAATAAAAGTGCATTCAGACATGACTGGTAAATACAGTCAATCAAGTCCAGACCTCTAGTCAGACATGACTGGTAAATACAGTCAATCAAGTCCAGACCTCTAGTCAGACATGACTGGTAAATAGCCCTACAGCCTAGAGCTCTAGTCAGACATGACTGGTAAATAGCCCTACAGCCTAGAGCTCTAGTCAGACATGACTGGCAAATAGCCCTACAGTCTAGAGCTCTAGTCAGACATGACTGGTAAATAGCCCTACAGCCTAGAGCTCTAGTCAGACATGACTGGTAAATAGCCCTACAGTCTAGAGCTCTAGTCAGACATGACTGGCAAATAGCCCTACAGTCTAGAGCTCTAGTCAGACATGACTGGTAAATAGCCCTACAGTCTAGAGCTCTAGTCAGACATGACTGGTAAAGATCAACAGTCAGATCAACAGTCCTTTAAGACCAAATTTAAATTACTTACTTAGCTTGCAAAATTTCTGCATTTTTCTTGTTTTCACTTTATTGCATAATTTTCAAAAAATATCCAAAAAATTTGGTTGAAACTAATATCTCCACAGAAGCACTGGTCATTGACACAAAATATCCTCACTGTATAAGGAAAATGTGAAAGTAAGCTTCACAGAAGAACTGACCAAGAACTCAAATAATATCCACAAATTAAGATGAAAACCAAAATTACTCAGTCCATTAGTAGGAAACCTTGGCTGGCAGGAAAATCCTCACAGAAACACTGGCCATGGACACAAAATAATCTCAAACTATCTGATAATTGAGAAGTAAGCTCCACAGAAGTACTTGCCAAGAACACACTAAATATCCAAGAAATAAGACGAAAACGAAAGAATGTGTTCCTCTCTGCACTATGAATAGAATGAGTCTAAGTTAGTTAGTTATACTTTAGTTAATTGTTTTTTCTAATAGAATATCTACCATATGGTTAACATTCTTACTATATGCCATATATTGTATATTTGAGAGTATAATGCGCAGGTTTTATCCCCTTAAATTGGCTAGTAAAACTGCATATACACTGTAAAGACAGCAACAAAAATTTTGAAATGTGTTTAATTACTGATGGTTGAAGATGCTAAAATTGTACCTGAATAACAATAAAAATACCACAGTTTTCAAATAGAGAACATCCATATAACACAAATGATGATATCAGTCAATGTGTTATAGAGGATACTGTCCCAGGAAGCACTGGTCAAGGTTGAAAACTGAATAATGATCCTGAATCCTTCAACTTAGTATATTAATAACACACATTCATAAACAGAACACTAGATCTACTTCCAAAAGCACAGGCCATGGCATCAGATCAGTATATCAATAACACACTTTCTAACACAATCATTGGTATAGCGAATAAGTGTTTCAAAATGTATGATCATAGAATTGTATATTGACAATTTTACCACATTTCGAAAACTAGGTGTCCTGATGAGGATTTTGTATCCAAAACACACATGACAACAACATGAGATGAGTTCAAGATCAAGTAGTTTGAAGCTTTATTTTGACGATATTTTCTACAATCTTTCAAATTTGAAACATTCATTGACTTAATTTAATATCAGCAATATCTGATCGTAACGAAATACAATGTTATTTGACGTCTGCAATATTTTGAAATGTTAAAGTCAGTCAGGATGTTTGCGTTGATATTGAGGCTGATAGAAACAGGAAATATCTCCTATATACAGGATACTGACATTGTAACTCTACTTTTGGTTTAGTTTCTATAGAGTTACTGATATTCTTAAAGTAATAGTACAAATGAAATGATTGTCAATATATTTTTATGTCCTATTTTTGTTCGCTGGATTGGGCAGTGCCATGTAGTGTTCAATGAGGGAAATTTTGTCCAGAGAGCGGAATTGGCCTTCTCTTTTCTCTCGTTTTGCAACTGTTAAGGGGCACTGGAGGGGGAGGGGGGCGGTTCCAAGAGGGTCTCAACTGTGCGACTAGACGCTTTTTCCATTTAAGTCCTTCTGACCTGCATTAATACCAGGGGGACACCCCAAGCAGAAAAAATTCTAGTTTTCTTTAAAAAAGAAATCCCAAAATCCTACCTTGAATGGAGATGCTGTCTTCTGGTTTTATACTGGAAGCGTCACTCTGTCGGTTCTTGGACCACTTTCCTGAAATTATTGTAATCAGACTTCAAACCTGGTATAGTAGATTTGATGTTTGAAAAGTGACACAGATGCCTTGAAAATCCAGTGAAAACTGACTGCATTTAAATTGGTATTTTAGGTATTAAAGTACCATACTCAGTTTCTTTGCAGTTTGTCAATTTATTCAGAGAGTCCACATAGCTAGTAAAGTTTATTGTATGTTTATGTTAGTCAATTCAGCATCCCTTTCAGAGAGTCCACATAGCTAATAAAGTTTTAATACTTTTTCAAATAATCAAAAGCCTCACCATGATTAGGAAGGTTGACGTAATACGAAGTCACGAATTTATGTTTTGTGGGGGGTGGAATTGGGTTCTGATTTTCATCTAGGTCTTTGATGCTTTCATACATGTTTGGTTCTTGGAGCGCCTGATTTTCAGAATTTGTGCCAGACTCTGTTATCGGTTCCAAATTATTGGCAGAATTTCTCGTGAATGGCAATTCTGCGGGATCATGAACAGCTGTCAAATAGGTACTGTATCTTTTGAAATTTTCATCGATTTCATCGGCATTGTCTATGGAAGAGCTGAGTTCCCAGATACGCCCATATTCTACCTCATCCACAAAAACATCGTCCAAGGCTTGTAATGCATCTTGTTCTTCGTCTTTGCTTCTAAAGTGAGAGAATGAAATGAAATGAATGGAGTTTTACATCTTACTTTTCTGCACCTTGCAACACCATGTTGTGTGCAATGAGGGAAATTTTGCCAAGACAGTGACATTAGCCTGCTCTTTTTTCGATTCTAAACTGTTGAGGGAACTTTCTAACTAGGAAAGCGAGTTTTACATCCTGTTGCTTGCATGGTCATATCATTCAAAACATAAACACAAACAGTTCTCTTTATTATGAGGTAAATTAAATAATAATTGAAACTTTACAAGCCAGATTTATATTGTGTTCATTACTACTTATACTACCTACAAAGAAAGTGGACCTATCAAATTTATGTTTTGAATCAGACTGTATGTGCATGAACAAGAACAGTCTATTATATTTTGAGGGAGAATGAATAGTAATTGAAAGTATTCAAGCCAGATGTATATCGTGTTCATTACTACTTATACTACCTACAAATAAACTGGACTGTTCATGATTATACTCGGATGTGCACGAATAATTCTGCTGGATTAGAAATATCAAAACAGAACCTGAAACATGTTATTACTCAGAGTGTCATGAAAATTGCTTGACTATATTGTTTTAGACTGACAAAATTCCCTTCTCTACAGAGGTGATGAAAAAATGGCCCTGCCATTCCCCTAAAAATCTTTAAACTTACTGTAATTTGGCACTCTCCAAATCATATTTGATGAGGTCCGTTTGGTATTGATAGACTCGTTTTTGTAATCGGTTAACATGAAAGGATAATATTTCTATATGTGATGCATCTCGTTCCCTCTTCGAATAACGTAGCTGCATTTTTTTCCGCACATAACATCCTCGCATAACTGGAAATAAAGAAATTATGTTACTTTGAAAATATGTTAATTCATTGTGGTCTGATTTCGCATCAATAATTATCCCCCTTTAGTCTCCAATAGGCATTGAATCTTTGGAATAATGGGAAATGTGTTTATTTTGAAGGACATATCAGTTCATTGTGGTCTGATTTTATATCCAAAATTATCTCTCTTTAGTCTCCAAAGAGCACAGAATCTTTTTGGCATTAAAAGGAAATTTGTCACTATGAATGACAATATTCATTGTGGTCTGATTTTATTTCAAGATTTATCTCCCCTTAGTCTTCAGAAAGCATAGAATCCCTTTGAAAAGGAGAGGAAATAATTCGTTGTGTCCTGACTTATCAATACTATTTCAAGATTTATCTCCCTTTAGTCTCCAAAGACCATCATGTAGGTAAAAAGGGAATGGGTTCACATGAATATTAAACTATTGTTGTCTGATTTTAAATACATAATTATCTCTTTGGTCTCCGAAGAGGCTGTAGAAACTTTGCCTTACCTGCTTGAGCTTTGACTACCATTTTATCAAAATGACTATTGATGGAGTCTAACTTCTCCAGATGTCCTGGATGAAGGAACACTTTCGTCTTACCAATCTGCGAAGAAAAATATAAAATTTCAAATTTCACAAGAAAGGAAAAGAAACATTAATATTTTAAAAGAATTGTAATTAGAATTTTTGAGAATCTCACGGAGGTCTAGGTGTGTGAATAGCACAATAAATCAAGGCCTCCTTTGTGCTACAGGCTGTGTATATTGAAGATCTCCTAACATTTGAAGTAGTAGTCTAATGCAAAATTTCTTAGCAAGATCCCTCATTGCACACTACATGGCATTGCCAATCTTCAAATCAGTGGTAGACTTAGCAGGCACAAAAAAGTGGGAGATAAAACTCCATTCATTATTAGTTCAACTTTAACACAGAACCTCCAAACTCTCAAATTAGCCACAAGCGTGTTAATTGAACCTCCTTGACAAAAGAGTAGTACCAACTTACCTGGTAGCCTTCGACTTTCCATCTTTCTAGAATTTGTTTACACATCATAGATTCCACTAGCGGCTTTTTGTTTCCCAACATTCTTAAGGCATGCAGATATTTGTATCTATAAATAATTTCAAATTGACGAAAGCTCATCTCATGCTGATATCATGTGTTTCAGATACACAATCCTCATCAGGACAGCTTGTTTTAGAAATGGTAGTTAACTTTCTTATATAGCACTGAATGTTAGCTAATTGACAAGAGTTCATCTCATGCTGATATGTGTTTCAGATACATGATCCTCATCAGGACAGCTAGTCTTGGAGAAGGGGGAACTTTCTAATATAGGGGGTTGGCAAGGATCCTGTCTACCATCTGTGACCTATTGACTTAGATCTCTGCCAGATTATCTCATGCAATTGGATCAAGATTCAGTACTGTTGAACACAATTAAGACACAGGGTTTGATAGATCACTGATGACAAGAGAAATAACCCACAGAAAAAATATGAAACAAATCATCAAGATTTGCTAAATTCATTAAATTTTGAGAGAAAAAGGAACTCAATTCCTACCTTCCAAGAAAATCTGCAAATTTGACTCTAACTGCGAAACCGTTTTTACGAATTTTGACCGTTTCCAAGATGCCTGTGTACTTCAACTGAATTTGAACATACGAAGGTATGAAGACAGCTGGCGTCTTGAGAGTATTCGGACTGATGCAACGAATAAAGTGAGGTTTGGTGCTGGATAACTTTATCATTAGGTCATTCAAGGAATTCTGAAAAGGACGAAGGTTTAAGAATGAATTACAATCTTGACCATTTTTTGGCATATAGTCAGAGAATAGGAATCTAAAACTGTGTACATGCTGTGAAAACAGGCATGCTCAAAACTTAATTTGACATTTTCAAAAAAACGAGTCTATGCCTAAAATGCATAAAAGTTTAACTTAGATGAATTTAGATTTTTATAAATGCAGCGATCTGATTGGATAATATACCTGAATTAAAATTGTAGTTTTCATGATTGACCAATCAGATGACTTGAACACCAAAAAAAGTAGCTTAACTTAAATTTTTATAAATGCAGCAATCTGATTGGATAATAAAAGTGAATTCAAACGAACACCCACAAAAAAGTAGCTAATATTTCAAAATAAAAAAATAAAAAGTTAACCATACCCGGAAATGGAACGCCATTGTTGCCGGTGGTTTCCTAGTCAACCGTTTGGCTGGTTTTGTTCCTTTAACTCTGTGAACCTGCAAAAACAAATTCAAAGTTTGGTTTAGCATTTTTGAAAGTATCAATTTGTCTTGCAGCTGGCCAAAGCTTTTGATAGTCAGTTTTCAAGAATAACAACTTTGGTTTACAAGGATCCTGTTTACCAGCTGGCCCTTGGTCAAAATTAAGTCAGCTTTCAAGAATGACAACTTTGGTTTACAAGGATCCTATCTACCAGCTGGCCCTTGGTCAAAATTAAGTCAGCTTTCAAGAATGACAACTTTGGTTTACAAGGATCCTGTTTACCAGCTGGCCCTTGGTCAAAATTAAGTCAGCTTTCAAGAATGACAACTTTGGTTTACAAGGATCCTGTCTACCAGCTGGTAATAGGTCAAACCTTGTGATAGATAGTTTACAAATAACAGAATCTTACTATTTTGGTTAGTCCCTTTGTGGATTTTTCAGGTTTTCTCTTCATGGAGAACTGCCTGACACTAGTTTGTAGAGATCCCACGGCGCTAAGCGTGGTCTGGAACAATTCTCGGAATATCAGTTTTGTACTTGCTGAAATTGACGCCAAGTTGAAAAATCTTGAGACATTGAATATAATGATAAAAATGTAAAGAAAATTGAGTTTGATATCCGACTTTCCTGCATCTTGACTTGCTTATAAAGATGGGGAAAGGGATGCAGTGTGCAAAGAGGGAAACTTTGCCAGGACAGCGGCATTGGCCCACTCTTTTCCAATTTCCAACTGAAAAGTCCCCAGCCTATAGAACTTTAAGCTTTGGTTTATTATCCCATCTAAATGTCTAGACTGTTTTCCCATGTCAATCCCTCCAGAGAATTCATTCCCCTAGAAAACTTACATTTCATGGTGGTAGTGACGTACGGTCGAAGTTTATCTCTATTTTTCTCTAAAACCCCCTCCAGACTATAGTTTATAGTCCCTGCGTAATGACACACATTAAAACTTGGTCCACCATCACGAGGTGATTTATAGACCTTCTTATATTTATCTCCTAAAATACAAATTGGATTATGGGATATTTTTTTCTGCTCCTTATTTGGCTGATTAAGACGGCAACACAATGCAGTATGAAAAACCTGTAGCATTTGCCTACTCTATTTCGGTATCCAAATTGTGCTTTATCTAAATCATCCCCTGCATCTCTAATTGTGAAACCTGGACCAGGTTACCTGATTGAAAAGTTTACAGTGTCTTCGTAAAAAAACCCAAATAAACGTTTTGATAAGGTGTTTGAAGCCTAAAATTGTTAAAAATGAGTTATTTTTTTCATATATTCATGCCAGAGGACCCCCAGCTCATAGAACTTGTGTTGTGCTGCGTTGACAGGACCTCATGCACCACCTCGGCACAAAATACGAGCTCCAGCTCCAATTCTTTCCTGGCATGAAATCTGCCCGTTTCACTTAGTCGGATAAGTAAAAATTTGACCTCTAGTTAAGTCTAGCTTGAGACAAGGGAGAGAACTACTAATATTAAGTAGATTATTCTATTACCTGGTCCTTGGTGGATTTTAGCTGCCAGAGATCTATCAGAAGCTTTAGGAAAACTACATTCTTCATCTAGGACAGACATAATACTACAGGTTTTCTGGAGAAAAAAATTACTTTTGTGGACGGTGGTTTATGTAGATGAGGGTTGAGCTTTGGGACAAACTAATTCTTACCCTGTTTTCTCATGATTTTGGGTGTTTCAGAAGGGTAACTATGTTGTGCAAGTATCCACTACACAATTTCATTTCACAAGCCTTTTGGTACTTGGTCAAACCCAGTCCAAGTGTTGCCTTCCTCCTTTTTAAGTGTCATGAAGCAATCAGGCAAATATTGTCTAAATCAAGGGGCATTACTCATAAGGAAATTGTCCATATAAAGGGAAATAACTCACATCCAAGAAAAGGGAGATAACTGTATCATTAGAAGAATACAGTGAAGCTGTTGTTTTGATGCCTTCTGCTTTACAATCTTCCAACTCTTGTTGAAATACTTGTTGATTAAAATACAACTGAAGCTTTTCATTGGCTACGTTGATACACATCTGAAATTGAGATGAATAATAATTGGAATGGAGTTTTACACCCCACTCTACAGTTCCTTTCAGGTATTGCAATGTGCAACCAGAACAATTCAGTTTATTTGAATCAAGGTATAAAATGAATTGATACAAAATGGAATTTTACATCCTACGTCTAAATGGCTATCTTACTCTAAAGTGCCTTATTGAGCAATGTTCAATGGTGCCAAGACATTAATTAAGACAACCCAATTTGTCTTTTCAAATTTACCCCATTAGCCACAGTCTCACTTTTCATTAATTGCATGAGCCATTAAAATTAGCTATGTGGACTCTCCGAAACAAATTTGTTACCTGCTCAAAACTGTTCTGTTGAAGATTCTCAAAACCAAACAAATCAATAATACTGATAGATAGGCTGAATTCACTGAAACTGCAAAACAAAAAGTTTAAGAATAGCTTCAAAATATTTTTTTCATTTCTGCACGATTTTCCTTCTTTTATTACTAAAGGTGCATTTGTCCAAATATTTGCGAGACTCTCATATCAATAAGAGGCTGTGAAGAGAGAAGCACTACCTTGAGATGCTATCCCTTACCCTAAAGTTCCACCCCTGAAGATCTTCATCAGGTTGTACAAATTAGTTTATACTGTAAACAATCCACGAAAACAGCTGACTGTACAGTGACTATGCAAAAGCACCATCTAGTCCGTACCCTTTTGCCGACCCCAACCCCTTTTTCAAAATCCTCTCCTAAAAATCCAACCTACCTTGACTCTTCATCAGGTTGTACAAATTGGTTTATACCATTAACAATCCATGAAAACAGCCGACTATAGAGTGATTTTGCGAGGGCGTCCGTCCCAGTGCTGGCTTGAGGTGCAGTGAGATACACCAACGTCTGCTCTCCACGAGTAATTAGAACATCTTCTACAAGAGCTGATTGCAGGTCCTCAGACGGTATACACAGTAGACTGGATACTGAAATAAAATAGAGTTTTACTTCTATATTGCCCTTTACCAAGATAATGACATGAAATCAAGTTCCACATTTTAGGACCCCTGGTTCCCAGCCTAGGGTGTTTTCACCCCCTGGGGTGTGGGACTAGGGTGTCATGGGTGTGGTCAACTGGTGTAGGAGAAGAATTTATTTTTAATTGAGAGAGCACCTCACATCAACACATGCTGAAAATGTGGAAGTAACAAATTTTTGGGTTGAGAAAGATTCATGTGATTGCTCCGGGGGTATGAAGGCTGAAATAGGTTAGGAATCACTGTCTTAGGCCTACTTTTCTGCATCTTGTCATTAAAGAACGAAATCAGCAAAGTCATATAGTGTACAATGAGGCAAATTTCAACTTGCACATATTGTGACCCATAATTTTGTATCTTGATCATTTCCTTATCTGTCCCTTTGAAAATTTAAATATTTCTCAGACCTTTTTTCAGGGCTTCTTCATTGTCAATTTTGGCTCTTCCATCATCTACTGGGATGAAGGTTATGTTACCAAGGTGCAAGATGGCCGCCAATATTGTCACAAGACTGCTGATATCCTACAATGTAAAATACACATGTGAAATGGAAACAGACAGAAAATTTTCAAAAATACCATCTCCAAAGAGCAATTTTGCTGAAATTCAGCACCAGATTGGACTAATGAACACCATGCAGTGGGCAATGAGGGACTCACAATTCCTGCTTTATAAAGCTGACACACACTTGCTCTTCAACAAAAATCACAAGGAAAGATTTAAACTTGCCTCTGAAGAAAAACCAATAAATTTCAAACATTCTTTTACTTCCCAGAATTTCTGTTTGTTTTCTATCGTCATCTGTGGACTGAAATCCTCACCCAGATATCTGGAAAAAAACAGGGCAAAAACATACAGTGGATCGGGAGAAAGGGGGGGGGGGGACCTGTAGCCTCCAGTAACAGTGATAAGAGAAACTGAGCAGTTTAACAAAAGAGGACACGGTGTAGCTCAGTGCCTTAAAGCGTTAAAATCTTGAGGTTATTTATTTGGTTCCGTTGAACAAATGGTGGTTGTAGATTCTCATCCTGTGAAAATCTTGTGACCTTGATTAATTTTTCCGCATTATTCCAGTGGACCAAGCTTTTAATGAGTATTGATAATCGGGTGTAGATGGTTAATTTAATTCCTTGTTGCCATGGTTATTAATACTGGCCCCCTTTCCCTACCCTAACATCTGGGGGGGGGTATATTTTGTTACCTGTAGGGTTTTTTTTTGTCTATCATATTGACACGACACTCCTCTACAGTCAGCCCTGCTAACATCCAATAGAATATATGGTAATTCAACTCTTGGTTGCCATGGTTAACTACCCGTGACTTTTCTAAGAGATACTCTTTAAGGGAGGCTGAAAGAGTATTGTAAGGTCAAGGTCATTTCATATTTTCAGTGAACAAACAAACTGTCTTATACCTTGACATAAATTCACAATACAGATGAGAATAAGTAGTTACAGACTTTGTGTTGAGGGTTGTATTTGCAAACTTTCTTATGCAGAAAAAGTGTCTAATGATGTCAAGGTATAAGATGCAGTGAAGATGATTTCAAATGTTTGAACAATGCCAAGAATAACAAAAATAGCTAGGAAACAAAAGAAATTCTCTTGAAAAATGAACAATTCTTACCTCCTAGTAGTTTCTTGCCTTGTGGACAATATTTCAGCTCTAGATATTTGGCATAGCGACTGGAATTGTTGTTCATTAATGTCTGAGCATTACCAAACGCTTCCAGCAATGGATTGATCTGAAGAGAAAATGAAATTGGACTTTGGACTTGATTAGGCTGATGACGGTCAACACCATGCAGTGTGTAATGAGGGGAAATTTGCCATTGGTCTACTCATTTGATGGAAAACTGTTAAGGGATCTTTGACAGAAAGAAAGGAAGCAACAACTATTCTTTACAAGGATAACAGAATTAGTCCACAAATATCCTGTCTGCCAGTTGGTCCTTGGCCAAACCTGTCGGCATTGATCTTTTCCAGATCATCTCTACCCATTTACAGCTGGGTTGACTGGAATAGTGACGAAAGATGACTTATTCAAGGCCACCAGACTTTCACACACAGACTGAAAGTAGAACCAATGACCACCATTTTGTTCCAACATAACCAAGCAAATGATGTAAAGATTCCAACACTCTGACTGAATGAGCTACAGCCAGTCCCTCATCAATATATAAGAATTTACCTGATGTATTTTGTGAAGAAGATTTATGTCCTGACATTTAGACACCTCAATCAGATGTTGAACGATAAATTTACACGTTTCTGTTTTCCCCGAACCGCTTTCTCCACCAATCACACAACACTGAGAACGCCCAGACGCCCGCATCTCACGTAAGGCATGTTCAGCGTTGGAATAGATATGAGGTGGCAGTCGGCACAGAATATTAGCATTTTGATACAAATGACAAATCTGAAATGAGGAAATCCAAATATATGAAATTTGAGCTTCCTTTTAATGTAGCATCCACATGTGGACTCTCAAAAATGAATGTCAAGCTTATAAATCTAATGTGATTTTGTGAGCTCACAATGTGAACTCTCCGAAAGGGGCAGGCTACTCAATTCACCATGCCAAATACCAAATTAATATCATCAGCTATGTGGACTCTCTGAAAGGGGTAGGCTTCTAAACTGACCAAAAAAACACCAACCTGTTTGGAATAGTACGGTAATGTCTGTAGAGGGTTCACAGCTATTAATATCTCACCTATATTAGTCTGAAATCATATTAATGTTTTGGTTTATTGTCCTTTCCAACGACCCAAAAATTCAAAAATTTAGGTCATACATCACAATCCATTGTCATACTAATCGAATTCCTACAGTAAGGCTAACTTGATACAGTGAAACACGGTAGAAAAACTGTTAAGGCTATAATGATAATGCAGATCTTTGTGTTTTGTCAGTTTCTTGCAGAAAAGTATGAAACGAAACACCCAATCTGTATTTTATTAAGGTTAAAAAAAGCTCATGACTTACATATATTTTGTTGTATTTATAGCGTTCTTGTAAAATCTCTAGAATGTGTCTTTCAGTTAAGGTAGCAAGGTGTGTCAAGTCATCAGATGGACCAGTAGAGGGTAGTGTTCCCTGGAAACAGCAACAGTAAATAGTCAGATGGCGGCCATTATTGTCATGGCAACCAGCAAGTTGCAAAATATATCCAAAAGTTAAATGAAATGGAGTTCCATTGTCAACATTTCAGTTTCCTCATTATGAAGATGAATATCTGCAGTGTACAATGAGGGAAATTTTGCCAATATAAATGCACCAAGTGTAGAAGGATCTTTAATTCTAAAGATGAAAAGGTCTTCTAGATGTTCTTAAGCTGTTTTTATACCTCTCCTCCCTGCATCACTTACTACTAACCTGAGCAGAAATTGAATGAAAACAAATATGAACATGAGAATTTAAAAACAGAAAATTCCAATCTACCTTTTCTGAAGGATGAACTTTCAAAATGGTGGAAACGTGATCAAAATCTTTCTCAGATTCATGTTCAGACATTTTAGTTTTCCGAGTTGGAACATCATCTAGGTACTGAGCTCGAATCTGAGCTTCCATGAACTTTTCAGCTTTTGGTAATGGCAGTTCTGGTGGGCGTCTGCAAGAAATCGTATAGAAGTCATTGGCTTGTTCAATTGCAGAATGTGCAAATGTCTGATTTAAAATTTGAAAAGTGATACAGTTAGCTGAAATTGAGCTCTATCTATGCTTACACTGTTTTTGAAAGGAAGGCATCCTCTTCCTCAATTTCTTCAAAATCAGTTTCAGATGTCTCTGAACATTGCCGCCTTTTTCTGTGGTCATCTATAAGTCTCTGAATTTCTTCTGTGGCAGCCACATCAACTGGTCGGAAACCATGGATACCAGCAATATCTGTTCGCGCGTTACATTTTAATAAAATTTTTACCACCATTAGCTGAAAAGAAAGAAATTTTTTATAGATCAGTGGTTCCCTTTTTCAGCCTTCACACCCCTGGAGCAATCACCTCGCCCTTTCACACCCCCAAAAATTTGTTTCATCCACATTTTCAGCATGTGATGATGTGAGGTGCTCTTTCAATTCAAGACAAATTCTTCTCCTATACCAATTGGCCACACCCCTGACACCCTAGTCCCAGGGTTATAGATCAATATTCAATAGAATAAAAAATTTTGGCTTTCAACCAGAAACCACCCTGTATATTAAACAGTTTTCCTTTTATGTTAAAAAAGGTTTGCAAAACTTGGGGTCCATATATTAATATTGACAAAAACTTTGAGAATTTTTCACTAGAGGTTCCCAAGTCAATATTGACTAGCTGCCATTTTGTAATTGCTCCCTGACGTCAAAAGTGCAAAAATGGAAGACTGTACTGAAATGATAAAGTTAATGTGGACTCTCTGAAAATAATGTCAAAGTGTCATCAGATTGGTATCAGATGTACCAGATCATTAGAATCAGCCGGGAGACTTACCACCTAGCTGTATCTCTTATCAAAATGAACATCTGGCATCTAGTTTGTTAGCAATCAAGGAAATTCTATCAGGAAGTGACACAAGCTAGCTTTCCTAATATATCCTATGTCCTCCAAGTATTTACAATTTTAGACTTTGGTTTGATCAGAACTTCTCCAGAAATATATTTCACACAAAACAAAATCCAAAATTAAGACGTTAACAAATGAAATCCTTGAAAACATTTCCATCCGAAATTCAGTTACGCAAATTCAATCCTTAAAAACTTTCCTCCATAGATTTGAAAGAATTAAACATTTAAATTTTTTGTTTTAATCCAAAATGGTCTTGAGAAATTTCCCTTAAAATTCTAAACTAAAAATATAAGTTTCAGCTTCTGGTACATGTTCTAGGTCTCGAAAACTTAAAATAATTCACAAATTGGTGCTACAATTTTAGGTTTAAAGCCAAATTGCTCACATATTAGATCTATGTTTTTATACCTTCCTGCTTGTTCAATAGAAATACCCATTATGTTTGTGACCCATTGTGAAAGAGACCCACACTCAATGATATACTTATTAAAGTGGCAGTCTGATTTTCAAAAGGTTGGAAAAAGAACACCAAAACTAGGTCAAACTGCTTAATTAACAATTAGTATGCTCTGTTTTTAATTAACCCTTTTAAAACAAATTCAATTTGATCAAGTAGATACATAGATATAAATAGCATATTTTAGAAATATTTTCTCAATAATCATCATTCACAATGTTAAGTGAAATTGCAGGAACCATAGATGTCTGATTGAAAATTGAATGGTGAAGGTTGATGCTATCAAGGTCCCTGATATACATAAAAAATTTAGAAAATCTCTTTACAATCTCTTTTAAAGTGTATTTAAGATGTATTTTCAAGTATAATTTACCACTGTTTTTAATAATGAAAATTATGCAGACCACCCCTTTAAATACTTTTGTAATATGTTAAGTCACTGCTATTCACTAAGTGTATTTTTATTTGTTTGAATATACAATGCAAATACATGCAAATATGCTCACACCCTTTAGGGCCAATAAAAAATTGTTATCAACACCATCAAAATAACAATAGGACCCCAAGGACATATAAAAACAGAAAACCCTTCAATATTTCTTCCTATTTACAACTGAAGCTTTCTTGATGAAAGGGGAGGTGTGCCATAGTGGCCCCCAGTTCCAATATGATATCAATTTCATTTAAAGCATTTTTCCTTTTGTACACAAATTTGTCATTTTTGTTAACATTTTTTTTTCACTAATCATTGATTTATGAGTTTTATCAGCTAGAAAATGTTCAAGTTTTACAGACTGTAAGCTTCCTGGACTAACTGTCAAGCTTAAAGATGGGTTTCTTTATTTTTAGTGTCGAATTAAGCAAACTATTTGATTGGTGTTTCTAATGAATTATTATGTATTCTTAATCATATCATAATGTTCTTATTGCATTAAGAGTTTCAACCAATCATAAATGTACATGTATTTACAGTCTGGATAAACAAAAAACTTTTTGACCTTGCTGGTAATTCTCCTCTAATTTAGCTAATTATGAATTAATTATAGACATGTGAGACAAACTGGTATTTTTCCAAGTCATTAGAACATATCTACTTTCTATTCATATAAGTATTGGCATTTTCATTTATGAAAATAAGGGAAACCATCTTTAAAGTGGAGGTGCCCTAGAGGCCCAACCTTCGAATTAACAATTTTTCTTAACATTTTCAAATCATTCTTTTTGTCTTATGCCAGACCAACCTACTTCCTTGTTTTACTGAAAAAATCTGTAAAGGCAGGAGAGAAAAAACAGAAAAAGGGAAAAAAGCCTTATGAAAGCCAGGAATGACCTGTATCATCTTTTAATAATAGAGAAATTCGACTGGTAGATTTGGTTGAGTATGCTACAAGCTGTGCAGTAGTAAAACGTGCTCAACGGAACATATTATACCAGTCGCTTGCTCTAGTGTCTTCTCTCAAGGCAGCAACATTCTCCTGCCAGCGGCCATCTTGAAGTGTTCACATGACTGTCTTAACGGAAGAAAAACTCTAAGTTTCGTGCTCAACGAAACCCCACTAAGGTACCAGTCGAACATATTTCGTTGTTAACAAACTCTACGTGTTCAACAAAATCGACCAGTCAAATAAGCCTATTAAGTCTTTTTTTTTAAAGAGTCAAGTTTTGAAGATAAAGGCCCCAGCTCTTACTCTGCAAAATTAATGCAACTTCTCTCCCGAGATTTTCACTCTATGCTTTCCTAATCAAAAGATTTCTTACCTGATTAAACTTGGCAGCTACATGTAAAGGTGTCCAACCGTTCAAGTCTACTGCATTTACATCAGCTTGGTTTTCCAGCAACAATTTTAATCCTTTTTTATAGCCATTAGCACATACTATATGCAACTAAAATGAAATGAAATGGAGTTTTACATCCTGCTTTTCTGAATCTGATTGTTATTGAAGACAGAAATGCCAGGCAGTGTGCAATGAGGTAAATTTTGCCAGGAAAGTGGCATGAACATCAGTATCGGGTGTTCCATCTGCCCTTGCTTTCTGCTCCTAATTAGGCTATTGATGACATGCAACGCCACACTGTGTGCAATAAGGAAAAGTTGGCTAATAGTGGAATAGTGCAGTCAGTAGCGATGAGATGTGTTCAAGTGTTGCAGTGTTCAATGAGGAAACCAGTTCTGATTCTTACCCAAGTAATTCCATCAAACAATGGCTTGCTGACGTCCACTCCATGGTCAATAAACGTCTGGATTTCAAGGCAGACGTATCTAGAGGCGGCAATTCTTAACTCGGACAACTCGTTACTATCCAGTCCTGCAATAAATGATAACATTTTTTCAGCATTTTTGGAGTTTTACATTTCCAGTTTTCCATTTTTCTAATTTATGCTCAAATAAAATGGAGTTTTACATCCTACTTTTTTTGCTAGGACAACTATACACTTTTTAATCACTTTACATAAAAAAAGAAAAGAAACATATGATCTCAAAAGGAGTTTTACATCCTTGCAATAAAAGATATTATAAATTGTTTACAGTCTGTCGAGGGCTCTGATTGGCTTTGCTAGCAAATGTAGCCAATCAAATTTACTTCCTGATGTCAAGGTATTAGACAGATTTGTAATATAAGGTATGATTTGAGTGCACACAAGGTTCATTGGTGCACTGATCCATCACACTGCTTTCAAAAATACTTTACCTTTTTCCTCGAGATGTGTAGCCAGTAAGTTATATGACTCCGATTTAGCTGGAGCGTGATCGATAGGAAAATTACCATCCACATCCAAGATGGACGCTTCAGCTCCATTCTGTAATTAAATTATAAAATAGAGCAAAATATACATTTAGAGAGTCCACGGAGCTTAACAGAATTCTGTGCTATTTGTCATCTGCATCAAGCACACTTCTGTCAAAATACACAAACAAATTTGAGAAAAATTTACTTACATTTAGTAAGAGTTGGACTAGATCTGTGTTGTCAAGGTGACAAGCAGTGTGTAATGGCGTCCACCAATCATCATCCTTGATGTTCACGTCTGCTCCTTGTGAAATCAGGATTTCTGCTACGATGGCATTCCCTTCTGTACAACACTGAAAAACAATTTTTATGAAAGCTAGTGGCAGCGCTAGATTCCTGAGGGGTACAAATAGGGCGCAGACTGACTCAATGGGGGGACAACTGAAGTTGAAGTTGGGGTACAAATACTTTTTAAAGAGGGGGGAGAGGAGGAGGGGAGACGAATGTAGGTATTATCTCAACTTTTTGGGGGATTAGATTAACGGGTAAGCATGTAACTCGCTAAGCCACGTCAAGGATTTGGAAATAAAAAAAGGCCACCAACCTTATGTAACAGAGAAACGCCATTACCAGTTGTAAAATTAGGATCAATACCTTTTTTTACTAATTTTAATACTGAAAACAAAATTAGACATATTGAATGATATGAAATACATGGAGTTTTACATCCCTGATGAATGTGAGTAACTCCTTGCAGTGTGTACAGAGGGATAATTTGCCAAAAGAGCACATAAGCCTACTGTTTTTTTAGATCTTTAAAGAGCAGAGTAGAACCCACAACCATTGTTAGTCTGATGATAGATAGCAAATGATGTCATGTAAAGAGTCCAACACTCTAACCAAACTATGCTACAGCCCATCCCCAATGAATGAATAAACAAACACTTAGCCTACCTTGCAAATCATCTCCAGATTCTATGGCCTCTT
>NW_008706747.1:2864892-2867521 GCF_000327385.1 Lottia gigantea
ATGTCATACAGAATAATATAGATGACATTAACATCCTAACTGCATGATAATATTAGACACATTGCGACCAGTAATCAGACATGACCGGCATGTACAACCAACACAACACTCCTGCAAATTTATCTTTTAATGAGATAACATTACAGTTCTCATCCATATGATAAATTGGAGACATCTAGGTTAATAGTCAAACATGACTGGCAAATACAACCAACACAACACTCCTGTCAATCTATGATATGCAAATGAGATGACATTTTATCGTATGATAATATTGGAGACATCTAGATCAATACTGGAACACCTACACTTGGAATGTCTCAGACAATTGAAGGAACAACTAGGTCATTGGAACAATACCATATCTTATGATTGGGTTGTTGATGGCGCCAGCCACCAAGAGATGCAGGTGCAAATTCGGGGTGGGGAGGGGCAAGCCCATCGTGAAGGGATTGAGGATGTTCTCCTAAAAAAACATTGGAAAAATAAAATTAATTTGGTACACTAGAAGACATTTTAGGGTAAAAACATAAAATAATCCTATTTTGAGGGATACACACGGTTTTCTACGGGGTGCCACCATTGGCAGGAGTGGGGGTAAAGTGCCTAATGGTAGAAATATTGAAGATTAAATTTTGTTGACATAATTCTCAAGTCAAAATTGTCAAAAAAGCCCGGATTCTTACCATATTTATAATAAATTAGTTCTGTCTAGGTAAGAAATTCACTTGTTATCTACCAACCAACCGAACACAATGCCACTCTCCAATTGGGTTTCTCAACTTGACTTTATAGCTCTGTTTCCACATCGCTGAGCGTTTATTGGCTTATGTTAGTCAAACACCTGAAGTCACTGTACAATTGGGTATCTCAACCTATAATCACTCTTAGAAAGTCTCCATGGCTAGCAACATTTTTTTGGCATTCCCCAAAAAATTTCCTCAAATTCGAACTGCAAACATCTTCAATTTAATTTGTGTTTCATTTACACTTTAAGAATCAATTCACATTCATATTTTATCAGAAACACTTCCAAAAAATGGCAGAAATCTCTGAATTTGACATTCCAAATCCTAATTTTACACGACAGAAAGCATAAATATCCATCTAGAACACATCATGATTATCAAATAACGTAACATTAATCTAATTTTACGCCAAAATCAGCAAACTTGCCAAGAAGCCATTTTCCAATTTTCTCCAATATGGTTATTCCCAGGAGCAAGCAGAACTGGTAGAAATTTTAACTTCAAGGTTTGATTTTAGACGGATCAATATTGGAGTATAGCACCATCACTTCTGAACTAGCTGTGTCTATTTGTTTTCCGTGCCAGTTAAGATAGATTAGTGTGAAGATCTAGATTGTTGTCACTGGCATTTGACAAGCGTTGACATTTGAATTCAGTTGGCATTTGGAATTCATTTAACATTTAAATAATGTTGGCATTTTATGTCACCATCACTTCTGAACTAGTTGGCATTTGACAAGCGTTGACATTTGAATCAAGTTGGCATTTGGAATTCAATTGACATTTAAATAATGTTGGCATTTTATGTCACCATCACTTCTGAACTAGTTGGCATTTATATTCAGTTGAAATTTATATTTTGTTAGCATTTGAATTTAGTTGGCATTTGAATACAGTTGACATTTGGTTTCAGTTGGCATTTATATTTAGTTGGCATATGAATAAAGTCAGTATTTGAATTTAGTTGGCATTTGAATACAGTTGACATTTGGATTCAGCTGGCATTTGGACTCAGTTGGCATTTATATTTAGTTGGAATTTGAATACAGTTGGCATTTGAATTTAGTTGGCATTTGAATACAGCTGGCCTTTGAATTTCAGTTGGCATTTGAATACAGTTGGCATTTTGATACATGTAAAATGACAGAGCCTCATTTATTCTTTTGTACATAATTAGAAACTGTATGTCCAATTTCAGAAAACTTGAGTAAAAACCTATTTCAGATCTTTCCAACGATCTTACTGAATGGTGAAGACAGTCTGCATTTTCAAAACAGTTTTCATCAATCCGTAAGTCAATTGTTACGATAACAAACCAAGGTTCGAAACTTCAAAACTTTACAACAAATAACACCTCCAATTGAAAAATCCAAAAAATACTTTGGAACTCTTCAGTAACTAAGTACAAAACAAGCGTCCACAGAAATCCCAAGCATAGTTTCCAAAAACAAACAATCACATTGCACACTGAAGGTAGTTATCACAAGAAATGTTTGAATATCAACTATGTAGGAATTTCATTACATCATATATTGCATCATAATTGTCAAAAATATTGATATAGATTGTCAAATAGTTGACAGTCAGTTTAAAGTTGGATTGCACTTGATTTTAATGGGTTATGTTCATCATCAGTGCAATCCAATCCAATCAATCATACTTTAATCTCAGAAACTTGAATTATCTATCTAATCAGTGACAGAGTTCACAGCTCACCGTCCTAATAAAAGCATTGTTATCTGTCTCACTACCTCCCTGTGTCAGGATTGGGTAAGATGTACGCCTGCTGCCCTCCGTGGAGATGGTGACCATTTTACAGGCTCTCTCTCAAGAATTGAACCCATGGGAGGAATAGGTACTTACCCTACTTGAGGTACCGG
>NW_008706747.1:2878591-2879789 GCF_000327385.1 Lottia gigantea
ATATTTAGATGACTATACAGATAGCTGAAATTAAGCTCTATCAGCTGGTAAAGTAAATATTCAGATCACTCTACAGAAAGCTGAAATTGAGCTCTATCAGTTGTTGAAGTCATTTTTAGACAACTATATATCCTTTTAAGGTATTTTCATTTTTTAACTTTCAAAACAAAAACAGGCCACTTTGACAAATTTAGAAAGGACACATAAAATATCTATTTACAAGACCAAACAAGACTTTAAATAGTGATCTTTGATCTAAACTATAATTTTTAAAAATATTACAAGATTTTATTTTTAAATCATGTTAAGGAACCAGTTTTTCATGATTTAATCCTGTTTAACAGAATAATTACATATCAAGTTCCCAATGAAAGACCCGTTTAACACAATATTAACATATCCAAGTCAAACTGACATTTGGCCAGATGTCTCAATATAGGCTTTAAAATCAAGTTTGAAATTTGACTCACACTTGACTTAAAGGGATAATGTCCCCTACAATTTTAATATCTTTCTAACTCTATTGATAAATTTCAATTTAAGGGACCTGTACCACTTTTCAAAATATCAATTACATACCAGGATTGTCTACAATTAGTTAAGTTAATAAGAAATGCAATTATCAAATGACTAAAACATAAGTTAAGTATTTCAGTAATCCGATTGGTTAATCAAAAATGTATTTAAGATCAACTTTAATTATTGACCAATCAGATGACAGGAAAAAAAAACTAAAGGCTTTTCATTTAACATCCAAGTTGTTCAGAAACCTTCTCTTTTTAACAAAAAGCTAAAATTGAATTGCAGATATAAGGAAAGTTATTAAATATTAATGATCAACAATTTGTAACAATGGATAACTTTCCTTACTCCAGTTATATTCAGAAGTTTTGAATACAAATTCATTTTCCTCAAATTTAATACAAAAAATTGATTGCAAAATAACACTTCTGTTTTTGTGAAACTGGACTTATGAAATTAATGGAGTTTGACATCCTATAGAACAGACTGAACCATGGGCAGTCATCTTTCTTCTTAATTCCAGTCAACCCAGCTGTAAATCAGAATGGATTATCCAGTAAAGATCAATGCCAAGTAACAGCTGGTAGACAAGATCCTCATAAACCACAGTTATTATCCTTGTAAAAAAATAGTCATTCTCTTTTTCTTATTTAAGAAATCTTGCCTGTGTTCAAAG
>NW_008706747.1:2900665-2931851 GCF_000327385.1 Lottia gigantea
TATCTTATTAGACTAATGAAATGAAATAGAGTTTTATATCCTACTGTTCTGTATCTTATTGGACTAATGAAATGAAATAGAGTTTTATATCCTACTGTTCTATATCTTATTGGACTAATGAAATGAAATAGAGTTTTATATCCTACTGTTCTGTATCTTATTAGACTAATGAAATGAAATAGAGTTTTATATCCTACTGTTCTGTATCTTATTGGACTAATGAAATGAAATAGAGTTTTATATCATACTGTTCTGTATCTTATTAGACTAATGAAATGAAATGGAGTTTTATATCCTACTGTTCTGTATCTTATTGGACTAATGAAATGAAATAGAGTTTTATATCCTACTGTTCTGTAGCTTATTGGACTAATGAAATGAAATGGAGTTTTATATCCTACTGTTCTGTATCTTATTGGACTAATGAAATGAAATAGAGTTTTATATCCTACTGTTCTGTATCTTATTGGACTAATGAAATGAAATGGAGTTTTATATCCTACTGTTCTGTACCTTATTGGACTAATGAAATGAAATAGAGTTTTATATCCTACTGTTCTGCTGTTTGTAACTTATTGGATTGATAAGGAGAAACTTATTTCATATCATGAGATAGATTTAATATTCATTATTCAAAACAGTTTTTAGCATATTATAGTATGTAGCCTAAGGCTTTGAATCTATTAAAAACTTTACCTAGTAAGAAACATCTGTCTCTATTCTAGCCTCTGATTGTTGACTGATGCACAGACAGTAAAATGGTCACAGAGTCACGTGATACTAACAAAATGAAAGTCATAGTGATACCCAACACTAATTTACATTCTGAAGATAATTTAATATTATGTTTGAAAAAAAACGCATCTTTCAAGCTTTGGAAAATCCCCATAAAACAGGGCCAGTTTTTCTGACTTAGCCCATAGGCTCTAACTGTCAAATTAGAGGCTGGATTAGAGGCAGATGTTTTAGACTAATGACAACTGAAAATTTTCACTCCAACAGCAAGACACAGTTATAAAATATAAAATAAATTCCAAAAAAATACCGAAATATGACCTTGAACATAGAAGAGTTCTAAGAAGGTGAAGCAAGTCCTGTCCCTTCTGCAAAAACCCCACCCCCCTCCACTTATCATATTGTAGACAATTCAATTAGATTACAATTTCGTTGCATTGTTTTTTTTTGGGTCTCCATTGTAATCTAACAAGATTTATTCTAAGGTCGAGCTGGTGACGCTATTAGCCATTTATAGCACCAACACCACGCACCACTCTCCACTCAATCAGAATTACTTTTACAAGCGAGTATGGGCAGACGCTTAATTTCGAAAGTCATGTTTGGTCATATCACTCTACTTTGGGTTCAGTTATCCCACAATATAAGTCGATATTTAGACACAGATTCTACATGATGCGCTGTGATTGGTTGAAATGAACATCAACAGTTTGCGACATTGGTATAAATCTTTTAAGATTACAATAGTGAGAAAAATAAGAGAAAATAACTAAACGAAATTGAAATCTAATTTAAATTAGATTGCCTTACATCATGCCCTTACACCTTGATACATATTCTAAAGCCTGAGCAAGTCCTGCCTTTCCTGCTACAATACCTCTTGTGCGCATAGGCGCGGTAACAACCATCCACAATATATTCCTCCCAAAAAGAAACTCTGAGAAATAATAAGGTAGATCTCAAAATGACACAACATTTATCATGTGAATTGTGCCACACATGTTGGTTTCCAATTTCACATACACCAACAAACAGGTGAATTGGGAGGAAGGTTTGATTTGCTATTTGCCTGCTATCATAGCCTGTGACAGCCTGGGTGTATGAGTGTCTTTCGAAGGGCTGAAGTGGACTGTGGATATGAAACGAAACGAAACGAAATTGAATTGTCTGGGTTTCGCTTCCGATTTGGCTAAGAGAAGCAATTGATTTGGCATGCCAAGTCAACACTCTGCTGTGTGCAATGGGGGAGGGGAAGAATTAGGTTTGACAAGTCAACCAACACTAAGATGTGTGCCATGGGGGAATTGATTTTCTGACAGCAGCATACCCTACCCTACTCCTAAATGCTTTCCAAATATAAGGAAATCTGCAACTTGTGCAGTGTGGCAAAACACAGCAGACAATTAGACTGAAAAAATCCATACCTGGCAAAACAGAGCATACAATTCAACTAAAAGAAATTTAAAAATGGCCAGCAAAGCATTTACAAAATTGGCAAAACAGACTTTACATCACTGGCAAAAGATTAGAAGTGTTTGCAAAAACAAATTAAACAGCAAAACATTGGCGAGTATGGCAAATCAAAGCACACAAATTCTATATCATTTGAACTTTCGTGACAATTTGAACTTGTCAAGCGTAAAGTTTTTTATTTATGAAGGTCTAAAATTTAAGGGGAATTTATCATGTATATTTTTCTCAACCCAATAAACTGAAGATTATCTGCATCTAGTATTCACTTATTAAGAGATTTTCATTCAACCATTGTGTATGACTATGACTCAGAAGCAGCACAAACTAACAAACATCTCAGCAATGCGGTAGACAGGAGATGGGTCCAATTATTATTCTGATTCACAGTCACAATCCTGATCTTTCAACATCAAAAAACAAGGTCAATGTATAGAAATTTCAACAAAGAAAACTGCAGAAATAATTTGTATTTACAACATAAAATAATTGATATTGAAAATATCATTGAAATTCTAAAATGTATAAAATAAAAAAAATTTGATTTCTTTTTGACTTAGATTATTGTTCAAGGTGCAGCCTAAACTAGTTTTGCAGCTGGGCTTCTTAAAGACTTGATATTTTTTGTTTAAATCTTCAGAATACGTAGAAGACATATTTCTCTACAATTAGGCGTTTATTTTACTCAAATCCGTACAGTTGTTTTCTAACAGTTTCCAAAAAGCATACAAACTTTACAAGTTTACGTAAGCCTTATAATTAGTTTTGTCATTTAATAATTAACAGCAGGATTTTTTTTAAGTCAAAACTTTGAGATAAGTCCAGGGATACATTTCTCTACATTTTGGTGTTTAGTTTCATAAATTTCAGCAAAAAAAAATGTTCTTCCTATTTTCGATGCTTCTTTAAAACCATGGTTTTAGGGCATCAGGTATATTTAAAGATGGGTTTCCTTATCTTTTTAGTGTCAAATTAAGCAAACTATTTGAATTATCATGTATTCTTAATCATATCATTATGTTCTTATTGCATATAATTAAGAGTTTTAACCAATCATAAATTTCTGGATAAACAAAAAAAGACTTTTGACCTTTCTTGATCTGTCACTCATTGGAATTCTGCTGGTAATTCTCTTCTAATTTAGCTAATTATGAATTAATTATGGACATGTGAGACAAACTGGTATTTTTCCAAGACATTAAAACATCTCTACTTTCTATTCATATAAAGTATTAGCATTTTTATTTTCATAAATGAAAATAAGGGAACCCATCTTTAACAAACCAGAATAAGAGTTTGGGGGCATCAGGCATATTTAATGAACCAGGATTACAGTTTTGGGGCATCAGGCATATTTAATGAACCAGGAGTAGAGTTTTGAGGTATCAGGCAAATAGGACTAATCAGGATTAGTGTTTTTTCAATGAGTCATGGCCTATTTAAAGTTCAAAGCAATTAAGCGAGTTGGCTGTGTAATAAGATATGCTATAGGTGCATAGACATTAACATATATATTAAGTAATAACAGCTTCACAACATCCTGGTCTATGCTGAACTGTTTTTAGTGCAAGGGTTAGGCATAAAGCAAGGAGAACAGGGCACTTGAACAATTGATAATCAACATTAGTTTACTACTATACTATAGAAATATCCATCTTTACCTTTACCCTGATCACTTACAAATTCAAAATCCCTGCTCAGTGTTCAATTATTGGTAAAAATCAATCACTTATACAAAAATACAGTCTTATATCTTTTGACAACTTTACCTAATAATGTAGCCCTGATCACTTTTCAAAATTGATAATCAACATTAGGTTACTACTATACTATAGAAATATCCATCTTTACCTTTACCCTGATCACTTACAAATTCAAAATCTGTGCTCAGTGTTCAATTATTGGTAAAAAATCCATCACTTTACCAAAATCAGTTTTATATCTTTTGACAACTTTACCTTATAATGTAGCCCTGAACACTTTTGAAAATTGATAACCAACATGAGGTTACTACTATACTATAGAAATATCCACCTATACCTACCCTGATCCCTTAAAAATTCAAAATCTGTGGTCAGTATTCAATTAGTAGTAAAAAATGGCTTATTTGTAGCCTCTAGGTCTCTATGGACTGTTTACAATCTATTCTTAACTCTCTAAACTCTGACTCCTAAAAGTATTTTTAACCCTTTTAAGACCTATTCAGGCATGAATATATATATAAGGTTTGTAATGTAGACTTTTTAAAGAGAATGTAAAGGGTTTTCTATCTTTTTTATGTGTATCTGGGACACTGATGGTATCAATTTGTATCATTCCAAATTTTCAGTCAGATGTCTGTGGTTCCTGTAATTATGGAAATACTTAACCGTATATGATTTTACTATTGAGAGCCTATAATGTCTAAGGCCTTTGTAATAGCTAGTTCATAAAATGTATAGTTTTAATGGAATTGCAGGAACCACAGAAGTCTGATTGAAAATTAGAACAGTGGAAATCAATGCTATCAGTGTCCTCAATACATATAAAGAAAGTTAAGAAAATCTCTTTAAAATTATCTGACTAAATTATATATATAGAAAATGTAACCTGATATTTTGGTCCCCTAAATATCTTGTGTTCCTCAAGCTGTGTCATTCTTCCGTCTTCCGGCACAATGAATGATCAAAAGTGATAGGCAAACTATATATATATTCGGGTAGGCATGGAAACACAACCTCAGTTCTAAAGAAAAAGAGGAGGGGGGAAGAGAGAGAGGTGGGAAGAGAGAGAGAGGGGGAGGGGGGCACTTACTTACTATGTTTTAATTATCTTCAATGCAAACTAAGATCTTCATGTTTTTAAACACTTGTTGGACCTCCTGTTCTAAAATGGCTGCCCTGAACTTGATTTTTCTTGACCTACACATTCCATGACTACAATTTTAATGAAGCCAAATCACTGAGCAGTTCTAATCTAGTTTAAGAAATAGGCTTACTGTAATCTGATTGGTTAAAAAAACTTCATTTTAAAATATTTCAACAATTGACCAATCAGATGACTGGAAAATTACAGTTAGGAGTATGTGAGTCTCCTCTATCAGGACCCTAATTTTAACATACTTGCCTTAACAATAGAGAACCCTGTGCCAGTGCCTTCTGTTGAAAAACAACTTGTTACCTTTCAACCATCCTAATCCCTATTATTTCAAGTAGTATTTTTCATCTTGAGTAGTTATCCCACAATCTAGGGCAATCAAAGCAAATCAAGGTCAATCAAAGCAAATCAAGGGCAATCAAAGCAAATCTAGGGCAATCAAAGCAAATCAAGGGCAATCAAAGCATATCAAGGGCAATCAAAGCATATCAAGGGCAATCAGAGCAAATCAAGGGCAATCAGAGCAAATCAAGGGCAATCAAAGCATATCAAGGGCAATCAAAGCATATCAAGGGCAATCAGAGCAAATCAAGGGCAATCAAAGCAAATCGAAGGCAATCAAAGCAAATCAAGGGCAATCAAAGCAAATCAAGGGCAATCAAAGACTACACTTGAGAAGGATTCAAGCAGTATTCAGAGGAAAATATCAAATGAAATAATGCCTTTTATTTGGGCTATAAAAAACCCAAGTTTCCCCTTTCTGCCATGGCTTCTATGACACTGACAGTGGCGAACATGAATTATGAGTTGAATGTAGTCTAATCTCTAAACTATTTAATGGGAAATAACTAAGAAATTAAATTCCCAACCTTTTCAAAATGTCTCAAATACATGTCAGCCATTCTATCCAAAGTTATTATCATAATCTCCAGCAAAACTACATTTTTCATATCTCCTTCCATTAAATCACATGATCTAATTCCTGCATATTGATTAGTCAATCAGTTGTGTTTTCCTCAAGTTGGGTATAATGGACATTTCGAACCTTGACATTTTCTTTAGAATTTCTTTTAGCTTTTTTCATTAGAAAAGATGCAAATTTGATTTTATTTCTTTAGGTAAATGCATTGAACATAAATTGGAAATTCTGTTTTTGCTATAGTTTTCAATTTTGGCTAAATAAGGAATTTCAAAAAGTCGGGCGTAGAGAAATTAACTGTAGTCTGAAATATTCATACATGAGTTAACTCCCTTTATAAAGACTTCCCTCTGTTACTATTTTTAGTATTTCCGGTTGAGGGAATTCCGCTCAAATTGTCAACAATAAAATGGCTGGAAATTTTTGGCATAGCTCACATTAGTAAGTTTTTACATATATTTCACGACTGTTGGCTGTTTTTTAATTACCTTTCTGTGTGTAGACATAGTTCCTCCGTCCATGAAAAAAAATTCTGCCTCAGAACAGCAAATATCTGAGTGAAAAACGTAAATTAGGATCTCCACCATTCATTGTATTGTCGTCGATGCCGGTCGGCCCTAGTCCCTGCCATAATTGACTGCCAAACAACACTTCCGAAAAGGTTTAGCACTGCTAGAAGTTTCATACATAGGCCAATATAGCTAATGTAACTATTCCCTTTTTATTTCAGTCAACAATGGGTACTGGACAAGCAAGACTTGATGCGAGAACGTCAAGCAGATTTAAAAGTTGTTTCTGAAGATGAATACAGCAAAGTTATGATCTTTTTTGCCAATTGTAAGTACCGATACTGAATAGATGTCAACCAGCAGATTCAGAAAAGCATTGTAGCTTACCATATTGATAAGGGATCTAACAATATTTGCACAGTTGAAGTGACAGTTGTTAATAGATTTCAAAATAAATTTTGACAAATTATAAGCTTAATCTAAGTTAAAAAATTTTTGTACTATCATTCTATGATTGCTATTTTGATGTAATTCTTTGGCTGTTTTTTTTTTTTTTTGCAGTTATCCAAGCTTTAGGTGAACAGTTGAAAGTTCGACAACAAGTTATAGCAACAGCTACTGTTTATTTCAAACGATTTTACGCAAGGTATATCTCAGAGATGTATTTTTTATATTTAAAATTTAATAAATTGCAATTTTAACTTATTATGTTCATAATATGTTTTCTAAATGTCCTTCCTTAAGATGGTTTTCTTTATGATTCATCTTACTTTTCAGAAATTCATTAAAATGTATTGACCCATGGTTAATGGCACCGACTTCAATATTTCTGGCTTCAAAAGTTGAGGTATGTTAAAACTTGTCTTGTAATGAAAATTTTTATCACATAAGCGATATTGGTGAAGGATTTATGGGTAACAGTTTCCTTGTTAAAATAATTGGTCACTATGAAGCAAGTTTGAAATGTCTAATTTATTTTTATAGCCCAATCAGAGACAGAAAAGTAGGATGTAAAACTCACATTTCATTCTGTTTTATTTTCAGGAATTTGGAGTCATTTCTAACAGTAGATTAATCTCAACTTGTCAAACAGTTGGTAAGTGTAAAGTTTGAATTTAGGATGTTCAGGGAAGCTTTAAATGCCCCTAATACACATACAAAGAATAGAAAGCTTGATTTGAATCCTTTTTGTCTGTGATTCAAATCAGAGAGGACAGCCAAATGTCTAAACCCAGTAGCAAATTGATTTCACAAGAAGGTGATCATAAATTGATAGTTTTTGTTTTTGATGCAAAATTTGTAAAGTTTCTTTTTTGCAGTAAAAACCAAATTTCCTCATGCTTTCAATGGAGATTATCCCTACAGAATACAAAATGTTTTAGAATGTGAATTTTATCTTCTGGAAATGATGGTGAGTGGCATTTTATAATTTCAAACTCTTCTTTAACAAGTTTATTGACTTTACTGTTTTATGGGAGGCATTTTCTCGTAACTGGTTGAACTTTCAAAAAATATTTCAAAACGTTATGTAAATTGATGAATGATGATCATCATTGTCATCATCACTCATCATTATCATTCTATATCATCATTGTCATCATAATCTATGATATTTTATAGGATTGTTGTTTAATATTGTATCAACCATATAGACCTCTAACTCAATACTGTAATGATCTCAAACCAGAGACACACTCAGTACTCAATTATGTATTTTGATTTAAGTTAAACAGCAACATTTTGATATGATATTTTATAGGATTGTTGTTTAATATTGTACCAACCATATAGACCTCTAACTCAATACTGTAATGATCTCAAACCAGAGACAGATTTATTACAGGTTTCTTGGTAAGTTAGTTAATAATTTTTCCAATCACCTGAAAGTGATTGGTTCTCAGCAAGCTAATACGTTTGAGTTTTTCAATATGGTTTCTCCATACCAGTGCATATTAAAGATGCCTCACACAATTGGAAATAGAAAAAGAGTAGGCTAGTGCAGTTGTTTTAGCAAAATTTGCCTCATTGCACACTGCATGGCTTTGCCTGTCCTTTTTATCCGATCTTGGTAAGAAAAAGTCTACTGTTGAATTCATTTCACTTGTATTTTCAGGCGTATTGTAAATGACAGTTTAAGAACTGATATACCATTACTGTATCCACCATATCTTATTGCTATAGGTAATAGTTCGAAATTTATTTTTCTACTCCGCTCCTCCCCTAACCCAAACCATTAGCCCCACCCCCAACCATCCTGTCCCTACCCCTAAGCCATATGCTTAATGGACATGAAAGTTCTTATCTTTGAGTTCTTAATGCCCCTTTGCTGTCAGCCCCCCGTGAAAATTCTGTGGCTTCTCCTCATCCCCTCAAACTAATGATTTATAGAAATGCCACTGGGTGGGACTTATAATTTTTCCATAATTTTATTACAGCGTGTTTACACATGGCTTGTGTTATCAAACAGAAAGACGTGAAACAATGGTTTGCTGAACTCTCTGTTGATATGGATAAGGTAAGTGGTCATCACCATGACAACAAGCATTTCCTTTTCACAAGAATTTTTTTTTTTTGTTATTTTGAATCAGAGTTCTTTGCAAAGTTATAATCTGATTGGTCAATATTATTGATGCAATTACATCAACCAATCAGAGTTCAAAGTTTTGTTAATGCCTGATTGGCTAGTATTATCACTGCAATAACATCAACCCATCTCAGTATAGTTTCAAGTTACAAAGTTTTTGATAACAAGCGTTTGATTGGTTAATATCATCACTGAAATAACATCAACCAATCAGATTTCTTCAAATTGCATAATTATGTTAAAGCTACGATGTCTGTGTTAAGAAGACTTTAGAATATTTTGCTTTGATATACAACTTTTCATTTCTATTGCAGATTTTAGAAATTTCCAGGCAGATCCTCGCCCTGTATGAAATGTGGAAAACCTACGATGAAAAGAAAGAAATCGCGGGAATCTTGGCAAAAATACCGAAACCAAAACTCAACCCTTCCAGGTCTTGTTATCTCCCTTACTGTCTCTCTCTCTCTTTGTCTGTCTGTTTTTGGTTTTCAAAGCGGAAGAGCTTATACTTATTGACTTGAGCTCATCTCATGCTTATTCTAAAGCCTCAGCATGAAGAAACAGAACTGGAGCTATTGTCCCCTTGGCATTGATTGGACGATTTCAAATCCCATGATGCAATATTCTCGCATTAGTCATCACTAAGTAGGTAAAGTCTCGCTAAATCACGTACATGAAAGCTGATAGGGGGCTTTGGCCATTCCTGTTTAAGAGTTTGATCCCCATGTTGTCTACACGTTTTGGATACGCAATCCTCATCAGGACAGCTAGTTTTTGATTGAGGGGTTAACATTTTACACAATTGCTCGTTTGTTGTAATTTTAGAATTCTTTCTAGTTGCTATAGTTACAAAGCATCTTATATTTAACACAAAGTAGAAATAACATTAGTTACTATTTTAAAGAGATTGTGAAGAGGTTTTCTAACATTTTTATACGTATCATAGACACTGATAGCATCAATTTACACCAATCAGATGTCTGTGGTTCCTGCAATTCCAAACTAAGTCACTAATCGCAAAGGGCCATATGTGATACAAGCATATTTTGGCAATAAGTGACCTCATCAAAGAGTTATTTTTTTGAATTGCAGAAACCACAGACATCTGATTAGAAATTAGAATACATATAAAAAGTTTTGAATACCTCTTTACAATCCCTTTAATATTGTTCTTGAATGAATGTTGTAGAATTTTGCTAAAATAATATTTTGCTCTCTGATTGAAAAAAAGAAAGCAAAATATTTTTTGGCTTTATGTGTAGATTGAAACTGATTATTTTGGCAAAAAAAAAATTTTGATTTGAATTTGGGTTGGAAATTGGTTTCGAAATGATCTGGGAAGTACTGAAATGATTGGGAAATTAATGAAATGATCTTTGAAAGATTTCTAAATGATTTAGAAATTCCAAATTGTTAAAATTTTACAAAATGATTCAGAAAAATTGATAAGACATTATTCTGTGCTGAAATATTGGAAATTTTCAGAAACGCTTTGTAAATTATTAAAATGATATGGAATTCCCAGGAATGGCATGATTTGGCGCTGTAATATTGGAATTTTCTGAAAATGAAGCCATAAAAATCAGTTGTATAGATTATAGTTGTAGTATATAGATGTTGTAATCTTGTATATATTTATTATTAATCACAGGGAGGAGGGTGACATTAATTCAACAGCTTGTCCTAATACACAGGTAACAAATAACAGGCTCTTCCAACAATTAAACACACCATCGAGAACATTTTTTTCTGATTCAAATTTCAAAGTAAAAAAGTTCAAGTCCCCATTTTCTGAATCTTAATGACCTAATGCTGAGATACTAATCATGCAGTGAACAATGAGGCAAAATGTTTTTCAAATTGGACAATAGATTGGCTTTTATTTCCGTTATTTGGACGTTATTTTTCAACAATACTTCTGCTATTTTTTGGGCCCCGTGTCACAAAATTTGAACCAAGCTAAATTCAGATTTTAAGAAATTATAGCAAAATAATAAAATCTTACTTCCAAATCGATTTAAATGATTGACCAATCAGTTTACAGGACGTCTAAAACCATCCCAAGTTAGGATTTCACAAAAACTGGCTCAAAATCCTTCCCTTTTTTCTCCGATGGTGTGTTTAATAGCTTGAATTGCTTAAGATAACTTGGCAATGGGTCTCTTTGTGTGCTTGGCATTCTGTCAAAAAAGCTACTTTTTCTTTCAAATTCTGCTTTCACATCACTTTTCCTTTTCAATCAGATCACTACACAGATATTTTGTTTCATACTTTTTCTGTGGGCTATTTCAATCATTTGTGATCTAACAACATTTATAAGAAAGTTATGTTCACCAATACAACCTATCAAATGTCGTGATTGTAAATATCTTGACGAGTTTTGCGGAACTCCAAGATGTTTATCATTGGACAATGACATGCACTGTAAGACCTAAACTTGATTTAAATGGGTGTCAGATCTTGATTGGGTGAAATAACCCACAGAAAAATACAAAACAAAATATCAATCATGTATGTCAATAAAGATGACTTGCTTTCTCTCATGTAAAGAGCTTTTAAATATTACTGCTTGAAAGAGAATTGTAAAGTGGTTTTCTGATATTTTATGTGTATTGGAGCATGGAGCCATTATTTGCATCATTCCAATTTTCTGTCAGATGTCTGTGATTCCTGTCATTATAGAAATGCATAATATACTTAGTTTTAGTGGAATTGCAGGAACCACAGACATCTGATTGAAAATCGGAATGGTACAAATTGATGCTATCAGTGTCTCCAATACATATAAAAAATTTAGAGAGCCTCTTCACAATCCCTTTAATGATTGTAAACTTAATGGTGAATTTTCTTTTTCTTTTTGACAGGCCCCCATCGGCTGGTCCCAACAACCAGGAAAATAATACCCAGAATTCCTCATCACAATCAAATCAACAGTCGTCTAAACACTGATTGGTTGATTTTCAGCCAATCAAAATCATCAACCAATGAAATTGCATATAGAAGTAGAATATACCAAAAAAACATTTTCAATGAAATTGGAGATTACATTCTGCTGAGAATTCCTGCAAAGACATTGGCTGGTTATTTTTAGCCAATCAAAAAGACTTTAGCAACTTTGCTGAACATTTTGTGATGTCATAAGCACTCTATTCGAAAGATGAATGAACAAAGAATAAAGGAAGTAACATTAAATGAATGAATGATCAAAGAATGAATGAATGAATGAATGATTCAGTTAAAAAAATCTCCAGCTCGTTATCTTGGTCAAAGCTGACGCGATATATTTTTGAAGGACAGAAAGTCAGATGGAAATATAACACATTTAAGTTTTCTAGTCTGAAACTTCTGCCTCTATTCCAGCCTCTGATAGATATTTTGAAAGTTATCTGCTGTAGTAGAATCAGAAAAACTAGGCCCGATTTTATGGGGATTTGCCAAACTTTTGTAGGTTGGTCTAGGTTGTGCATATTTGACATCCTTGGCAGACTCAAGACATTATTGTAAATACTGTACAATTTTACATTAAAAATTAAATATGTAGATATATAAAAATTCTATTTCATTTATTTTTGGGGAAGTGTATGTATAGTTGTGCAATGAAATTTCTAAAATGTGAATCACGTATAATTCAAAATTTCAACGTTTTATGAGGTAGTTATTGCAAATTGATATTATAAGAATTACACGAACCACAGACACTTGACTGGAAAAAAAAGAGCTAATGAGCTCCGATGCATATCAAAAAAGCTAGAAAACCTAATAACAACTGCTTTCACTGAAAAATCTTAGGCAAAGACCAACTGGTAAAAAAAACTCTACAAGACTTGACTTAGGAATATATTTAATTTTCATTCAACAAATACGTAGAACAATTTTTAACATAACTTTGATTAAAATACAAAAATGAAAAATTTGGTGACAATTTGAATCTATTTAAAATTGATTTTACATAATTCTAGTAATAAAGAGGTTACTATGCCTAATATTTACATTAACTAATGGTTAGCTAAAGATGACCTTCCAACAAGCAGAATTTATAGTCTGCTAGCAATTGGCATTTAAGGAGGCAGACAGCAGACAGAATCCTAGAGGAACTGGGATTTCGAGGACTGTTATAGAAGTACTGGCCATGGCATCAGAATTTTCTAACCTTAAAGAGGATTCAAACCTATGGCACCTCATCTCCTAACAGACGACAATCCAATTCATGAGCAAGAATGATCACGTGGTGCAAAATCACAAAATGTTTGCTAGTTGGTTTTTCGTGGCTCTTACACCATAGTGATTACCAGTTGTAAAGGAAAATGAAATGAATGGAGTTTTACGTCCTACTTTTCTGCACGATGTGGGCTAATGAAGACGGGCAACGCCATGCAGGGTACAATGAGGGAAATTTTGCCAGGACAGCGGCGTTAGCCTGCTCTTTTTCGATTTCCAACTGTCGAGGGATCTTTAACGTGCACAGTCTAGTTTATTGTCCCCATCCGAACGACTAGTCGCTTTTTCCGTGTCAGCCCCTCTTACCTACATCACTGACAGGGGCAGGGGGAAACTAGGTGTAACTTAGTTGTGAATTGCGTTAAGAACTCATGGCAACTTGCGTAAGTGTGCGAAAAAAGGTGTTAAGTTTTGAATGGAACTATCATGCAAACTGGTAATCACTATGATGTGAGGGCACCGTAAGTATAAGTTTTCACAAAGCCCAAATATTAAAACAAAACTGGCCTATATAGGATTATACAACAAAACATCAAGAAAAATAACAAAGGGTCTCCCATAAGTTGCGAGTCTCACTAGTATGAATACTTAATTTTCAAAGGCAAAAAAATATCTGAATCCTCAGCTATTGCTTTCGACATCTGGCTTGCCTGTTTTCTGTTCCACATAATTTCTTATCTAAATCTTAATAAACAGCTAACAAATAGAAGAATACAAAAATACTTGAACAAAACCAATAAAATCATGAACATTATTATTTATGTACAAATCAGGAAGATCAATTTGATTTTTTTTTTGTGATCCTTTGCTTTTCCTTTGTACATTGGACACAAAATACTGTGAAAATTCTTACATTTCAATCTTTACATTGTGGCTATACATTTGTATCCTAAACTTTGCCTACAAGCATTTCAAATATCATTACATTACTCATTTGATCAAATAACTTTCAAAACAATTAGATTTGTGCCCATATATGTTTGTAGTACGTATATAGCTATACTTATGGATTTTGTATTCCAAACCCTTGCCTACAATCTTGTCAAATAGAATTACAACACTCATTTTATCAAATAACATTAACAACTCCAATATAAATATATACTTCATATATTTCAAGATTTTGAACATGAAATGCATGTAATCACACTTAAATATCTGGTCTGTGAACTCTCTTAAATTGAAAATGAGTTGACAGTAAACATGGACAGCAGAATTATGTGTGAAATTTCAATGAATATAAGATATCAGATTTAGAATGAAAATTAGAATGCTGATTTTGATCTTAGAATATTGTCATTAAGAGTCAATATTTTCGTTAATAATCCTCCACAATTCTTCGGCACTGACTACGTTGATGGAACTCTGGGCATCGTTGTTAGCAACAGCAGTCTGTTCCTGAGAAATCGTCAACGTAGCAGCATGATCTTCAATACGACTGTAATGCCAAGCTCTAGGATTTGGATCCACGTTCAAATTGTAGACGATCTGTTCTACGTCTACGTTTTGTTCAACTCCCTCTCTCGGTGCTGTTGTTACAATGAATTCTGGGTACTGAACCACTTCCTGTATGACCGTCTGCTCTTCGATAACTGGTTGTTCAATAATCTGGGTTTGAACCGGTTGTGTTTGTGGTATGAAGCTTTGAACCGGTTTACCTGTGACTAGTGATCTGCCAAGAATCGTTTTATGATGGGGAGGCGTCTGGGGCAGTAAGGATTGACTTTGGATTGAGGTTGGAGTCTGAGTGTAAGACTTGGGAATCGTGTGGACTCTGACCGGTGATTTTGGGCTGCTGGTTGATGCTGTGGTGGTGTAGGTCACAGCCTGAGGAGTTTGAGCTTCAGAAATCTGTCGTCCTGAACTGTCAATCAAAATTGTCTTCTTAGGAACTGGAGTATTCGGTGTTTTGTTGATCAAAGTGACCTTTGGTGAACCAGACACAATTTGCCTTGGTGATGATGTAGCTGATGATGTCATTGAACTGGTTGTCATGAAACCAGTGCCACCTACTGACAGTTTCTGGACCAGTTTACCAGTTGTGGGAGGTGTGGTGGGAACAAGCTTCTTTTCCTCAAGTCTCGGTGGGAGGAATGATTTACTCTTATGTGCAGCATGGGCATGGCTTGTGACATACTTGTCTTTTGAGAAACGCTGTCCACAGATGTCGCATTCGTGAGGGAAGTGCTCTTTATGGGAATCCAGAATGTGTTCAACGACGTCTTTTTCTCGTAAGAACGTCATATCACATTCTTCAAAGATACATTTCTTGACTTGGCTCTTTTCTTCTGATTGGTCATCGCATGATCCCTTACGAACTTCGACCTCAGCAACAAGGTCATGGACTACACCAATATGCTTCTGAAGGAAGACAGCTCTGACAAACTTGCTTGGGCAGAAGGGACATTTGTAAGGAGTCTCTCTGTTAAGATGGTTGTTTGAGATGTGCGAGATCAGAGTATGTCTCGCCATGTATCCTATACCACAGAATGGACAATGAAGGGATATGCCGCCACTATGGATCTCTGTCTTGTGCTTGGAAAGGTCATCCATGGAATCGAAGACCTTCTTACAAAGAGTACAATGATACTTGTGCCCATGGAGAACATGTTCGGCTATCATGTGCTTTCGCAGATCTTTGGCGGTGGAAAATTCTGCTTGGCAAGTCCAACATCGACTGACCATTCCTGAAGATGTTCCTCTGTTACCGTCCATGTGCCGCGCCTTAATGTGAGCCTGCAAGGTCGTAGGTTTGTCGAACTTCCTCTTACAATGAGGGCAAATCTTTTTGGCTTCCATCTTGTCCCATTCACCAGAGGTGTGGCTTTCTAAATGCTTTTCCAAAGATCTTGGATTTTTGAAAACTGCTGGACAAAGATGGCAGAGCTGGTCAATAGCTCTGTGGACTTTCTTCTCATGCTGTAGAAGTCTAGACTGCAGCATGAATCCTTTCCCACAAACACGGCATTTAAAATCAGCTTCGACCTCATGCATTGCCTGCATATGCTCCATCAATTTCATGTCGGACTCGAACAACAGGCTACAATGATCGCATTTGACTTTGCACTTCTCTATCAATCTCTGCTCAAACGCTTTGAAATGCCTATCCAATCGATGCTTCGAACGGATATGAGACAGCAGATTTTTGTTGTTCAGGAAAAAGGAGAAACAGATCTCACAGGGAACATTGTTGGTGTTTATCTTCAAGAGGGGATCGATGCAGTCATCCACGGACGCCTCTTGGAATTCATCCTCGTTGATCTCGATCACAGACGTGTCCACATCTTCGTCAGGATCATAATAATCTTCGAACGTCTCCATACTTTCAATTTTCAGACTCGGATCAAAATCGCTGTAATCTGGTTGGTCAATTCCTTCCACCATTTGACCTGATTCGTCGACCAGCGTTACTGGTGTACCGTCTTCAGTGAACAATTCTTTGATGTTTCCCTCCGCATCAAATAAGTTAATCGGGACCCCATTCTCATCTGTAAAAATAATTCGCTCTCCTTTTTCGTTGACGGGAACGTACTCCTCTGGTTCTTCAGGTTCAAGTACCGCCTCTTCGTCAAAAGTGACCTCAGAAATGTCAAGGTCAGAAGGCATAGTTTCATCAAGAATTTGCGACGGCATGGACAGCAGATCTTCAATTTTTTCAACCAAATCACTGTCAGGTTTCTCACTCACGCCATCTCTTGCGTTCTCTTCTAGATTTATCTCCCCTTCCAAATCTTCAGGTTTTTGAACCTCCATTTTTTCTCTTTCTTCCTCTTCCAAAATGGCAGATTTTGTCTTCCTTTCTTGAATTCTGATTGGACGACCTTTTGAGGTGAAGGTCACTTGCCGGAATATTCTCGGAACTTCGGCTGAATTGACTGAAACAGACGGTTGGGCTTCTGGTTTGTTTTCTGAAAAAAAGAAAATGGATTGATTAGTTTGGAATTAATATTGGAAGCTTTTCAGCTAGAGATTGGACTACAATATGCAGTGTACAATTAGGTAAATTCTGCTTTGATTGTGACATTAGCCTATTTTCATACATGCTATAGACTGGTGCAAACAGACCTCATTTAATTGTCCCAACTGAACGTGTAGAGGAGTTTTCCATGTCAGCCCCTCCTTAAAAATAACCAAAGATAATACATGTACATCCATCAGGAGTAAACCTATGCCAGGCTTGAAGCCCTGTTCCTTGCTGACCCACCAAAGCTACATTTCAATCACAAGCCCTAAACATATTTACTCTGAGCTGAATTAGCTTTGATACTGAGCCCCGCAAGCTCAATTTTTATAATCAAAAACCATAATCATACTACTTACTGAGGGCTGAATTAGCTTCAATACGTTTGTTTTTAAGCTCTAGATATTCTGTATCTACTTGGTGTATGTTATATATGGTGGGAACAGCTAACTGTTTCTACAATATCAAATATCCAACAATGAATGATGTTTGAATCCAGTGTTATTTTGGCAAAAAAAATTATGGGATATTCATTGTTAAAGACTGACATACAATTAAAACTGTCTAACAATTTAAAACAGTGTTTTGGATTGGTTCTTTGACCCAATTGTGTTAAAATTCAACTGAACACAATATGAAGATGAATTTAGTCGGATCATGGATGGCTAGCATAGTAACCCTGCAGAAAATCATGCATTGGAAAGAAGTAGATAATTTTGCAAAAAATGTTGAGCCTACCATAAATGTTTTGGTGAAATTCAAGCCATCATCAACATCATCTATAGGATTAGTTTTATCTTTATCCGTTTTACGATACAGGTCAGACCCATTTTTAGTCTTCTGTCGCGTCTGCACTTCCTCTACTTGAGTTGTCTCCCTTTGTCTCAAGTAGTCATGGTCGCTCCAGAGGTTTTTATTCACGGTGGTTGGTTTGATTTTAACCAACGGAGTTCTTGGAAGTTGATTACCTAGAAGAAATAACATGAACGAAGTTTTATATCCTACTATTCTGTTCAAGATTGGGGAAATGCAATATGAGAGGGAATTGTATCTGGATAGCAGTATCCTATACTTTTTCAATTTCAGTCAGTCGACAAGACACAACTTAAATAAACAAATGTTTTTTTCCGTAAAAAGGTAACAAAACTGTGGCCTGAGTTACAAGCAAGCCTTGTTTTCTAAAAAGTTCACACGTTATTTCAGGTCACCCCGGGGCTTTTAAAATGGAAAATTTTACATTACTGGCAAATACAATCAAATCAAGAGCCAAGTGCCACTGTCATTAGTTTCCACTTAGACAAAAACCAACTCTGTTTAAACTAACTTAAAAAGTGAAAGTAAACTAACAAAAATAATTGATAGTTATCATGAATAGTAATTACATGTGAAATCAGATCCTCACCTCCAGTTTTAGGTTTGATAATTTCTGCCAGTCTGCCAGTTCTATTGACTGGAGTATCATTCTCGTTTCTCAGACTACTCAATCTTTTACCTGCAATAATAACAAATAAAAAAATTCAAACTTTGTCGACTGCAAAACATTTAAAATTTTTTATTTTCATCTTTTTCAAGCGAACAAAAGTCATTTTTTGGGGATGTTTTTTTTTACCAAATTAGAAATTAAAAATGGTGAATTTTTGTAAAGTTTGGATAGCTCAGGGATTTTGCAAGAAGTCATTTTGTGCTAGGCTTTCAGTTTCAACGATACACATAAAAAAATTTAGAAATCTCTTCACAATCCCATTAAGATCTTTAAACATTCACTTACCAATTGGTGTCTGGTCTCTGCCAGGTGTTATCTTATTCACCAAAAGACCATCAAGTTCATTGCCTTTACGTTTCTTGCCAGTGGTCTCTTCTTCATCAATGGGATCCCAGTCTGGATCTTCTTCTTCGAAGAATTCCTCTTCATCCATTGGTTCCACATCTTCATCTTCTTCATCATCGTCAAGGGTAACTGTCGAAAATGACCCCTTCTCTGTTCTTGCTTTTTTCAAAATTTTCGTTCCCTTCCGATTGCCTTTAAGTTCTGGTGGATCTTGTTCAAGCATCACTCCAATATTATCCACAGGTTTCAACTGTACTGACTGCAACATGGCATTTTTGGTTGCCATCATTGGCGGCAGTTGTAAGCCACGATGAATCTTCTTAGCAGACGCAGCCTTGCTTGGATATGTTCTAGCAAGTGCTGATTTCGGTGTAAGACCTCTCGGTGGTTTGATATCTTCATCTTCGAGAAATTTTGTTGGTTTTTTAATGACCCTTCCTGTACGTGTTCGGCCACCAATGGCTGGTATAGGTTTGTTCAGGGATTCATCTTCAGAGGGCGAAAATGACTCCACATCTGAATTATCCTCGCTTGAATCAAGTCCATAAACTTTTCCTGATTTGACATCCAGCTTTTCTAGAACAACTCTCAAAGATTTCCGACCTGCATTTTTCATCCCTCCTCTTTTGGCCGGCTTCTTGGTAATCTTGGGGATTTCATCCTCTCCAACTGAGTGAACATCATCATCGTCGGAGATGTCATCGATAGTTTCGACATCTCCTTTCTTCGCTTTCGAGGCGACAACCTTCTTGGGATCCGATTTACCTACTAGTTTTAAATCCGATGGATGACAGCTTATAATTTTTCCAATTTTCGACACGTCAAATCCACTTTTACTGTCAAAATTAAAGACAACTTTCTCATTTCTTCGGTCAACTTTAGCTGAAAGTAAACAAAGCGAAGTAGCGCCGCCTGGTGTCGGTTTAATCCCAGTATAAATGAAGCTTTCCTGTTGGCGCTTTTTGATCGCGGCAGACAAATTATGTACCAGCGATATTGGCAAAGAAAAATTTATCTGGTTAAGTTCGTCCGCCATGTCTTATTTTCATAAAATCCGTCGGTCTGCCTTGTCCAAAATAGTTCTAACCATCTGTATTTTGATGAAATTCGGACAAAAATCGCTTGTTTTAGGGCGACATGTCCGCTGGAGAATCTTCAAAGCGAAAGAGTCTCAAGGGGGTTAATTTTATTGACTTTAACTCCAGACCACAATAAACTTTCGGGATTAGCCCCAGAGCCGTATATATAAAATTAAATTTTGCTAATATATATGAAGGGTAGTCTACGGCTAGCCCCTTCTTGCAGTCTATAGTCTTTTTAATTTGTACTTACATAGGGGATACGGACCTTGCTTTTATTCGCACCATCTCGAGTTCTCGTCTGGTTCTTGTGTGGATCCAGTAAGCTGATTACACAAAAACTTAACCAGATTGTGACGTCTCTATCACAAAATCCATGTGACTTGAAAGACCTTTTGAATAAAACTCATTTTAAACCAGCGCCGACTGAGCTATCTCATGCCACTACTTTGATTCCACTTAACTTGATCTCTATTCAGTGGAATTAAAGTAGTCTGTAGTCATTGGGCTTAACAGTAAAATGAGGTTGTTTCCCTTTATATGTGAGTCGCTCAAATTAGTATTGGGTGTTCAAGTATTTTCTGGGGTCGAGTAATTTGCCACTGGCTTCCTTAGTTCTTGACTCAAAAACATGTTAAATTTTTAAGATAAGAGCATACTTTATGACAGGCGTCACTGATTCCTCTGCGCTTACTTGTTGTACAGGGCTAAAATTGACGTGGAGTAAACCCCTTATAAGGTTTTTGCATATCGTTAGACCAAGGCCTATGCATTTGATTGCTTGGAGACTCCTGTTAATTTCTCAATATCTGACCTAACCTAGATGTGGAACCACATCAACTCAGGACAACTAATAGAAGGCATACGGGTTAGCTTCCAAATATTGGAATAGCAAAATAGTGCACTCACCGAACAGGAGGGGGGTGGGGATTTAAGTCAACAAGGAGAATATTCTATATCTAGAGCAGTCAGCAATGATCCGAAGCTAATCACAGTTTCAACAAATCATCATTAAAATTTTCAGGAGAATTTGAGAGGGAAAATGACTAATCTAAAACGGCCTGTTGTTTCTCCCTAATCACGACAAAAATCGCCATTTTTCTTTTGTTGACATTAACCATCTAATATTTGATGATCATTATCTAAAAGCGCGGGAACAAGCTCGTGACGGCATAATATTTACCTCGTAAACAGAAGAGCAACACTTTAAATAGTCTTGGACCTCCAGTCAATGTTGAAGGCGAATCGTAAAAGCGACTGGTTGTTCTGGACTATTCCCTGCAGACGTCGAAAGCAAATCGCTATGTTTCAATATGGCGGATAATCACAAAAACAATCAAACGATTCGACACTTAATTAGATAGTTTCAAATTCGTCCGAGAAGCTGATTCGGTAGCTAGATAAGCAGACAAACAACAAAGTTTGTTGAGTCCTCTAGAGCCATAGGCACTGCATTCGATTACGTGTTAGTAGGTCAACGTAAACTTTGCACGTTCATTAAATGGTGGCCTACTTTTCTGCTTAATGAATGGGCTAATAAAGATGGACAACGCCATGCAGTGTACACTGGGTAAAATCCATAATATCGTGTATTCCATGAGGATGGATCTTTACCATGCACAGTCTGTAGTTCGCATGGGCCCCGGTTTAATGTCCCATTCGATTGACTTTATAATAATGACGGTTGAAGTTATGTAGTGTACAGTGGGGGAGACCTCGGTTTATTTTCCCATCCGAAAAACTATTTTCATGCCATTTCCCCTGTCCCTTCCATTACTAACAGGGCAACCGAGACATTTAGAAAAAACAAATAATACAACTCAATAAATTATGCTTTAATATAAAATAAAATCAAAATTTCAAAAACAGAAAATCAAATAATATTGTTCAATTGGAAAAAAAAACTTCATAAAAGTTTGTTAAAACGCCCAAATTTCACAAGCAGGTGCGATCTTTATTTTCGATGTAATTTTACACATTTCGTATTTGGTATTAAAACAAACAGGCCGACTCCCAACAATTAAATTTTGATTTTTTTTAAGACGCAGATATGCAATTTGGACTCCACGTCATTAAAGGTGTTCCTTAACAACGCACGAGATGGTATTTGGAGCATGGTACCGAGCGTGTTCTTTTCTGAACGTGATGGGCGTAGTTGTCGCCTCGTTTCTTATAAGTTTACCTAACGACTCCGTAGCGACTCTTTGCGACGAAATTTAAACCTTCGCGACAATATCATCACGTTGACTTGTTTTTAAATATTTTGTATTAATGTATTACGGTAGGAGAATGTTACAAACTCTCAAATCCCAAAATAAGAAACACGTGTCCCAAAGCAAACGGTGTTTGCTTATGATAATGAAAAGAATTTTAAGAATACAAAAATTCAAATCTATTGATATACAAAAGCAACATAAAAGGTTTTTGATGTAACGATCTGAATTTTGTCAAGTTTGGAATTTGTAATATCAACCCACCGTAATACATTAGATCTAAAAAGCTGGAAATTAAGAGAAACTGTGTATTTAAGTATGCTTGTGTTTATTTTGAATGGTGTTATTAAGGACAATGGAGACCCACTTCGTGCTTTTTTGTCTTTTTCCACGAATATTTTCTTAGATCTGAGATTTTGGTTGTTTGAGTAGGAGAAAAAATTCATATTGCAACAATCATTTAAACTTTCATGAAAAAGGAGTTTTACGTCAAAATTCAATCTACACTAAATGGAATTTTACGTTTAAAGAAATGTCCACTTTTTACACCTAATTCTAGTGTTCACGACTAGATTTCATGACGTCAATAATCCTGTATTACGTTACATTCGATATGTGACGACACAATTCCCACTTGAGTAGTAGGCCTACTACGTCATTATTTATTTTAACCAATGAGCGATCAAAGTATATCATCTATAAGTAGGTAAGTATTTCATAATGAAAAGTGGTATCAGGTCTCTAGAAGTGTAAGCCTACCCTGCCTGGCGCTACATATAACAAAGTATATCAATCAAAAGTAAGTAAGTATTTTATTATGAAAAGTGGTATCAGGTGTCTAGAAGAGTAAGCATACGGAAGTAGTAAAACTCCATGTCATTTCAACCTCATCATCTCAATAGGATGTAGAATGGGACAAAAAGCTCATGTCATTCTACTTATCCAAGACATATATCTGGGAGTACAAACGAACCCTTTAACCCTGTGAAAACCGAGATATCGTGGCTGACAGCTCCAATATTAACCCCGCGAAAAAACAGACAATAAGCACGAACAAAACTTACAGTAAAAACAAAACCAAAATGATTTGAAGTTTGTAAGTATTTACCAAGGGGGCGAGGCTTTATTTTACTTATTAGTTGTCTATTTCATATACTAGCACATTCAACTTTCAAGCTCGGATCACACTTCAAACTATACAACTGCGATGATACAAATACCAAGACCAATTTCTGCAAGCTTAAAAGCTAAATGCCGATGTTTCAGTTTATTCCATTCTTACACATTTTGTTAAGCATAGTCATGTTGGAAACCCACATTTTTAGCTTCTATTGTGAGCTGATTTAAAACAGTGGACAGTTTTCCACATTCTAAACAGGAACAAAACGAGCACACAAAAAGTAAAGTTCCACCCTGTATAGACCCAAAATGTCTCTTCGTTAGTCACACTAGACAGGTTCAGCTCGTGACCCAAGCAATTAAATAGCATAGCAAAGTTTAACCTTGGCTTGAGACCAACAAATATTTCTAAGTTATATCGTAAAAATTGAGCCATATAGTAGAAACTGATATTCTTGACTTAAACCGGTTGGCCTACGACCCGACTAGCACTCAAAGGCACCCGATAACACTCTTACATACGACTGTGAAAAAGGCTAGAGCGTCAACTCATTAGTGTTAAGTTTGACATGTAATTCAATTCCCTTTTATAAGTGACCAGTCCGAAGTGACCCTTATTTTCAAAAGATCATAAAGTTGAAACGTAAACACGATTCACGTCTTGTTGTTCCATGTTATTCGGCCATTTTTTTTATTTTTTTTTATTTCAATTTCAACCAAGGGTGAATGCGAGCAATGTTTTGATCGTATACTGTGCTCTTAAGCATTGAGCGAATGGAAAAACTAGACGACGAGCATCAGCCCATGGAAAGAAAAGCAATTGGTCCGATGGTCCAGAGCTGCATAGTCTTCCCATGCAAAGACCGAACGGGGTACGTACCATAGTATCGAAGTAATCCAAAGTCCAAGTAAGGGCCTACTTTTTGAGACGTTAAGCATGTGACAGTGGAAGAGCTCTATCGCTAGCTAGTTAGATTGTCGTCTGTTGCGCGATAAGGTGCCATGCGTTCGAACCTTCCTGAAGGTAAGAGTGTATTTTATGCCAGTGCCGTAACCCCTATCACCGTGGTAAAGAAGAAAGCCTAGTTCTCGAATCCAGTCTAACTAGAGGAAAAACTTCTAGAGATTTTAATGTCGATCGACTCTCAAGTTAATTGTGTTTGGATATTGACTTATATCAAGAAAATTGGAGATGGATAAGAGTCTCAAATTGTACGATGACATAACAAACAGTGAAAACAGACACCCCAATCAAAGAAATCTTATCATGTCGAATTTTCCCTGAGATTCAACAAATTTGATTGTTTTAAGACGAACATGATATCCACCCAGAGATAATTATGTAACCCATAGTTACCAAGATGGCGACGAAATGTCATAATTAGAAAGAATAAAGAAATTAATGATATCAAAATAATGTTGACTCCACTTTCTTTAAACAAAAACCGAAATTTATTTAGATTGATTAAATAAATCTTTCGTTTCGGTTTAATCACTTATTGACACTCGGTACATACCAGTAAGACTTGACCTCGACCTGAAATCCAACGGCAAACACATAACGTAACAAATGCAAATGGCGGCGTCTTAGTTGTAAGCTGGTGTTTCACGCCAAAACTTTAGGCCCCCGATCCTCCCAGTTGCACAACCGACATTATCAGTGTCAACATTTCACACGTGTGGCGTGAAAAACAAGATTTCAAAGGCATGCAGACGATTCGATTTAATTGACAATTCTTTGAAGTAATTCACTAAACACATATTGAATCGAGGCAAATCTCGCGCTGAACGTGATGTAAGCGTTCGACTTATGTCACTACGCGTGCGCAACATGCCGGAAAGTAGTCTTTAAGTATGTTGACATGTCGTAAAATTCCATGTCAAATTTCTCCTAATTTCCATGTTGATTGAACCTGTTTCTATAGAAACTGAAAAATGAAATATTTGGGTTCTATTCAGACCTTCATCCGATCACCTTGTGTCGAACGTCCGATCAATGGTCGACGTAATCGTGGAATTTACAAAGCCGGTTTCAAGTGGAGCTCGTTTAAAAAAGAATTTTTACCAATCAAGTGAAGAATTTCGACGTTTTGTGTGACTTCATCTTTTCTATTTAAATCTACAATCCTACCTGTTTTTTTCTATGTTTTTATTCACTCCATAAAATTGCCCCCCCCCCCCCCCTCACTCTTTTTTTACCCCCCGTTGTTTTTTTTTGTACGAATTCTCATCCCTCGTAATCAGAATCTTTCGACGTGTTTCCAAATTCCCGAGTGATAAGTTGATTGATTCGAGGGCATCTAATGAATAAATTTCAAACGAATTTGCAGAATCGCCGAAAAGAACAGTCAAAAGAATACAAAAAATGACTGGCATGCCATAAAAAGCAAACCAGAGAAAGAAACGAAACGAAAGAAAAATGTCCGAATTGTTTTTGATCAATCTAGACACTTAATCCAATTAACGAAGAATAATATCGGCCGAGTTTGGTTTGTGTCGTGGGTCAGTTGGATTTGTTACGAGATTTATTCAATATTATTTTAACGAAACGAAAGAATTCTTACGCCTGTCTGCCTCGCTCGTGACCCAAACTGATGAGGTCGAGTTCTAATAGAATCACCTCAAAAATCCAAAATCAAAAACCGACACGAAAAAAACATGGAGTGTAATAATTAAATATAAATGAAAAGGACTGATAGAATTTCGTTTTATTTTATTGGAATTGGTTATTGGTTTTTAGTGTATCCTTGAATTGCTTTTAACGCGTTTTGTGTGTATCCTTAACGCTTCGCGGAACTATCTGAAAAGGGAGCATGTGGAATTGATTAACAGGAAAGCAATAAAAATTTCAAAAAAGAGCTAACCGTATCTGCATCAAACCAAAGCCTGTCTGAATTTGACGTGCCGGTTCCGTTGAAAATCAGGCACTAAAAATTTGACTTAAAGTTTGCAAAAAATAGAATAGTTTCGTTTTTCAGAATATGAAGTGAACCCTCTTTGATTTGTTATAACTAGTTTTATGCAACCCTTTTGACACCCGTACCCCTCCCCCCCCCACCCCTTCTCTCCCCACACGGCCCAAACCGTCCATGGGCAAGGATAACTGTTAATATGATATTTTTTGAGGATGACTGTATACATGAGCTTTAATTCTTAACAGCAAACGTGGAAAAACTTAAGAAAATAAACAAAATTCTTTATCATTATATATAGGATTATGAATTGGAAGAAAATATTGAGAGGAATTAAACCAAGATCTCGAATATACTCGTAAAATTAACGAGACTACACCTTTTGCCCTCGGGTTTGTTTTCATTTTAGGGCTTCTAAGCCGTTCAAGATGGTGAAAAGAAAGGGTTACAAAGGGCGCATAACTCCTTCAAAATCTTATTTGTTGACTTTTTATAAATTCTCATTTGGCTTCGGGGCACCTTAACACCATCTTATTTATCTTCAATTCACGAAAAATTGTGAATAAATATTTTCATGGAGTTTGACAAAATGGCGACATTGTTGTCGTCTGTTTTGAAAAAGGACTCGATGGTAATTTCGAGGCTGACCTCTCCTTTAAAGATGTAAGAAAAGTCTTGGCCTTTTTTCATTAATCGTCTCGGGTTACTGAATTGGTCCCCTTAAATATTGATGAGATATTATCGCCTTGCTCGAAAAGTAAACATGGCCGACGTTTCCCGCCTTAAGGCATTTTCACCGGATGAGAAGCGATTCATATAAAAAGTTGGAATGAGTATTTCGCCGAAACGAAACTAAACTAAAAGTTTGAATACGATGTAATAATAATTTGATCGTTTCAAGTAGAATGGGAAAACGAAGATTTGGCAGAAATAGGCCGGTTCCATTCGCAATTTCCTTACTCCCTTCAATAAAACTCTAGCCTGGGGAAGTTCTCGGAATTGAATTACAAACTTGGGATAAAATTTCCTCATTGGTTGCCTTCGGATCATTCGGTAAACACAAAACTGATCTAAAGTGGCCAACTCGTGATCAAATCTTATTCCTCTTTTATATGACATTACTGGCTCTTTCAATACCATTGAATTTGTTCCATAAAATTACAAAAACAAGAGTAAACTTTGCCCAGAGGTGACGAGATAAATTTTATTAAATTACAAAGTTCCACAATGATCCGACCAAGTCCTTCACGTCTGCCTCCAGCGTAGGAATATAATCGTTTTAAATTGTAGTACCTTTCCATTATGCTGAATTACGTTGATAAACATGATATCCTTCCGCTAAATTTCTTCGAATACTGCGACATTGAAGTGTTCTTACGAAAATTTCTTGCTTGCACAAATTTTGCTTTTCACCAGCTCTCATTTAATGATTTTCTTACAAAATCTAACGAAATTAACGTCTTTGTAAAATTCTCTTATTGCACACTGCATGGCGTAGCCTTTTAAGTATACATAACTCATGTTAGAGATACTGAAAAATAGCGCGTAAAACTCCATTTCGTTTCACGTCTCATTCTATTTTATATTTTAATATCTGCAAAATAAAGATCGTTTCGGAATAAAATTTTGATAAATTAATCATATCGATTTTTGTCTACAAGGTTAATTAGTGTTACCTCCCTTTGCCCATTACTGAATTTATTTCGATCAATTAACTTTGGAATTTTGTGAAATGTTACTCGGTTTCATATAAATTTTATGAATCAAATTAAAGCAAACTTTTTTATCTATTATTTTTTTAAATTATTTAATATACAATTTCAATATTCTTGAATGAACTATGCAATTTAAGCAAATTCTTTTGAGCTTTTTTTATATTTCAATGCATGCATTGTTTTTTATTGACATGATTTATTTTGCTACGCCAATAACTCTTGTTTCGTATTTAAAAAAGTTAAAGAATTCTTTCAATAGGCTTTATATAGGTTAGTAATGCAACGAAAAGCCATTGTTCAAAATGTACTCAAACCCACCCGGGTCAAAAATCAAATTTGGAGGACACGAAGCAATGAATAGATGAAAACGAGTATATTTTTATTTCAATAAATAGAGTCATTTGACTAAATAAACTTTCAAGCAAGTTAACCAGTTAGAGAAAAGATGTATTCAAACGAGTCCATTCTCCTCGACCGACCCTTAGCGTGTTAAAATTACCCGCCAAAAGCTTGACAATTTCTTGGGCAAACTCTTAAAGCCTCTAGTTACGACGGTTGCACTTGTTTCAATGTTTACTCAACGTTTCTACGTGAGATAGCCGCTAAATTGTCTTCAGGTGTCCATTTCATTTAATTGATAGTCGTTTACAAAAAGAGACTCGTGGTGCCCTCTATCGAGATTAGTCCGCCATCTTGTTTCAAGAGGAACGCACACAATTTTCGAAATTTGACGACGTCTGTTCTGGAAATTCAAGATGGCGACGTCTAAATTTCAAGCAGACGTGTTCAAAAAGATTGGTTTTTGCACGTTCGGGATTTTCTAGGCGTGCTACATACCAAATTGCACCAAACGACCTCACTTCACTATTAATTATGCTTTTAAATTGACTAATATTAGGTCTAAATCAATGGTTAAAACCCAGTTGTTGAAATTTATTTAAAGGGCTCTGTGAGTCAAACTGCGAATCTCCACCCAAAGTGTTCAGGGAGTGTGAGGGGAGAGGGTGGGATGGAATGGAGGCTATTTCCTTCAAATGGTCTTCAGGAAAATCATTTTGCCAGAGGCGTAAGGGCTTTGGTCAAAGGCGAGCTAATGGACAGAAACCACGAAATTTTCCTATGTCCTATGAATTTTCAGAGATACCCATTGGTTGAGGAACTAAAATATCATTTTCATATCTCACACCAGCTTGAATCTATTACCTGACATAAGTACCCGGCTTGAACCTCTCCTTCTCCGATTGCCTGTTTCTAAGTACAGGTGAAACCGGATATGACGACATGAATATAATGTTAATATTATCTTTAGGTAGGCAATTACATTATAAGATTGTTCAAATTTGGGGTCAAGATATCTTTTGTACTTTGAGAAGCTACTGAATTTCTGTACTATCAAGGCCTTGTGGTTTCGTGGCTTGCTTAGTTTCATTCGACAACCGTCGCTTTTATTCCTGAAACTGAATCCATGATTCAGAGCGAGAGTGTAACTTTCAGGGTGGACCTTTTGGTATCGTGCGTTAGTCCTTATTTAAAAATGTCACGTATGTTTTAGCATTGGTGAGTTGTACTGCTGTGGGCGTTCTGTGGTCGACATCATCTTGAAGAAACTTGTGTTTTTTGTCCGACACTTTGGACAACGCCAGGCATTGCTTTTGATACCTTTGCGGATTGTTTACGAAATTACGGATGCATTTGAATCATTTCGCCGAAACCGACACCTCGAATTAAGTTGTTCGTGATTTGTACTGTCGTGTCAATGGCCTACTTCAGCCTTTCCTACCGGGGTACTTGAGGCCCACGACCAAATATCAAAGATTCACCAAAAGATACATATTGGTGTTCCCCTATTTCCGGTTAACCCTGCCCACGGCATCTGACTAACAATGGGCGACACCCTTGTTTACCAAACAAACGGAGTTTCCAGGTTCTGTTGGCTTTCGATTATATTACTATTTTTTTATTAAAGCTTATTCATTCATTTACATTTTCTATTTATTAGCGACAGCCAAGTAAGAAATTGCGACACCCCTGGCTCCCTAGTGAAAGTAGTTTTACGTCCTACTCTTCTGTTCCGGTGTTGGCGACGTGGTATGCGTAGGTCACCTTCTCGATACCACGATGAAATACTATCATCTGGTATTGAAATCTTTGCCGATTTATATAACTATTTTTCTCCAAGCCTTGGCAACGTCCTGTGCAATGAGGGATATTTTTCCACGAACGCCGCCATCAGAAGATGGTGACGAAAATCTACATAAGACCCGGTCCACAATATTGTATCTTTCTCGGCTAATATCTTTCCTCAGACCATCGCTAGCCGTCATTGACAGTTTACTAAGGATCCCAAGCGTTTATTTACAACCCATCAAAGTAGTCCCGAGCATGCAAAATCTGTTGACATAGCGGGGCGTTCGATTCGACCTCGTCTCTGATCTTGACGTAGGAATGTGACCCTTGACCTTTACATATTGTCGTCTGCTGTACACGGAAGGGGTAGAAATGGCGCGAAATCAGCCGAGGCGCAGAAGTCAAGACTATACGAACGTATACTCGTGGGAAAATTTCTGACTCGTAGCAACTGTTTATCTAAGAATTAATTGAGCTGGGGAATTGAAGGAAGTTTGATGTCTTAATTAAAAAGAAAAGAAATTTTGTTTGATTTTCACGATTTGCCTAGATTCGGTGAAGTTATTTTAAAACTAAAGTGTGACAATTCGTGTTGATTTTTTAAAAAGAATTCTGTCCAGACTCGAGATATGTCGTCTACAGACGGAGCTAATTAGAGTTCTTGTATCAATGTTTCGTGTCGGTTGTTCTCGTACTTTCTGATTTCGCAATTTTGATGAACCAAACGATTTTCCATGCACATTCCTTAGTTCTCTTAAAATGGCTTTACTTTTTAAAGCAAACACTATGAAGCATATATAAGCAAGATCAATAGCTTTTCTAGGAAATGCAGAAAAGTAGGACGTAAAACTCCATTTATTTCATTTCATTTTTCTAGGAAACATTCTTTCACTATGTAAAATGATAACAAAAAGTATGGGGGGGGGGGGGGGGCAAATCCG
>NW_008706747.1:2931901-3067989 GCF_000327385.1 Lottia gigantea
ATTTTATTTGAAGCCTAAAAACTACTTTAAAATATTCCGAAAACTGGCAGAAAATGCCTTTTTCCGAATCGTGGGAAAGCAAAGGGTTAATAGTTAAAACAATACCGCACCCAACAAAACCATTCTTTAACCCACAAGACGAACTTCAAAGCGTCCTCATCAAAGGGAGAGAACCAACGTGGCAGATTTGTCATTACGTCTCGAGATCCGCTAACTAATTTGACCTATCACAGTCTTCAAAGCACCTTAACGTGCTTACACACAGGTCCGCGTTACTCATTCTCATTTGGTGGGCGTTTGCTATTAGCATAATTCACTTGTTAGGTACATTATCTGATATTTTTAGGACAAATTGTGCTTTATATTTGATATTCTTAAGGGAGGTGCTTCCTCATAGGTCCGCGCTGGCTGCATTTCTCCTGCAATTGAAATGGTTATGCTGACAAAAGGAGTATTTTTCTGTGATATTCATTTCAATAATGAAGTGAGGTTAGGTATACTAGAGCGAACTAAGTCACTACCATTTGGAGAGTTCACACAACCCTTTTTTGTGGGGGTTGGTGGGGATTAGGGGGAGGGGGTGTACTTTTAGTAACTGGCCATTCATTTTCAAGACTTCTTAAATGTATTGAGGCACTAATAGCATTGATAAACACTATTCCAATTTTCAGTCAGACCTTTGTGGCTCTTGCAAATTCCACATAAACTAAGGCTTTTATGCTGTCCCTATCGCAAATGCTATTTATATCTAAGAGCCTTTGCGATAATGATATCATGAAACACTTAATAGTGTTAGTAGAATTGCAGGAACCTCATAGGTCAGACAGAAAATTGCAATGGTACAAACTGATGATATCGGCGTCCCAGATACAAATAAAAAGTTTAGAAAACCTCTTTACAATCCCTTTAAAACCTGACAGGCCGATGTTAGATCAGTGGGATTAGACCAATAAATGGAGAGGCTTTATTTCTTATCCCTGTGTTTCTTTTTATTTTTCTTTGAACATAAACTTTCTAAAGTGTACATTTTAATTCCCGTAATCTTTGATCCCACGCACATACTCCCCAATCTAACAACATTGCGTCAAATTCTCGAGTTCTAAAGTACTATATACGTTCCTGACAGATCGGTGTCCAAATGCCCCAGTGCCCCACGGATGATCACTTTTAATCTGGAAGCTGGAAAATTACTCCTCCAAAGCAGGGAGCCACTAAGGCCTAACAAGTTAAACGCTTGCTCGCTGAGCTAAAGGTTAAGGGATCTTTTACTGCATTAGTTGAGATGATACCTTCTGATTTTCCGGTTCTCCTAGTCAGTTCTGAAGGTCGGAGAGACAATAAACCGGGGCCCTGTGCACGTTTCAGATCCCTAGAAAGCTGGAATTCTTTAATGAGTTGGCTAATGCCGTTGTCTTGCGAAATCTTTCCTCATTGCACTTGGATCCACTGAGAGTCTTCTCTGTAGAGTGGGGCGTTTTATACCATCCCTCCACTACTAATAGAAAATTCCGGATCTTCTTTCTCAAGAAACAGTCGTGATTTGGCATAAACAAAATCTCAAACGACTTCCCCATCTTGAAGGCGAAAAACGTCTTTACACTAGTCACGTAGCAACAAGACACGGTTATCAAGACGCTGAATGATGCAACGTTAATTTGTGACTTGAGTAATCGGGACTATACGCCTCGCAGACGTCAAACAATGGCGGTTGTCGTCTGCTTGAAATAGATCGAAGGGATACAATTTAAATTCAAAGCATGAATCTGTGTGTTTATTTACTTCTATAAATTAGAAAGAAACGAACAAACGTCTACAATGTCATCAAAAGCGACCTTTAAAACGACCACAAATTGTCGTCATTCACAAATATATTCTCCATTGAAAACATTCTGAATTATGACCTTGGCCTTTAATGGCCTTGACAATAAAGGTCAATGTTTTGAAAAGATGTCTGGAACAATGTAAGTTTGAAGCAGACGAGCATGCCATTGTTGAAAATATGGAATTAATGAAATGAAATTGCAGAAAGGAATTGATTCTCGAGTTCTTCGAGGTCGCGAAATGAATTCTCTGGAATTAATCTTAAATGCCAACATGGATTATATCATTTTTCTTGGAGACAAAAATGACCTAATTTCTACAAAATCTTTTTTGATTCTTTTTAAAGTAACGTATTTATTTAAGCCAAACTACACAATGAATTTTCTTTTCGATTGCCTCTTATTTGCAACAAGCCAAGCCAGATATTTAAGGGCATAGCATAGCCATCGATATACTTCGATGGTTCTTTTTATTCATTGAGTACACGAATCATTTTAAAGGACATGCTCGACGTGACAGTTTAAAGGAGCAAAGAAATACAACCCAAATGGGTGAGTATCTTTAATTCAATAAGTACTTGATCAAGTTTTCGAGTACAATTCTTCGACCCATTTTCGCATACGAACTTGACGTCACACTTTAAAGGAACACAGAAAGACATCTTAAGAGGGTGAGTCTCTTTAATTCAATCAGTACTCGACCAACTTTCTGCAGACCTATCTAAATTGTAATAAAACTCTCGACTGCTTAAAATTTAATTACTAGCCAAAGTATTAATTCCTTTTAATAAAATTCCCTCATGCCACTTTCCTTTTGTAAGAGGCTTAGCGACATTCTGTGACCTTCGTTCTTCTCGCAGACGGATATTTCACGCTGACTTAACTTTTGGTGTTTTAATTCCACGCTCAATCCGATTGACCGTACTTTTAAATATTTATGCGCTTATTTAGTTAGCCTATTTTCAGAGTATTCATTAGAAATAAGCTACCTCGAATCGGAAAAGCCAGTGCCGGGGGTTAAAATCTATTCAATATCAAGGATCGATGGGAGCGAGACGTATTTAACTCTATCCTCGGAGATACCGAATTACAACTTCCGGTTCGATGTCGTTTGGTGTAGACGAGATTATCCAGGCTTTTATTTTATATAAGATTATGAAACCATCTTAACCAACATTCGTTTCCCTGTCAGTGATATAGGTTGGAAGAACTGATGTGAAATGTGACCCCATGAGCGACATACTATGCACCTTAAAGATCCCTCGACATTTGGAAATCGAAAAACAGTAGTATAATATAGCCCTATACCGACAAAGTGTCTTTCTTGTACAGTGGATTGCGTTGCTCGTCTTCACTCGTCCAATCAGACACAGAACAGTAGGACGTAAAACTCCATTCCATGCCACTGTGCGCACTAATCCATGTCAATCCTGCAAATGTTTGTTTCCCACACCACACTTGTAATTAATGAACAATCCCATTAACGTCCTCAAAATCGCGACTAAAATTTAATGGATTTTATGACTTTCTATTGATATTTGAGTCTGGAAGTTGCCGCGGGCATTTTTTCCCTACTTCCGTTACGAGCTGACGTTCCATATCGAACGCGACTATTGGAATTATTATTGGAATAAACACGAGTGGTTTGGAATGCTGCAGGCGATGCCAGGAAAATCAACAACAAGACGATGAATGTAAATAAACGGTAATCATGAAAATGGAAGCGAGTTTTAGTGTTGATCTTCTTTCAAAATGGCTGAAAATACAACAATGGTTCGCTGTAATTTCGGAATTGATTTCAGACCGAATATGTCTTGTTTGCTGATAGAGGTTTGATAACAGTTTAAAATGTGGGGACGGTCTGTAGCTCAGTCAGTTAGAGAATTGAATCTTTACATGACGTCATTGGCTTGGTTACGTCGAAGAAATGGTGGTCGTGGGTTCTAATCATGATCGGCATATGAAAATCTGGTGACACAGACCCAAGGACCAGCTGGTAGACAGGGTCCTCTTGAACCTTAGAGGTTATCCTTGTAAAAACAGACATAATGCGATAATGAAAGGACGAAGTACATGACTTACTCCCTTAAAGAACAACACACGACTAAATCTAATTAATTTTCATCGTTTAAAGAATCAGCAACACCTGAGAACAAATGAATTAGCAAACAAGTGCGACAATTTACGACAATCGTAAATGATATCATTCTTTTGTTTTGGAGGAGATGATTTGACGAGTCAAGTTACGTCTATTTTCTGAAATTTGAACCTGTCATTTATAAGTCTTTGTCAACGACTTTGTTAACAATAATTTGTTTTGATGAAGGATATTTCGAAAGTTGCAAATCCAAAAATTGTAGGCAAACTTTGTTCTCCTGATTGTACACTGCTTGAAAATGGTTAAGGTTCAATAAGGGAACAGAACAGAGGCATGAGCGTACTCTAACTCTCGAAGGATCTCTAATACATACGAGACCAATGAAAGTCGTAAGAAAGACGTATTTAATCCCGCTCATGTCCATTTGAAAATTGGTGATTCTTACGAGTACGACTAAACTATAGCAGAGTGATGTCTACTAGTTAGTAAGACGTAAAACTTCATTTTAACTTGAACGATTGGCAAAACAGCTTGATTGTCAGAGGCTGAACGCTTCGTTCATTAACAATCACCGTCATCCGATACAGAAACAAGTTGCATTCGGAAAATCAAATTAATAATAAACGACCTTTAAATTTTAACACAAGTTATGTTTTAGCGCCATAAATCATTCCGTGGCAGACGTCGTCGAGATATGGCGCGAAAACTTAACCTGATACTCTCCATTAAAATATTAAAACACCGATCATCTATCACGATGATCAATCAAACACGACCATATTACACGATGCGCGATCACCTATTACACCTATCAATCAAGTTCAGCCCTAGCCAATTTCTTTGATTGCTTGTAGTGATTCCTGGTTAACCACAATAGTCGTCTGCTGACAGATGGTGACCGATGATTCTGGACTTGGAATTGTGGTATACCCGAATGCCAACAAACAATGCTGGTATACCCCTGGTGTTGTTGAAGGTTTCTGGGATTCGCCACATCCTTCTCGCCATCTGACTTTACAAGTTATACTGTAAAACGATTTTACTTCCCTACTTAGCAACTCCCTCATCCATCGAACTGATTCGCAGAAACATACATTTACTTCTTTAAAGCCTCACGAACCATGTCCTCTTCCAGCTCCAGCGCCCATCCTCCACCTTACCCAACCACGCAACCATAAACATTAAACGCACCGAAATCCGAACAGTTTAAAACCATGGGACTGATGAACTGATGAAATAAAGCAAAAAACACCACATCATTCACTTGCCAACCCCTCTCCTACCATGCCCAAACACAGCACAACTGTCACCGTAAAATACACCAGGATACGGCGAGTTAAATCCACTGGAACTGATGAACTGATCGATCGAACAAAGCAACAATACTATAGCCTTTTCTTGTAAAGACAGCAACCACAACCCTTACGTCTGCCCCTATCCCCTCCCCAGCTTATCCGACCAAAAAAAAACGGTACCGTAAGACGCACCAGAATCTGGACATTTTGAAATCAACTATAAAGCTATAAAAATATACTTTTCTGGTAAACCTACCAATTCCTACCCATCACGTACCATGCCCAACCCCACAGCCCCTCTTACCCAACCACACAACCGTCGTGGTAAAACGCACCGGAGTCCGGACATTTACAAACCATGGCACTGACGAATTGATCAAATAAAGCTATGAAAATATCATATAGAATATCTAAGGTTAACTCAATACATTAGACGGTGACAGTCGTATAATAACATAGTTTAACTTTTATTATCTCTCATGATAGATTGATTTCATTACGTTTGATGCATCGAGTTATTGCCCTTGATTTGTCAAAATAATACTTTATTGCCCTTGAAGTTAAGTACACATCGTCGTAATATTTGATAGATGATTTGGGTTCGGACGAGTAAGCAGTAAACTTAATTCCGTTTTTTTTCTGAATAAATTGATGCATCGAGTTATTGCCCTTGATTTATCAAAATAGTACAGTATTGCCATTGAAGATAAGTACACATCGTCACTTTTTTTTTCAGAGAATTAATGTAGCGAGTTATTGCCCTTGATTTGACAAAATAATACATTGTTGCCCTCAAGTTAAGAATACATCGTAAAGCTTGATTTAGGATTTGGGGTCGTTACAAAGAACCAGTAAAGTCATATTAAGTTGTCGCCGTTTTCTCTCAAAGTGTTGAAATTCATGTACATGTAAACTAAAAGTGTTAACCTCATTTCAAATTTAAGCCAAATAATATTACACAAGTTGTCCTCTTTAAACTTTAAATTTGCAACACATCCTAACAGAGTTATTGCCCTTGATAAGTCAATATTGAATTTATTGCACGTGGATATATTGTGAGTGACATTGATAGCTTTGTTTTAGCAAAACAAACAATTTCAAAATAATTATGCAGCGAAATTTTGTCTAAAGTTTTTTATTTGCCTGTCATCTCCATCAAATTTTGAAAATTTAATGCAAAACTTTAATAAAAAACGGTAAATATTTGAGAAGTTTACAATTTGAATAATGGGCGTAATTTCAACGACTTGGCTAAGTTATATGAAAAGGCACAACATGTCGTTAAGTTGATCCCCGGGTTAAATTCTTGGATAGAGAGACAGATAACATACTAATGAATGAATGAAGACCGTGTGGATTGAGGCATGTGGGATGAATGAACGAGTTGGAAAGGAATGAATGAGTGAAAAAAACGATTTGGTGAATGAATGAATGAGGATTATGAGGAGAGACAAGTTTGATAAGATGAAATTTAGAATGCTAAACCACTATTTTCCCAATGTAACCAGACAAATGACGTCATAAAGCCAACTGAGCTACAACCCTCCCTTAAATCAACACAGGAATCATTTTTGCACTCAGAATGTGCCTCATCATCAACTTTTAGAATCCTCTTGTATCAAGTGCACTAATATCGTCACAATATGGCCGAAGCTTAAAATCCCTGAGAAATAAACAGAAAATGTCAGAGGGCAGGGAAAATAAATTTATCTTCATTAGGGGGAAAGAATACAAAAATCTCACACCATGCTGAAACTATTCATCAAAAGACACCGCTTATATGAAATATCATTAATAAATCAACTATATTCATTCATAAGAAGACGGATATATGACCTCTCTAAGGTCAAAGGCCAATGCTAACAGGTCAAGTGTGAAGGGTCATCCGGTATTGGCAAATATTGGAATCTGATAAACGAGAAACGAAGTAATGTTGAAGTTAATCAAATTTGGTTCCGGTATTATTTAGTATTAATGTAACGATATCTGGTATAAAACGCAGTGGCTCAACTACTAGAGACCGGTTGAACCAAGTTTACGGTCCCTACCCCTAAGACACCCCCAATAAAAAATGCAATGTATTTTTCCCCAGGAGGTGGGGGTGGGGGGGGGGTGCTCCAATTCACTTCAGTCAACGGGCCTCACTTATCTAATCGAGCCATTGACGAAATGGGATACAAGTTGCGTTAACGTAATCAGGATAAGAACATGCAAACTCCATCTAGTTGCTTGAAGGATGTCAGCTAGCTAGAGTCAGTAAAATACTTATACTTTTGCCAAGTTTAAAGTAACATTCAACCTAATAGCCATTCAGTAGGAGTAAAGTCATAAATTATGCATAAAATTCAGAGACTAGTTTTTCTGACTCAAGCTGCCTGACATTTGTCACCATACGCTAAAATTTGTCATGAAGCAGACTGAACGGATTTTTTTTTTCATGTCGGCTACGGTACAAAATCGATATCACAGAAGGTCTTAGAGTAAAAACTATTTAACGCAACATTGTTTACTAAAATCTGAGCTCATTAAATATGCAAGTTTATTCAAATTTAAACAATTATGATCTGATTTGCATAATTTATGCACCTGCTTCCTTTTGATCGGTTTAATAATAAATTAGATTAGTAGAAACCAACTGTTCAGTCTGTAGAAAACAGATTAATCTCATAAATTTCTTATTTCAACCCTCTCATCACCAGTCTATTTGATTGATGTATTTTCTAGACCGCAGAGTAAACGGAAGTGACGTCAATAAAATTAAAATCCGAACTATGGGCTACGATTCAAACATGTCAAAAACAAAGTTTGCTTCATTGGTGTATTTTCCTTTAAGTTCGGTTTCAAGTTCGTGTGACTGACGTATTTGCTAGACCGCAGATAAACCGTAAGTGACGACATACAAAAGAAACACCTCGCCAATAAGAAACGAACTAGAGGCTAAAATCAGATATGTCAGTGGTTGATTTTTCATTGATGCATTTTTTATGTTCAAAGTTGTTGTAACATTCCAAGTCTTTATTTAATTCAATTGACCGGAAGTGGCTTACGACCGGATATCGTATGGAGACTTGTCCAGAATGACAAGGGCAATTATTCCAACTCTCGGATGCAAATCAGTTTGTGGGAAAATGATGTAATGCTGCTTACTAATGAAATTGGTTCTTGAACGAACAGCAGTTCGGCAGCAAAAACAAAAATGGCGCTTGAACTACATCCGGTTGTGTAATTGAAAAATATATTTGTTGTGTTGAAACAAAGAGGATGTTTTCTATATAGAAATTTGCAGATCAAGGAATATAACTTGTGTCGTTTCATTTCCAATTTCCCGCCTTCTGCTTAAAGTTTCACGTCATTAATATGGCGTACGGCATTTTGTTTTCTTTCCATTTGATACCGGAAATGGGTTATAAACCAACTCATCAGGAACGATAATTCTGTATCAAATCAATCCAAACTAAATTTCAAATATCCAGTTTCATTTTAGTTTGTTTATTCAAAAAAGCAGCCTGTTTTCATAACGTCCTTATTACATTAAGCCTTGGTTGAATTGAAAATTAACGGAGTTTTACGTCCTTCTGTTCTGTACCTTATTGGTAAATGAAATGAAATAGAGGTTTATGTCTTACTGTTCTATATATTATTGGTAAATGATACGGAGCGGCGTTTAACACACATGCGCCTTATTGATTATTGAAATGAAATGAAATGGAGTTTTACACCCTAATGTACCTATTGGTGAGCGAAGCTTCAATAAGTTGAATTACCATAATTGTCCAAATTTCAGACACAAATAAAAACAGATCGACAACTAAAAATAGGTATCGTAGGGGAAGGCACCGATAAACAAAAAGTTTTTTTCTCGCTTTAGAAAGAAGATCTTTTTGTTAAAAATGAATTTAATTGGTTACTACACACCAAAACCCCCCATTGATATGCATAGGCTACAGCGATAAACGAATCATTGGTTTTGACTGATTCCGTTATTTTCCCCAGAAGAAATAGTTCGATAGAAGGTTATCAAAGCGACTAAGCCGATAAGTAAACTTTGGGTTTATTTGGTACAAGTTAGATTCCGTGTTATTTTTTCCTTTTGATCGAAAGTAAATAAAAATTAATTGCATATTCTTGCTGCGAGCCGGTTTCTATTCAGCAGAAAATGAAACAACATGGCGACTGAATGACTTCCTTTGTTGTTCTCTAAATAAACCGGAACTAGTCTCGAGCATTAGTGTTGGTATTACGATTTTGTATAGAAGATTACGTCTTGTTGATCGCGTCTTACGTTTGATTGCTGTTCAGGTATGCGTTCGAAGATTGACGTTTGGTTCGTCAGGGCGCACCGAGTACACATTATTTCTGGCTTAATGAATATTTCAATAAAGAATTCAAGAGTTCAACAAGTTTGTTTGTTTTCATTAATAGACCATACGGTGTCATTATATACCCTGACGTCACTTCCGATTCATTAAGTCGACAGTTGGCTTCTGATTGGTAATATTTTTATTATTAATAAAGTAGCACTGTTATGATTTGTTATCTAACTTTCAGACATGATTTTATCCAATCAAAAATGACAAACAATACCGTAAGCTTTTTATTAATCTATTCTGTTGTTGAAATTTGATTGGTTTTGGATTGGAAACAAACTTATGAATATTCAATAAGTATCTTGCATCTGATAGAGCAAGCAGGCTTCCACAAGTAATTATTCATAGATACACTGACGAATATTGAATATTCAAAACACGTATCGACATTTCTTGTCAATTATAATATCAGTCTTATGTCGTACTGAAGAAAATTCTTGTTGTTGATTTTCGCTCCTTCTGTTCGGCGAGTTCGCTTTCTTTGCATAAACAGACAACGCCCTAAATGGAGATTGCTTACCCTTATTTCCAAAAAATAGCCCAATAAGGTACAGAACAGTAGGATATAAAACTCTATTTCATTTCATTAGTCCAATAAGATACAGAACAGTAGGATATAAAACTCAATTTCATTTCATTAGTCCAATAAGATACAGAACATTAGGATATAAAACTCCATTTCATTTCATTAGTCTAATAAGATACAGAACAGTAGGATATAAAACACTATTTCATTTCATTAGTCCAATAAGATACAGAACAGTAGGATATAAAACTCTATTTCATTTCATTAGTCCAATAAGATACAGAACAGTAAGATATAAAACTCCATTTCATTTCATTAGTCCAATAAGGTACAGAACAGAAGGATATAAAACTCCATTTCATTAGTCTAATAAGATACAGAACAGTAAGATATAAAACTCCATTTCATTTCATTAGTCCAATAAGATATATAATAGTAGGATATAAAACTCTATTTCATTTCATTAGTCCAATAAGATACAGAACAGTAGGATATAAAACTCTATTACATTTCATTAGTTCAATAAGATATATAATAGTAGGATATAAAACTCCATTTCATTTCATTAGTCTAATAATGAACAGTACATCAGGGTGTAAAACTCAATGACCTATTATTTAGATTTTAAAGTCTGTAATATAGGGCGTGACATGTAAAGTAAATATTATTTAACTCAACTGAAAAGATTTGTCATTTCATAGAAATATAACGTGGAGAACGTATTCACGAGATTTTTTCGAGTGGTTCGTCCAATATTTGACACTGCGTTTAGCAGATGTCGTTCTCCGACTAGTATAATGCGAACAAAAATCTCAAGGGTTCGTACAAAGCATGATCTCGTCATTCAAACTTACAAAAATATGTTCAACTTCGACCTGCTTCAAATATTATGTTTGAACTTAAAGACGAATCATCAATTTCAAATGTATTGAACTTTGAACTCGCCGAATTCAGCTTTGCTTTCAAAAGTGTTAGTTGGATCTATTATTTCTTTATATGCACGTGATAAGGATAACGTTACTTGACGTCAGTGTTAGCAACCATAGTGACTAATGACGTGGCGAGGCTATGTAAAGTAACTGAAACGTCTAATAATGCCAATGCCATAATCGTTACGTTATATGACGTCATCAGCGTACATCTGACTCGCATAACTTGTAAATGAGTTACTATCACGCGTAGTTTTATATGACGTTATCAAAACGTGTCCACTATGACGTTGAGATGTTAGCGTGATGACGTTATCAAAGACGTTAATACTTTTAATATAAACTACAATGCTACCTAAAATAATTTTTACTAAGTTGAGCTCAGTTACCAGGTGAAGGGGCATGGAGTCGAGTTCCACATTTTAAACTCGTACCGATTGATATCCTACTTAACTCTTTAAACTGTGGTACTTTGCTATTCACCCAGAGTCGTAAGACTTTAAATTCAATTATGTTTTTAGGACACATGACTTCTCTTTTAATTTCAATTAACTTCTAGCAATCAAGCAGAAACCAAAATCAAACCCATGAAATACAATCTGCGAAGTTCAAAAAATATTTGAAGAGACGAGAGCGTGACACATCGTAAAAGGGATATGGTCGTCTAAATATTTGGTGACAAGCTGATAAATTTAATTTTCAATTTCAAAGACACACATACCACTTTCCAGAATAGGAATTCTACGCATAGTTCGTCATACATGCTTTCTTTTATATTGCCATCCCTTTAAGGTGATCTCAGAATGGAAATTCTACGTACAGTTCGTCTGCAAGTAAATACATGCTTTCTTTTATATTGGCGATGCCACCCCTTTAAAGTGATCTCACACCAGTTGCGAATGGTTTCAAATAATAAAAGTGATCATGAGTAACGAACGCAACTCACAACTCAGTTGCATCAGATTTGCGTTCGAAACTATTCGCTATTCTTATTCGTAACAATACAATACGCAACTGGTGATCGCTATGGCGTGAGACTACGGACACTATCCTCACAGTTGGGGTATAAAAACTCACTTTCCGAATACATATATAGCATAAAAGAGTCTTTAATCAAAATTCTGCACTTTCAGAAAAGTTACAAGGTGAAATTAAACTGGGTGACAAAAACAAAATATGAAAATTATTATCTTTTGGTGGTTTTTCAACCAAAACAATTTGATGATTATGTGTGAATATTCTCAACGTCAGACCCAATGCTCTGATCACTGAAGCTGAAAGATACAATAAATACACGATGATTTTTCAGATTTTTCTGAATATCTTTAGATTTAAATTAGATATAAACTTAAGTACGAGTTAACCAGGTGATGTGGTAAACAATACTTAAATATGTCACAATGCCACAAATGCCCTCACTTCTGAGGTAAAGAGTTGTCTAGGCAAGAGACAAATGAAGATTGCAATACGATGTCATAAAATTTCGTTGTCACGTCTTCGTCAGCATTAGGAACATTATCATTGTCAGCATTACCAACGTCACTAACGTCAGCATTAGTAACGTCATCATCCTCAGCATTGGGAACGTCAACATTGTCAGCATTAACTACGTCATCCTTGTCAGAATTAGCAACATCGCCATACTCAGCATAAGCAATCGTCGTCACCTACGTTATCATCTTCAGCATAACCAACGTCATTAACGTCAGCATTACCAACGTTTTTAACGTCAGCATTAGCAACATCAGTATCAGTAGCGACATAATCGGTAGTGCTAGCAGCATCTAAATTTGCAACGCCATCATCGTCAGCATTTACAACGTTATCAACGCTAGCATTAGCAGCATCATCAACGAAACAATAAAATTTAAATGTCACTCATATATTATCCCTTACGCTGTGTAAACACCCCCAAAATACAAGTTCCCTTTTTTAAACCCGAGTCAATTTCTTTTATCACGTTCTTAATCTCGCGTGATTTAGATATTAACGATACTAAGGGGGACAACTTTGTGATGATATGATCGTTATCACCCTGTTTAATGACCCATTACGTATATTATATTTCAGCGAGTTTTTTGATCGAATTCTGCAGATAAGAGGGGTTCATGTTATCCATTTTTTGGAGTTGTAATTGCTTCATGATCTAATGAAGTCGTCAAAATGAAACGATTTTGAACACTGATTTGTTATATCTTTTGAAAAGTGGGTTGTCTTTTTTTTATTTTTGCGAAGGGCGTATGTTTGCTATGACAAAGCCTTGAGTAGGTTTAATTGCGAATGATTGAATTTTTAAAATTTTCAATGAACTTGCAATTTTACTTATCTAAATTTGCTTTTTCATTGTGTATCTAATTCATTATGCATTGTGTTTACTGAATTTCCTATTTTTCGGGAATTTTCAGATTTAATTGAACTTTCCATTGAATATCTACTTTATTTGGAACTTTTCAGTTTGCATTATACTTCTCTATCTTACTTTGAACTTTTGCATTGATCTTTTCATATCTGCATTGAAGTTTTCATTTTGGGGTTTGAACCTTTTCAGATTTGCATTGAATATCATTCAATTGTCCGGAACGTTATCATACTTTTTGGATTTTCTTTTCTCAAAAATTGGAAAGTATCCTACCACCAAAAATTAAACGGCAATGTCCCTTTAAAAAGCCTTGGAGTCAAGATTGTCATATGCATTGGTCAGTTTTTGAAAAAGTCAGAAACTCATAAGTCATTGTTGGGCATTGTTTCGCTGAGAGTGCAAGTCATTTTTCTAGGGGGGATGAAGCACCCTAACCCTCCCCCGCCCCCTTCCCCAGTGGTCTGAGAATTGTTGCAATGACCAGTGTCTCAATAATGAAACAACGTAACACTCGCAAGCCATTGTTGGAATTTGTTATATTAACACAGGGCAATATGGTCCTATTATACAACGGCAAATTTGTGGAAAAAATGTCCAAAATAAAGCTTTAGAATTTCAACTCGATGTTGTGACAGGCACTTGACCCAAATAGAATGCTAGGGTTACAGAAAATCGTGGGGCGAGGACACAATGGGCTACATTGCTCCCTAGGGTGTAGACACAATAAGCTGTACACGGTGAATTAATTAAGGTTTTCAGGTGCTACAAGAGACAGGGTGTAGCTCAAGGTGAATCTCTTACTCCGCTCCTATTCAATGTTTTAATTACAATTTAGATGCCTGCAGGGTCGTTTGGAAACATTTTAACTCAGAATCGGCGATCAATCGAAACTGTTTGTTAGTTTCCTTGATCACCAAAAATGCTACTGTAAATTATAGAGGAGCATTTTTGTTGAAACCCCGCTTTGAACAGTTTCGTACCCATATAGTTTATAAAACTTTTATTTAGAAGATACCAGATTTTCCAGACCTATGCAACAACTCAAGATTGTTTCGAGACCAAATTGAACATAGAGATGGTGACTCCAGTTATCAGATCGTCGAATGTACACCTTGTTCTTAAGTTAATGAAAATGAAGAGGTAACAAGTGTTCAAAAATTTTATCTCGAAGAATCTAGACTTGCCCAAACTTTGCAACCAATGGATTCGAGTCCAATTTAAAGATGACGTTTATGGCTGTAGTTTTCAGATTGTCGAATGTATACCTTATTCTCAGTAATCATGGCAGTTATCGACCACTTGAAGACGATCTCTCAAGAGCGGAGTGAGGACGGGAGCTGAAAATCATAAAACATTTCTTCAATTCAAAAGGTTTAGAGACAATGTACATTGAAATTGGCACAATATGAAGAGGGTTAGAGAAGAAAAGGGGGCGATATTGAGGGTTTTATTGCAAGAGGGCCGATATTGACGGGCGATATGAAGAAAAGAGGGTAATATAGGGTTTGAATAATGAACAACAAAACAAAGCAGATAGGGTTTCAAATGAATAATGGACAATGTATCCAAAGTGTAAGACAATATATTTCACTGTTTTGTTTAAACAGAGTTAAACAGGGTTTGATAGAGAATGTTAAGGGGTTAGTCTGAAGAATTTGTAGGTGGGGCACGGGCGTGGTTATTGGTCTCAAAGACTTGACCCACAAATTGTTTTTGTTAATATTACTACATAGATGTAAGAGCATAGTCAACAATTTCTTGGGATTGCATAGTGAGATACTAACTCACAAAGCTACCGACTAAAATGGTAATAACCGTGAAACGTAAATGGCAAAATTGAACCCAACGATGACGTTTGTCTGTTAACCTATTGCAAAGTCAGGTGTAAATGGCATAGACATTTCATTTAGGTAAGATTCAGTGATTTCTTTTTCTTTTCAAATAGATTTATTAAAAGCGTTTGCTTGAAAAAGGAGACTAATCTATGGAATGACACCTGAAAGAGTCTTATCAGTGACACAAAAATAGATTAAGGTCGTGCTTGATACTGGTTCTTGTTTCACAATTGACCTGATAGCACACTGTATAGCATTGTTTATCATTATCAGATTTACATAGATAAGTTAGGCGTAAAATTTCATTATATTTTATTTCACACAAAGTAAGTTAATACCCATATATTCTTGTGATTATCAGGCTTAGGTTTACAAAATCGAAATAAGTTATACTTCATTTCATTTCATAGAAAAATATTCGTATTGTTCCAGGCTTACTTTTACAAAATCGAAAGACGTAATACTTCATTTTATTTCATACAGAAAAAGGTTAATATTCGTATATCTGCATCTTTAAGGCATAAATATAATACACAATTTACAATTTATTTGTAAGTACATACAAGTTGTTGTACTAGTAAACGTTCATCATAATCTTTGTATCAAATTTCAAAACTAGCTCCGTTGTGGATTTCATTTCATTCTGCACCCAAGGAATTTATTTCAGTAATTTGTCCATGAAAGATTTGTCTTTCGAAGAGATTGTTAAGATGTTTTCTTAATTTTTATGTGTATCGTGAACACTGATAGCATCAGTTTGCACCTTTCCAATTTTCAATCAGACGTCTGTGGTTCCTGCAATTCCATAAACTAAATGTTTGGAGGCCTTATGTGATGAAGCATATTTTGCAATTAGTGACGTCATCAATCACGTAGTTTTACTGGAATTGCAGGAATCATAGACGTCTGATCGAAAATTGGAATGGCGCGAATTGAGGCTATCAGTGTCCCTGATACACATTAAAATCTTTACAATCTCTTTAACTTTAGTAACTGCAAGCAAATTAGTGACATTTTTAAATATTTTTTTTTCTGTGGTAAATGTTCCTTTTGCAAGGTACAGATTTTTGTTTTTGGATTTTTAAAGTTTTTTTCTTTTAATTTTCTTTGTCAACGACGGGCCAGAACATAAAAAAAAACTTGAAGTAGGAGAAAACGAATGTATCAATACAACGTGTTAAAGAAAAGATATTGAAGGACGATTTTTCTTAATTCGTTACAATGATTTTCCATCGACAAGATTTCCAATTCAATTCTTTCTCTTCATCCTCCGCACTCTATTATGTGTCTCGTTCGTCCTTCAATAGGGTATAGAAATTCGTCGAGCTGGTTGCCTGTCTTCAATCCGCATTACAAGAAGATTTTCAATACCGACTTTTAGAAGAATACAGCTTGATACAATATAAAGGCGCTTTCTTTTCCATTTCAATGGCAAATCCGTTTTCTTTAATTCTAAATCGAAACCCAGTTAGATCTCTGTAGTTCTTGATTCATAGTAGACGTGTCGCTTGCAAACTCTAGGAAAAATCTCAAATTTTGAAAATTTAACGTCTTCTTGTGAATTTTTGAGAAAATTCTGATAACGTCAAAGGAGTATACGTTCTATAACGTCATGAAAACGTCATGATAACGTTATGACGCCATTGAAATGGATATTCGTACAAATTCTAAAGGTATTTATGTCGCAATTTTTTTCTAATTTTCTTCGCCATTCTAGCCAATATTTTATGTTTCAATGATTTATATGTAAGCTGAATTCCATTCGGGACCTTCATGAATAGATATTTCCCAAGGGAGCACAGGCAATATCAACGTGTTCCGAATGACTGAAAAAAGGGGCGGATCCTTATAAATGTTTGACGTGTATGAACCGGACTTTGATAATTCAAGGTAAACAAACTCTGAGTGTTGTCATTATTCAAATAAACTACAATTTCATAAATAATTTTGCTTATAGATAAATTTAGAAAAAAAATTGAAATTTTGACATCATTGTATTCATTTCAATAAGAAAATTATGAAAATTGTATTTTTTTTTTTTTGTGCAAAATTATTAATTTTGACAAAATTGGCTACATTAAGAAGACAAAATCCAATTTTGTTGATTTTTAAGATTTTCTTTTGGGGCATTTATAACTAATAATGACTTTTCGAGATAAGAAATATATTTTTAAGGAAAAACTGTTAATTTTCGCATGAAAATAAATGAAACTTTCGCAAATCTTAACACAATTCTACGGATATTTAGTATTTAGCCTCCTGTACCAATTTAGCCTAACCTGACGTTGATAGACATTTTTTAAAGTGTTACGAATACAAAAAAAAAAAGATATTAAAAATAGATAGCAATTTGACATTTCTAAATAAGGTACAGAAAAGCAGACGATACAAGATTACAAGTTAGGTACCTCTGTAATTTTTCAAGACATAGCCAAATAAAATCTTTACAATCGTAATTAACAGTTTTTGAAGTCACGACAGTGTACTTTGATAATATTCAATCCAAACTTTTTATTTATTATCAAATTTAGGAATAATCAACTTTAAGATGCGTTTCTATATTTCTATTACTAGGGTAAAAAAAAAATGAAATCAAATGATTTTTGAAAATATTCAGGGATCTTCTACTTCGAGGTACTTTTTTCTCTAAAATTGCTATATAAAAATAAATTCGAAATTACTATTCAAACCGAAATTAAAAAAAAAAAAAATTCCAGGTATATTAAACTTAAAGATACAAATTGTTCTAAAATTGCTATAAAAAAGAAATATTTGAAAATTAAATACAAGCCATATATTTTCAAAATTTAGAGGTATTCAACTTGAAGGTAACTAACGTATTTTTTATAGAAAGTATCTAAAAAATAAACATATAACACCTGATATACCTCAATCATTACAACATCAAAGATGCCGACAACAGGTGACATGCCGCATGTACATACTCATCTCGTCTTTACATCGCTATTTTCCTTTTTCATTTTTGGCTAAATTTTACAATTTTTTTTATTTATTTTCGGATTAAAATTCAAAAATTTGATTTTTTTTAAAGAAATAAGAATGCTACTTTAAATTCCTTTACAATTTTTTATACTTTAAATTTTCTTTTCTTAATGAAATAAAGATCACACTTTTGGATTATTTCGTTAACAATTTGGCTATTGTAGACCCTAATTTTTTATAATAAAGATTTTAGGTCGAAAACAGATTGCAGTTTTGTATTCTTTTTAAATAAGAAACGAAAATGAATAGAAAATATTGAAATATAATGTTAGAAATACAGAAATAAATTTATAACATTTTTGAATAACGTGAAGTCAATTTTAATATAACTTATTTACATGTTATGTTATATTATATGTGTTATATTACGAATATAATAAATTTATATCTAAGATATCTTTATTATAGCCCTATTTTATGAATTAATATAATTATCTAATTAGAGATTAATTAAGACATTACAAAACAAAATATCAAATACTAATATAATATATTTAATATTTATATTAACTGTATATTCATTTTATAATCATGGGAGTTAATTGCTAAACATATTTAAAATTTAAATGAAATGAAATGAAGTTTTTCGTCAAACTCTTTGCACCTATTTGGGCTAATTAAATGAATGGAGTTTTACATTATTCAAACAAAGCAAATGAAACAATTTCCTTATTTTTGCGTCAAACATCTCAAATATTTCTATCAAATTAGCAACGTGAAAATAAATGCATCTCAAAGTGAACAAAAACAATTCAAATCAAACCAAATCAGAAATTATTCAATTTCCAATTAGACATGATTTTCAAATCATGCCAAATGAATGAAAATTCCGAATTTATTTAAAAATCTTAAAAAAATAAAAGCACCTCTATGTAAATGTGTTAACAAGAAAAATTGAAATCAAACCAAATCAGGAGAAAGTTTTGATAGGTACCATGTGTTAGTTAGCTTTGATTGGACCAAATGTTACAAGTTATACCAAGCCTAATCGATACTGTTACTGATTGATTCGAGACATATGTTACATCAGATCGATACGCTTCTCTCTCAATTACTCTTTATTTATTTCATTTCGGTTGATATTTTATAGTTTTATTATGATTTTAGATTACGGTTTTATCAACATTATGTCTTTTACTGGGAATTAAAACCCACAACTATCCCGGTCTCGGTCCCATGCCCAATCCTATGCTCTTTCCATGCATATGTCTATGCTTCGCTCTAAATCACTCTTCTTAGTTTTATGATGATTTTTAGATTATGGTTTTATTAACTTTGTCTTATTTGTTTTAGTCTTGTTTCAAACACTTGGTCCTATGCCCAATCCTATGTCGATCCCTATGCCTCTTACTAATGCCATACACTTGTCTAGCCTTAACAACAGCTCTTTTCATACCTCACCCATACCTTTACTCGCACCTTGCCCTATCCCCGAAACCTAATCCTTACCCTACCTATGCCCCACCCATGCCATACGATGCCCTTAACCCTAACCTAATCCTTACCCCACCTATGCTCCACCCATGCCATACGATGCCCTTAACCCTAACCTAATCCTTACCCCACCAATGCCCAACCCATGGCACACGATACCCTTGACTTTACCTCACCCTAAACCTTATCCTGTCTATGCCCCACCCATGTCATGCAATACCCTTGTCTTTACCTCACCCTAATTCTTACCCTATCTATGCCCCACCCATGCCATACGATGCCCTTGACTTTACCTAATCCTTACCCCACCTATGCCCCAACCATGCCATACGATGCCCTTGACTTTACCTAATCCTTACCCCACCCTTCACTACCCTAAACATTTAACTCTCACCCCACCCGTTAATTAAATCCCAACACCTGAGATTGTATCAAATTTCTTTGATACATCGTTAGTTTTTTCTCACATACTTATTCCACAGCGTTGCACAGCCATTGTTAGTTTATGCTAAATTTCTTTAGAGCGAGGGCACCTTGGAAAAGATATTTTTTACGCCCTCAGCGAACCCTAAAATCGTTTCATACACTTCAATGCCCCATTCAATAGAATATAATATATGCGAGTTGTCGTTCTTGGTGAGAATTTCACCACATTTACTCAGTAAAAGTGTTTCAACCTAATTTCGCCTTGTCAGTCAAATTTCTTGAAAGGTAGGGCGTAAAACTCTATTCATTTACACGCTATACAATACAACCTGGTTCCATTTGTTTTTCATTCCATTAATAATGTTTCGTTTTCTATTATTTTCAAATTAAATACTTTCGTTCCGTTTACAAATTTAAAAAAAATACCTTTTCAAAGAATATTGGAAATGTAATAAGTCGTTTTTTTATTTTATTAAATTTGTTTTTATTTATTTGTAATTTCTAATTATAACCTAAAATAATTTTTTTTTATTAAAATTGTAAACCAAATGAATCTTAATTGTAACTTATATGTTTTGAAAATTGGAAACGAAATAAATCAAAATTGTATTTTTAAAATTTAAGTTTGAACGCAGTCTGTTTCATACAAGAAATGGCACAAAAACGTGCCGAAATTCAGCATCTTTTGGACAGATCGTACGCCTGAAACGTCTTTGGAATACAACCACCAAAAGTAAAAACTAGACCTGATACATTTATACTCCGAGCACTTATAGATTGGAATATCAAATGTATCCTAAACGTTTTGAAGAAAGTGCTTTCGAATTTATTACAGCCTTAATGTGCGAATAGATGATGCATGGTGCCCGGTGCGGTGTACGGTGCGGGATTATCGATACAGTAGAAAACAGTAGAAGCGAATCTTGTCCGCATCGTGTCCGGACCCGTACGTCGTGTGTTCACTTGTCCTTGTTCGTCTATTCGAACTTTAACACGGTTTAGATCCAACGTCGAGCACATACGGGATGCGTATTTCTAGCCTTAAAGATGACGGTTTCTAAATGAACTCTGTTAAAAGTTATCATTTTAATACATGTTCATTATGTTGTTATACGATCTACCGAATAAAAGGCGACAAATTCTTCTTTTAATTCATTTTGAAAGGAAAACGTGTGTTCTATATTCAACTTTCGTCGTAGTATATATACAAGCTTACAATCTATTGTAAATATATTTAAACTATACGGGAACATGTTTGTTAGGTTAGCTAGGTGATATTTATTAAAGGCCGACTTTCCAAAGGACTGGCCGTGGCATCCGAATTATCTTTCCTTGATTAGAATTTGAGGATTTGAACCTATGGCACCTAATACCCGAGCAGTCGATAATCCAACTTTCTCATGATTTTAATAATGATCGTGCATACTGCCCCTTTAATGGTTTTGACAGAGCTTTGAAGTTGATGTTCAACAAATTCTAAAATTCAATTCTTCCAAAAATAACCGAAACGTCACTATAAATCCGATCAATTTTAATTTCGGTAAACAAACTGATTTTACCACTGCAAAGTCGTAAACAAACAAACAAACAAACAAACAAAAATACAAACAATATCGAATCCCCAGAAAAAAATCAAAAAAAATTGGAACAGAATATTGGTTTGGATTTTTCAGCCATTTTATAATTTGTCATTGTCTTCGACTGTGTCTGAAATTATTCAAATAATGCAATTACATCGTAGACAACTTTCCGACTTGTTTTTAAAAACCACCCTTCTGGCGTTTCCTTACTGGAAACTATCCAAATGGTTCAACGGCGCCGGCTTTTAGAGTACAAAGTAAGCTGTATACATAGTCCGATCGTCATTAAATGTCGACACCCTGCCACGTCTGTACCGGCTACACTAAAAAATCTAAAATGGTAAACAATAAGAAGCGAAATATTACTTATATGAGAATAATAGAGGAATATTGTGGAACATGGATCTTCCATTAAGACTCAGTCACGCGTCTCATGTCTCGCTGTGAATGATTAAAAACTTATCGTGTTTAAGATAAAAGTCTAAGCCTCCCCTGCGTCGTCCAATAATCGATGATTATTAACCTAACTCTAAGCTTTGAGTCGGGATTAAAATTTGAACTCCACTGCATTCTACTACGACAGGTCATGCTTACGCTTAAGAAACACTTGAACACTTGCGAATGAGTTTGTGAAGTTGAAGGCCCGAAATCTGAAGAGGGTGTGATGATTTGAATTCAATTGCGATTACCATTGGTGCGACATGCTCAAGCTATTCGAAACACCTAACTCGACTGTGCAACTGTGAGGGTGAATTCCTCATCTCTTTTGGAGAGTCCACATTTGTTACGATGGGTGTTCAAAACTGAAAATCTCACCGCAATCACCTAAAGTATAATAATCCTTTTGAGCTTTTGAACAATTTTTGTTATGAAATCATAAAATGAAATGAAATGGAGTTTTACGTCCTATTGGTGCGTTGATTCGATAAAACCATCGTGAAAATTTAACTCAGACATATTTATGATATAAATATTGAAAAACTCAAATCATTTAAAGAAAATAAAAGAAATATATCTAGATTTACGTTGAATTTGGAAAAATAATTGAAAAAATTTGAGATATAAAAATGACAATTTTGTTAAGCTTCTTTATCTAATTCAATAATAAAAAAACGAGTCTCGCAGAAATTAAAAAACGGGGCATAAAAAACCTCGATAATGACACAAACGACCCGCATTTGATGACAATTTCAATATTGAACGATATTAGATGAGTATTAACATTCATTTATTTTGAATAGGCAACAATTAAAATAGCATTTAACTGCCTATTTATTGACGTAATGCGCCTTCATTGGTTACATGACGCGGACTGCAGAGAAAGCGTATGGTCTTGCGTCACGATTTTGAATAATAATAACGAAAGGTCCACTGGAAATGACCTCATTCTCAATGAAATTAAGACAGTTTGTGTGATTGATGATTTTAAAATGAAAGAATAATGAATCCATTATAGTGAATTATTCTCCTTACACTAAGATACTCTGGTGCACTTTTATTTAAAAATCAAAACGATTAGTGAAAACGTTTTCGACTGTGTCATGGTAAAGGTATTTGACTCTTTTGAAAAAGAAAGTATGTATAATAGGGTACGAATATTTTTATGACGAGTTGTGAATAATATCATGAAATCGTGCATGTCATGAGAAACGGTGTTTTCTATTCGCTTTACAATTCAACTGTAGAAATTTTCCGTTTGACGGGTTTGTGGGTGTTTCGTGGGACATTGACCTTAAGATGTTGCTCTTATGCAATTCAGGGAATTATTTCGCACCCCGACCAACCATGACAATTTTGAGATTCTCTCTTCAGCATAAATCCATACCCTCACCAAGAGATACAGCGGTGATACCCCCTCCCCCCCCCCCTCTCTCTCTCTCTTTCCCTAAAAATCCCGTCCCTCTGTACTATTATAAAGAGATAGCTAACATGTTAAGCCACACCTGTCTCAGGTATGAGATCGGTCTTTAGGAATCCATCTATACCATCCACCTAAGATTCAGCAATCTAAAACCCCCCCACCCCCCGTCCCCAGTTTCTCCAGTGACACCCCCTCCTCCGCCCCTGCCCAACAATTATCATGCGGTAGCTAATATGTCTAGCTATACCTGTCCCAGGTATGAGATCGGTCCTTAATGAGATCCAATCTAAATAAAAGAGTTGACAGCTCTCATTGATTGATGGCCGTCTAGTCATTCAGATTTAAATTAATCAAAATTATCTCCCTTATTACTAAATACATAAATAAAGCGCTAGGAATTTATCTAAATCATTCACTTCGCTTTTATTTTCCACTTCATTGCATACATAGAAATACATATAGTCAGACAAAATGGCGGCGTTTCCGTTTCAACGTCATTCGGTAAACTAAAATTATTACTTTACTCATCGTTACTACTTCTGAAACGAAATATATTTTGACTTTATAATGTGATACTTGACTCTTAATGAACACAGTTGCACAAAATGGCGGGATTTCCGCTTCAACGACGTTCGGTAAACTAAAATTGTTACTTTACTCGTCGTTACTTGATTTATTAAAAAAACGAAATATCTTTCACTTTTGTATTTATACAATTGTACAAAATATCGGTATTTCCGTTTCAACGTCGGTTGGTAAATTTTAATTTCGTTACTTTACTAATCAGAAAACGAAATATTTTGAATTAGAATTGGAACCTGGAATACAGTCTGTTTCAATTGAAGTAAAAATTACTAAATTAGTAATCAAAAAGCGAAATAAAATCTTTTAAATGTATTGGTATATTTTCTCCATATTATAAGTTTACAAATCCGTAAAAAAAATTGCTCCATTTTCGTTATAAAATTGCAAACTAACAATGCGAATAAAGCAACAAATCAGAAAACGAAATAACAATTCATTCATTCTTTGATATCTTTAAACTATACTTGTTAAATTCTGGATTTCATTTCCAAAAATAAAGTCCCCAAATTGCCAAGGAAAGAAAATTTCAAAAAATTTTCCGGAACGGAAGCATAAAAGAAAACAAATTATCTGTAAAGAGTTAATGATTTAATAACAGTATTTTACTACAATAGGCCAATAATATTTACGGTAAATATCATAATTTCTTCGATTTCGACTAATGATAATGAATACCTTTTAAACTATAAATACAGGGGGTGGTACTCAATTCTTGTAATTGTTATAATAAAATCGACTTTCGCTGTTCAATCAATCGTTTGTACTTTACAATCTACTTCAGCATTTGTTCTCAAAAATCGAAATTTGTGAATTATTTTATGATATTTTAGTTATTTAATGGGGTGTTTTTTAATTATTTTTTTATCTAGATTATTAAGGGGATTGAATTTAGGGAATCCCTCAAAATTTTAATTATTCTTATTTACTGCAATAAGTTTTTCTGTTTATGACATTAAGGAATTATGCTTGCTTTGAGTTAAAGCTGACCATCTAAAAACAATTTTTCTTTTTTAAAAATGGAGGATTTTTTAAAATTAATAATTTTATTTTAATTCGATTAACGAGGGATTGTGTTTGGGGCAGCCCCTAAAATTTTAATTTTTACTTATGAAATGGAAAATTTCTGTAATTTCTTGACTAGATTTGGTAAGATATGAATTTTGGGCATCCTACAAAATTTTAAAGAGTTCTTCCATCCTTTAATTCAAGGAATTTATTTCATCGAATATATTTCTTTTAATACATTGAAAAACTTTTTTTTTTCATTTAGATGTATTCTACTTTAATCGCTTATCTTAATTGCATTAATGGAGTTTAGAGTAAACCTAAACAAAAAATAAAAATATCGTTATATTTAGGGAATGGATGTTTTGATTGTTTTGTTAATTGAATTTATAGATTTATCGGAATAGTTATGACACCAGATACTTGTGACCTAGGCCAGTGCTTTTATGAGAGTTCGTTCTCATCACCATCTAACACCAGATATTAAGTCCACTTATGAATATACACTCTTATTGACTAAGTTCGAAAACGTATTCCATTCTAAGAGGTAGTATTCCTTAATTAGGGATTGAGTTTATAAGGCTAAATCAGGTTGAACTAGACCTTCCAGAATATTTCTAGTTTAAACCACGCTTAATTAGGCTAAATCCGAGTGTATCCAAACTGACAAGCAGATGTCGGATCCCGTTTCAAAAGTTAGATACACTAAAAAGGGCGGGAATCTCAAATATCGCGAGAACGAGACAGGGCGTGAGGCAGACGGCTATGAAGAAATTTTAACTCAGTGCTAATTTAGAATGAATCTCGTCCTGTCTCAGAGATCACACGTTTGGATGTGTAACCAACGTTTTAAATGTTACAAATATCGTCGTATCTTTAATATGGTTAATTGCCGTGCCATTGTTTTCAGGGAAACCTAACAAGACCTTTAAAAGAATTAAAGAACGTCATAAGCTCGAGCTCGGCACGTTCTGACGTTCTTCAGATCTCCAGGTCGAGGCTATTTCCTCTCAGTAAATCACGTGATATCCCTTTTCTTAATTAGGACTCTTTGCTTCATTTATCCACTTTTTTGTCTCTCTATCTTTCCAAATGTTGATTTATACAGACCCGTTCTAAAGGTTTCAATGGCTAAAGGCTATCATTTCCGCAAAAAAGTATCCCAACCGAAGGGGTTGCATTTATAGATACATTTTTCCCTCATTGCATACTGCATGACATTGCCCTTGGCTCATTTAATTTTCGGCTTTGAATCCACTCAATTTTTAGTTTTAAAATTTTAGGCCAGAGCATTTCTCTCGTATATATGCTTTTTTTTCGTTTTCTATCCTTATACAGATTCCTAATTTTGAATTTCATTTGATTCTGGTTTTCGCTTAACAAGCTTGATATTCCAGTTTTGGGCAAACTTTTGAGGATTTGAAAATTAGCCATCTCTGACCGGCTTGTTGATTCATCAATTAAAGTAGGTCGCCATCTTAAGTCCGCCATTTAATTATAAATTCGTCAGTTTAATCTTCAAAACCAACCGAAAACTGTGAGAAAAATTACATTTGTCAAATACCAGATTTTTGCCGGAAGGAAGTTTTATATAAAAAAATCTAGGAGGAACGTTAAGCCTAGTTTAAGACTGGAACACATTTTAAACTCTTGACGACTACTTAAGTCTCGTATTCCCAGTCCCAAGTCTTTTGTTTCCCGCCCTTCAGCAACCTCGAGAAAGACAAACACTTTTCCGAACCAATTAACGGAACGTCGGCACCGGGAGTTGCCCCAGGCTGAAATTTTGTCAGTATTTTTAGTGAAATTGGTGGGAAAATAAGGACTCCATGTTGGTTTGTTGAATCTGTGAAATTAGAAAAATGAAGTGAAATGTAAAGGCTCATTAGTATAATGAAACGTTACAGAAATAATTTTACGTTGTGGTCTAAACAGTTTTTGTTCTTTTTGCAGTTTTAGTCATACATTAAGAATTAATGCAAGCAATGGTATGACGTCATAACCATCCAGCACTGTAACCAAATGAGCCACAACCTCCCCCGTAAAATTGAACAATATCACGTCATATCATATTGCATTGCGATCAATTATCAAATGATACTATATCGCTTGACGAGCTCCATTATCGAAGACATCGAAAAGATACTAAAATTTCAGAAAAACAAAATGTATAAGCTCAATTCAATTCATTATTTCAAAAGTCAACGAAATTTATGATTTTAGATTTTGATTGGCGGTTTTGATAAGTATACATCAGTTAGCAAATCATTCACAAAACCAAACAATACAATTCAAACTTATACAAATGAAATTATTTGGAGTTTTACATCCTACTATTCTGTACCTTGTACAAAAACAGTACAAAGGCATTAAAATTTACAATAGGCAATTAAACAAGACTAATGAGATGGAATGGAGTTTTACACCCTATTTTTCTGCACCATGAACAAGAACATTGTTTGATTGAGTTTTGAATAGGTTTGGAGTTTTACGCCCCACTATTCTGCCCAAAATCTTTACAATTTATTTGACAAGAATACTGTGGAAATATATTTTCTTAAAAGACCAAACTTTTGTTTTAGGACAATAAGAGTTATTCCATGAAAAAATATATAAACGTCGTAGAATTCCTCAGAATTCGAACCATTTAAAATAACAGAACCAGAAAATAGACATTCATTCAAAATTAGATCACGTGATCGCTTCCAAAAAAGACATTAAAATATAATATAAATGAAATTATGAATAAAATATGAAAATCTGAAAAAAATCACATTTTTCTAACAAAAAAGATAAAACGTTTAGAAATTACGTATAATATAAGAAAATTGTGAATTAATCATTCATTCAGATTTTTTTTCTTTTGGTCAATTGTTGTCAAATGCTATAAATTCGCTTGAATAGTCCAACCACAAAAAACAAAGTCATCGAAAAGAGTTTAAGACAAATCTAAAACTGAATAAACATTTTAATAATTTAATATTTTTGGTTTAAGATTTTTTGAATAAGATTATTTTTCATTTATAATGCATATATGGGTTTTGTGTTTTTTTTATTTTCACAAAAATACAATAAAGTCTATGAATTGGAATTGCTGAATCAAATTTCTTTTTTTGACTTGTATTCCTTTTTGTACCAAATTTACAACAATATTTGTGGTAAATGGCAATAAATTTTGTAAGTATTTTATATTTTTGTTTGCAATACAATGGTTTTTGTTATAACAATACTAAGCTAAATTCTATATGATTTTTTTTAGTAAAAAAGCACAAAGGCTTATATTGACCATTTTCTAATTTTGACTCGAGTGTATGGAGTTTGGTTCTGACTCTTTTGCACTTGATTTGGCAAATGAAAGTAAGTAACACCATGCGGTGTGCAATGAAGAAAATGTGGCCAAGACAGTGGAATTTACATTGACTATTTCATTTTCGAACTGTCGAGGATCTTTAGCTTGCACAGCGTGTAGCACAAGGGTCCTCCTCGGTGAAGTACCTCATTCGAGCCTTTTTCCATTTCAGCCCCGCCAACCTGCATCACTGACAAGGGGGAAACTAAGTAGAAAAATCTGGCCTATGCCGAGATTGAACCCAGGGCCTCAGGTAAACGAGCAAGCGCAAAACTCACTGATACCGCGGGGAAGCTGGGTTGAAAAATCCGAAGTGTTATGTATCCCTTACCGAGGGGCCCTAGGGTAGCAAGCAGGCCTTTGGCCCTCTGCCAATTGGTAATATAAAAAAAAAATTTATTTTCAATTAAACACAAGCATCAAAGGTGGCCATATTTTAATACATTAATTAAATTAACTAATTAAAAAAAATCATCGCCCATAATTTTCATACAAAGAACTTTGAAAGAGTCGCTATGCTATAAAGTATGAATCGGACCACTTTGAAAAGCAGAGCTCCTTAAAGCAAGGCGATAAAAGAAAACTTTTTCTTTAAGAAACTTAAAGACCTACACGAATTTCATTGCCTTGCAAATGAAATTTTTAACGATATAAATATGTTTTAAGTGAATACCTACATAAATGCTTTTTTCTTTAATTTGAATGGGAGCGTTTGATGTCGTTAGGTCTTCAATAGGAGCATGAAATCTCATAAACTGAAGTATGAAACGATTATGATTTGGGTAAAAAAGACGTATTGAAATTTTTACGATGACGAAATACGGAAATAACTTTCCAAATACAAAGACCAAAACGTTGGTAACAAAAGTTGTAAATTTCTAAACAGTAAAATATTCCGCCTTTCGTAAAAAAGAATTATTCCTAAATATGAACGGTTTCCTACAAACGAGAAATAAAAGAATACTAAAAAATAGTAATCACTTAAAAATATCTGAAGACCATTAAAAAAACGAAAATTTATTGAAAAACGATTCGTATTGATACAAATGCGTTAATCGTAGAAAATAAAATTTAATAAATAAGTCTAGTGATTGATTGACAGGTCTCATAACGATCTTAATAGAACGTCCAGATGGCACAAAAACTCACGTGCAATTTATTTTATTCTATATTTGATATAAATCACAGGTACGCACGCGCCAAAAATCTGCATAATAATAACCGTAAATATAGAAACTGGGACACATTTTGTAATTAATTTCATTTTGGTTTATTGAAATATTGAATTAGAATTCCGGAATTTATATTGTAGGGTGTATTCTCGTTTTATTTCATCACTTTATCTGCTAAATTTCCCTCATTGCACACTGCATTTCAAATTTTCTAATTAAAATAATGATTCAAAATTTCGCTTTAACACTATATGCTGTAAAATGTCCCTCATTGCACACTGCATTCATTGATTCCAGTTTGACTTATTGAAATAATGAATTAGAATTTCGCAATTTTATATTGAAAAAAAAAATTGTAGGGTAGGCAATTCATTCTCTTTTCACACTAAATTCTGTAAAATTTCTCTCATTGCACACTGCATTCATTCAAATCACTGTGGAATTAAAATATCACTATTTGTATTGGAATAAGTCTATGTTTGTGGAATTATATTCTTCTTTCCTGCTAAATTTCCCTCATTCCAAACCTCATAGTGTTGTAAGTTTTCATGAATGTCGCTTTGGTTCATTAAAATATTTGAATTAGAATTTCGTAATTTATATTGGATAGAGCCTTTGTGATGGGGAACTATAATCTTCTTTCTCACTAAAATCTGTAAATTTTCCCTCATTGCGCATTGCAATCATTAAAACAGTGTTATTACATATTGAATAAAATTTCGCAATTTATATAATTCTAATTTGTTATATTGATATACTAAATAAAATCTTAAACTCTCAAGGATACACTATTCGTCTTGACCTATAATTTTTGAAAAATGTTCCAAAATAAAACTGAACTACACTTAAGATATTCGTTTATACTTTCAGTACATTTAAACTTGTCAAAATTTGAGGCTCTCGTCAAGCACTTCAGACATCCTTCCATTATCAAGACGTGTACAAAATTATACCTCTTTTTCTTATATTATTCTCCTAAAACGGAACGAAGCTAAAAAAAATTGTACGTCAAATATTTATGTAGAAATTTCGTTTCATGTTTAAATTTCAAAATTCAACAAAATTTTTGGCCACATTGTCCTCAATCGGAACGAAACTACAAATTTTGGACTGCTCCATTATATATGTCATCATTTCGTTCCATGTTTGACTCCTAAAACTTAATAAAATTTGGAATGTCTTGTTATTGCCCTCAAACGGAACGAAATCAAAAACTTCGAACGAATGTTAGAACGAAATTTCGTATCATTTTTATTTTAAGATTTAACAAAATTTAGAAGAATCAAAAACGCCATGGTCCAAATTGTCTCAAAATGGAACGAAATTACCAAATTTTAAACGTTCGAATATTTTTGTAGTATTTACGTTGTAATTTCGTTTCATGTTTAAATTTTAAAAAATTGAGAGGATTTAAAAGATGAAATTATATTTAATATCATAATTACAAGTATAAATGGCCTAATTATCCAATACATCGATTAAGACCGTACTTATTCCTTCGTTTCCGCCTTAAAAATATGCAGGTTTTAAAATTCCATATTTTGAAGTGGTCCAGCCGTACGTTAACCAAACACTTGTGACGTTCTTCACAGACTCGTGTGTAATAATGCCACAAAAATTAGACTCTTAAAAATTACAAAGTGCAATCTTGACCTGGATGTGAAAGCTCTTGTGTTTTTTGAAGTTTTTAAAGAGTAAAATGAAGAGTTTGAACTATCTTTCAACGTGAAGTATTTATTTGGAAGATCGGTGAGATCTTATTGGGGTTATTTTAGTGTAAGAAGATTACATTCTGCGTCAAAACTCGTACAAATTTCATAATATACTTAATACCATTATTCTTAAAACATAAAACGAACTATTGAGACGTGAGTTCATTTAAAAATAGAACAACTTAAAAGACACTAGAAATATACGCTGCAAATGCCAAAGACACAAGAGAGGTGTTAAAATTCATTCATTCATTCAAGTTCTTCATTCATTCATTCAAAGTCAAGGGAAAATTAAATGACAAAAGGCAGGAAAGATGCTAATATTCATTCATTCATTCATTCATTCATTCATTTATTCATTCATTCATTCATTCATTCATTCATTCAAGGATTATGATCCTAGTCGGAAGCTAGCCGTTTTGATTAAATAGAAAGTCTTAATTTCTAAATCTGGTAGCTATGGCAACAATGATATATGGCGGATATAAAAATCTTCCGATCTTATTTTAGGTTAGAATCGGAGTGAAATATCAAAGTTGACCAAAGTTAAAGATACTGTGGCACCATAGAACTCTTTCTCTACATTAGTTAGGAACTTCCAGGAATGAAATGGAATGGTCTTTTGCTAACTACTGTTCTATAACTTACTGGACTATTGAAATAAAATGGGGTTTATATTCTACTGTTCTGTATCTTATTAGACTAATGAAATGAAATAGAGTTTTACATTCTACTGTTCTGTTCTTTCTTGGGCTAGTGAAATGAAATAGAGTTTTACATTCTACTGTTCTGTTCTTTCGTGGGCTAGTGAAATGAAATAAGGGTTTTACATTCTACTGTTCTGTACTTTCTTGGACTAATGAAATGGAGTTTTATATCCTACTGTTCTGTACCTTATTAGACTAAAGAAATGAAACGTAGTTTTATATTCTACTGTTCTGTACCTTATTGAACTAATGAAATGAAATGGAGTTTTATACCCCACTGTTCTATACCTTATTGGACTAATGAAATGAAATGGAGTTGTATATCCTACTGTTCTGTATCTTATTGGACTAATGAAATGAATTGGATACAGATATAGGTCCATACATTATCGAACGAATGAATACCAGAAAGAATTGACCTAAAATGAAGATATATAAAGAACCATATTCAGTGTTCAATGAGTGAATTATGAAAAGCAGTTGCAGAATGTGCATGACAACAGAATAAAAACCCAGCGAAATATAAAGGCCCTCTTTCCAAAACTATGTCGTCATTAAACCGGAAATAGTGTACCATACGAAAATAGCAAGAAAATATAAATACAAATAATATTGATGTGGGGATTATTCAGTTTGAATTTTTCATTATAATCGATGACCAGGGACATATCTAATAAATATTAAATACATTATATATAAATATATTGTCAAGATTCGATTTTGTGTTTAAAATTGTTACGAAAACAAGAAATAGCGCTTTTCAAATAAATTTTTGGATCGGCTTAAAAATTTAGAATCCGGCTCAACAGATAGGTCACCTTATTGTGTGAAAGTGGTTCTAAACATTGAAATTACGAAAGCACAGGCCGTATTCAAATGACTATTATCTTTTATAAAAGTCGATAAAAAAAGAATACATTTCTTATATCGGATCAAAAATCTAAAATTCGGCCCATCATAATCGGCATTAATAGATGTTAGATATTAAGGGATGAATCCCAACATAGGGCCGACTATTGAAAGCAATGGCACAGGCATCAGATAGATATTAGGCTAACTTATTAGGGTACTTAAATTACATTTTTCTTCTATGGAAATCGACATAAATTCAATAGTGATTTTAAGCAACCAACTGCCTCGTTTTATGCCTGGTAGCGGCAGTTCTTTGATCTTTGGAAAGTAAACATAATTTACCTGTGTGGATTCGAACAATCAAAAACATAAAATAAAATAATAATTCATACTTCGGACGGCTACAATAAAATTCACTCCCCGATGAGACCAATTATTTATCTAAACCGAAACGAAATTAAATATTTTCATTAGTAAGAGTACTTTATGTATTACAATTAATTCTTCGTTTTGTGTTTAGTAAATAGAATGAATAATTCAAAGTTTATTTATTTCTTTGTGTACGTTGTCCATATTTTTGTGTTTTTTGTTATTTCACTTTCATCTTGAAAATTGTGATTTTGTTTGATTATTTCGTGACTTTTTAAGTTTCCGGAATATATCTAACATAATTTGTACGTAACCAATATCATTTGAAATCTATCAATATATACTGGAAATATATTTTAATTGAAAGTAGCTGATAACTCCGATTATTTCGCGACTTTTTAAGTTTCCGGAATAAATATTACATAATTTGTACGTAACCAATATCATTTGAAATTTATCAAAATTCGAAATATATCAAAATTGGAAATCAACTAAAGATATATTTTGATCTAAAATAACTGTTGACTTCTGTTTGGATCTATATGGCGATTTATTAGAGCTACTGACACGTGTTTTGGATACACAATCCTCATCAGGAAATGAGGATAAAATTGCCAAAAAGCACCCTAGGCATGCTTGGACAAAGTAAGCGACCTCACTTTTAAGAGCGAACAAAATTCAATTCAGTTTTCAACTTCAATATAATTTCTTTAATATTTGCCTGATTTATTCTTTTATAATGCCTGATAACTACCCGAATACTTCCTGAACAATGTTCAAAATCATTAACTTAGTGATGGGTGGGGAGAGGGGGGTAGGGGAGGGGGGTGCAATATAAAGATCACAATTTATAAGCCGGTACAATAAAACAAAATTTCTTTTAAAAAAATTCCGTAAAAAATAATGACTCCATAGATTTTAGAATCCTTTCTTTATTTTTTTTTTTGTCCAAATTTCGAATAATTAATTGCCCAAAATCTAACTTAATCATTCCTCATATTTTGTTTTTTCATTTTTTCCCACCATTTATATTTGTTGCTTATTGTTTATAATCGGTTTGCACTTATAATCAAGGTCAACACAAGTAACATTGTTAAATATTAAAAAAACAATCGTCTTTCAAACCATACAATAATTCATTGATTCAGCTACTTTTAAAAACAATAAACAAAATTTCCTTTCATTTTTTTTTCATTTTGGTCATTTTTCGTTTTGTATTACAGCCTTAAAAACTAGAAATAATTTCATATTTTTTGTATAGCCCTGAGTGACTATTGTAATGAGTTTTTCTATGGGAATTTTTAAGTATTTTTGTTTAATGATAATTGGCCGTTTCCTTAATTGAAATGATTTTTGAGGTGAAAAGTCGATATGTTATTCTACAAAAAGTGAATATTTCGTGAGATATTGGAGGTAAAAATGATTGAAGTTTTACACCCAACATTTCTGCCATTGATATGATAAAAAATTACGATCATCTAAAATTATCATTTGTTTTAATTTTGTAATTACAATTTTTTTTGTATTCGATTTGGACTAATTTTCGTTATATTTTGATTGCTTATAAATAACAAAAGTGTAGGGTTAATTTTAAAATTGGACAAGATTTAACCCTTTAAACCTGCAATTAGAATATTCAAACAAACGTAAGTCAGGGGATTTCTCATTCGATTTCTTCAAATTATCTCGTTAGGCAAGAAAAGCTTCCAAATCTCACGTGTAATTTTTCGTTTCTTGTTACGCTCACGAAATTGACACCTGGTATTACAATACAAAACGAAACAATGATTAGTGCGAATTTTGGAGAGGGGTTATGTAACGCATTACGAGGCCAGGTCGGTCAGGTAAACCCCTATTGATACCCCCTCGAATTAACCCTAATACCCCACACGGTGTGTATTATTAACCCCCTAAAAATAACAATACAAATCTCCGAAATTTCCATCCATTCCGCCATTTTCTAATTTAGACCATTATTCAGACGACGTAACAGATCTAATGATGTCATAGCACGTGATTTATCTCTAAGGTGTCATTTGTGTCATGGTGATCACGTGATACTAATTACATGCTAAGCGAAATTTGATGGATTCTAATCAAACCTCGTAAAAAATGATTTATTTTCAAATTGCAGTCAACGACAGATTTTTTCGTCTCTTAATTCATTTTCAATGATACCGTACAAAAACAGAAACATATGCCGAAATGAAAACATTTATCGACGCGTTGGGTGGGGATCATGAGAGGGTCAGGCACTAATGACTGGGGAGAAGACTATATAATGTCTTTAATCGAATTTCAATCATTGCGAAGATTTGCATTTTTACATAATTTTGCAGTTATGTAGAAACTTTTTGCTAAAATTTCCATACGATATCCTTTTATGTTGAAAAACTCTCTAGATTTTGACAAAATTTTGTATTTTATGTAGAAATTATTTGCTAAAATTTCCATTCGTTCCTTATTTCAAAATTTGTTTTGAATATTGACACAACTTTCACTTCATGCAGAGATTCTTTTTTTGTTTAAATTTTTGAAACTATCTTTTTTTGATCGTAAACAGAATCAGTTGACATCTTATATGGGCTAATTAAGCTTAGGTTTACGTGTATTTTTGCTAAAATTCTCAAAATTGCAAAAACTATTTTAAACCTAATCATCATTAAATATTATTCAGAATGAAATGATAACAAAACATAAAATTTTCATTTTTGTTTTTCAGAACAAGTTGAAGCCAGAAATTTGTGAGAGCTGCAAGGTGTAAAAGAAAGTTGGACCTACAAAATTATGGAGATATACCTATGTCACAGGATGTCTAGTTGACAACCAAGTCCCACAGTGGCACAAGGTGTGAGCAAAAGACTCAAAATAAAGCCAAAAATATCCCTTAACCTTTGCACGTTATCTGTGAAATCATTTTCAAATTTTAACTTAGATTCATTTTCGTGTTCGACATCAAAAGTTCATTGATCTTTTTCATTGAATGAAAATTTATTCAAAATCTGATTTAAATTTCAAAGACCCTAAAACATGCTGACAAAAATATGTAAGTTAAAAAAACTGTACCGAAATTTAATCGCAAAAATTCAATACGTGATGCACATCCAAAAAAAAAAAATCTCCAAAACATGCCGACAAGTTATAAAGATGCACCGAGGTTGTCAAAACTGAAAAAAAAATCTTTTAATTTATTTATTTATTTAATTCGATTGATGAAAGGCGTCAATCGCCACCATATTTCAAGCGTCTTTTACACGAGAGTATCGAACATTAGAAATCTGAAAAGAGTTGAAATTGCTAATATCCTTAGCGTTGATAAAACCACTGAAAAGAATCACCGAGTCAGATATAATTCATTTGTTCCTGGTTAAACCCATGAAATTTGGTTTCATGCCTTACTTATAAAAATTAAGGTCAAACGGTGCAGAAGCGGTGACACCTATTTTAATCCCAGTTCTTTCCTGTAGAACGGAATTTCACGCCCACAGACGCAAATCAAGTACATAAATCGATGAGAAATTTTGTATTTTTTGTTGATTTATTGAATTTATGATAAACAAAAATCGATCCAACCAATTTCACGTCGGAGACCGAATTAGAATTTTCTAAAAGATGAATTTCCGACAAGTTTCAGGCGCCGGTGGAAGGGATGCTTCGTTGGTGACAAGTGAAATATTTTTGGCTAATTCAACCGCATCACTGGTCTGCTTGTATTCGGTGCACGTATACTCCTTAACCTGAGTTCGAATCTCATTCATGCCCAATGGACTTTGTGTCGAGTTTTTGAGACAAACGGAAGCTGTGGGATCGAATCCCTTTTAGGACAAGCTAACTTGTAAGACAAACGGGTGCAGGGGAGTTGAATCGTTTTCAGGACAAGACTTGTGAGACATACGGGTGCAGTTGGTTCGAATCCTCTTCAAGTGCGGAGGTAGGTTAGATTAAATCAAATGTATAAATTCTTTTAATAAACGTATTTCCTATTATGACATGTTGTTTCCTTATTTGTAATCCATCTACCTGAAAAGCAGGAAGGGGTGGGGCGTATAAGGAAGTCCCCATCAAAGAACGTCAATTTCTAAGAGATTCACATGGCCGTCGGGAAGAAAAAAATAGGTGCCATTCCATCCTGTTGGCCTAATTATTCCTTCCTTCATTAAACAATCATCTGAGATGGGCACTGTTGACAGAAGATCTCTAGGTTCCTGCTTCTGATGGGTGCCGCATGCCCTATCCTCAAAACTGTTCATAGGTCCTCTTGTAAGGGAACAGATCCCCACATCACTTATTGCTACGAGCTAAAGATGATGTATGAATACATCTCTTCCACAGGAAGAGGATTTATGGGATGTCTAAGGGCCTGTTCCAAAGGAACGACAGTTTTGGGTAAGGAGGCGCAGCCCATCAAATCGCTGATAGCCATGAGTCTGAAGAGAGGTTTCCTATCTGGTCGCCATTTTCCCGAGGATCAGCCTCCTGGTAACCATGGTGTCAAAGAATAATTCTTTGCAGTCCCTCAAATCAGTGATAACCACGAGTCCAAGCTCTTCCAGCCATGATGCCGCAATTTGAAGGTCGGTAAACACTCTGAGAGTTTGAGAGACTTCTGTTAAACGACACGTCCTATACCTGTCACACGTGACAACTAAAGTAGTCTTGATTGCCCTGTCTAGTCTCGATTGTCAACACTACACTTGATATGTGGTAATCTAAAAATCTCATTTCCGATGACAATCTGTTCTTTTAAGTATCGGGAGACTTCAATCAAGATTCTTATTCCGTATTTCCAGGATTTCCAAACTTGGTGTGATTCTTGGAGAATAGAAGAAAGATTTTTGAATTCAAAGAAAAAAGGAAGGGGGGGGGGGGGGGGGTGGGGGGGGTGGGGTCTGTGTCTTTGATGTGTCGATTTTATATGCTCATTTGGGAGCAATTATAAACACAAAAACATACGCAAAAGAAAAAAAAAAAAAAAAAAAACCTAAAACAGAAAGAAAACCATGTTTTCTTACTATTTTTTACACTAATGATTTCAAACCTGTTTTTGTTATCTACTTCATGACCTAGGCCAGTTCCTTTTTGAGAATATTATTCTCATCTCACTCTTACACTTCAAAACGTCTTGCTATCCTGATAAACATTTCAAAAAATAATATTCTGCATAGGTCTTGATAATCAAGATCAAAATGTGTCTTCAGCAGATCATATTGAAACGACTGGATAAACGAGGCATCATTAAATCACAGCCAAATACTGTCTTTATATCATCAATATAAAATATCAAAACGGATTAGCCCAGTATTCACAATCAGTCAACTTGTCACCCATGCACGCGCGTTGCAGAAGACACGTGCACTGAGCTCGTTCCAAAGAGCACGCGCGTCAATTACCATTTCCTCTTCACGGGCTTTGACGTCGTTTAACTGGAAATGATAGAAAATTTAAACAATAAACGGAATTAAGGATTTGGGGATTTGCTAGACTCGATCATCAAGACATTCATGTCTTTCAAAAGACATGTACCGTCTGGACAACACAGACTAGAGATTTCAAGACGAACGCAATTACATTAATGGTTTGAACTGAGTCAGTCGAAGACAGCCATTACCAGACGTGATTACAGATGACAGCTCGGTAAACATGGTGTCGAGGGAACTTCCGGTTTGCTCATTCAGCCATTTTGAAATCTGCCGAAGTTTTAATCTCCACCAACATGCTTGATTGAGCTTTATTCGTTTTTCGACGCGGAATGATTGTCAGATGAGGGTGTAAACTGTTTTAATGTCGGCCTAATCACATTAATCACTCCGCCAGTAGCGCCATCTAGCGAGGATAAAGGGTAATCAGATTCTGATTGTTTTAATGAAATAAAGTGATTCTCCGAACGCCCGTAAATTAAGTTACTTTGTAACGAGTCAACTCTGGACCAGACGAGCTTTGATTAAGATGCGCGATATCTTTGGAACGTTATTTACACATTTGTTTTAGTCTGTTGTTCGTCTGCTAACGAGATTCTGGCGGGAAATTCATGAGAGTACACGATTCTGTTAATAATGTTTTATCAAGATGACGTCGTGGAAGCTGCCTTTTGGTGGTAAAATAAAACAGGATATGTTAACAAACTTGAAATTTTAACACAAATTCAGGCATTACAGTTTATGTCCTTAGTTCAAAAAAGCAAACAATTGTTAAACTAACACTATATAGATAACAATTTCAGGAAGAATTCTATGACCAGTGCCAATAGGTCAAAATTTCAGGAAGAATTTCAGGAATAATTTCAAGAACTGGTTCCAATATATATATACAAATAACACAGCGTCTTTAATCACTACACGTACAAATTATTTCTCCAAAACCCACAGGTGTTGACGAAGCAATTTGTACAAAATTTGGAGAGTCTACAGAGAATAGTATCTCGGGTCATGATGAATTCAAAATGTCAATCAAAAATCTAAAATCATAAAAGCCGATTTATATTTCAAATTAATGATTCTTGAATTTTCTAATTCCCGAGTGAATCGTCTGCTTCTGTTCAAATTCCCGCCACACCTGATCACAAATTAGATATTTTTCGTTTCTTATTAAAATCCGTTAGTAATTCGACAGGAACAATCATGGGGAATGTGATCCGTAGTCTTGATTATCAAGTATGATATTCTATCTGGATTATAGCTACTCGTCTGGAAAAGCACGTCTACAAGAGACAGTGCTAAGAAGATTAAACCGAAAGTTAAAAATTATGATCAAATTTTTTCAACAAAGGGATCATTTTTCTGAAATGAAAGAAATTATAGGTTCTGAAATTTCAGACGAAATGAATTTTTAAGAAGAATTATGAAATCAATTGGAAAGGTCAAGATTCGCTTAGGTTCATTCTAAGATAAACGAGACATGGAAATCCATTTTATTTCATTAGTCCAATAAGATACAGAACAGTAGGATATAAAACTCTATTGCATTTCATTAGTCCAATCAGATACAGAACAGTAGGATATAAAACTCCATTTCATTTCATTAGTTCAATAAGATACAGAATAGTATGATATAAAACTCTATTTCATTTCAATAATCCAATAAGATACAGAACAGTAGAATGTAAAACCTCATTTCATTCCATTTTATTTCATTTTCTAATAATGAGAGCATGGCAGCATAGGGCTTAAAACTTTATTAAAGGTGCAGAACAGTAGGATGTAAACTTCCATTTCATTTCATTAGTCCATTTCATTTCATTTTAAATATATGAATGTAGAACGTTAAACTCCATCAGTAATTCTCTATATTGACATTTACCTACATATATCCATTAATTTAGATACGTTATGTACACTTCGCATTGTTCTTCCAAACCAAACATTTAAATAACGATGTTGATTTTGCTGTTGAGGTACAGAACTCAGGGTCGCTGGACTTCATTCAAAACTAATCACTGGAACCAGATTTGAATGTCCGCCATTGTTTTCGAGCCTTGACATTAGCTGGTTTTTAGATTTATTTTGGACTCCTTTGTCGATTTAGGTTTTGTTTTAGATTTTTTTTTGTGACTCGTTTGGACTTAATTATCACACGGTAAAGGCTGCATTGTACAACGCACATGGAATCTATTCGGAAATGAAATGAAATGGAATCTATCATAGTAAAGGTTGCATTGTATAACGATGGCTTCAAATCCAATGAAAGATAATCCGATTTAAATAAAATGGAATCTTCTGTAGATTGGAATTGCAGGAATCTCAGACGCCGCATTGAAATTTGGAATGGTGCAAATCGATGCACAGTCTGAAAATGGGGTCCTGATTTATGGTTCCATTCGAACGATAAGACGCTTTGTCTATATCTATATGGAAGACAGCCTTTACCAACAATTGAAGATTAATCTATGGAAGACAATAGCGGCCAATATATCAACGGGAAGTAGAGTAAAGTAAATTATGTTTACTTAGAACTCGAACCCGCTACAGCTTACAATAGACACAATTTCCCTAAGTTGAGTTTGTCATTTGAGGTTCCGTATTTAGACATTGTGGCTCAAGTGCTCGAATAAGCTCTAATAGTATTTTGGATAAAACATTTTTAGGTTTATAAGTACAATTTTAAGAAGAAAAATGATGACCTTATCATTTTCGCAGCCAAACTGCACACATACTAAAACTGGAAAAAAAGGAGGCCATCTTTTATTGTTCAGATATATAATCTATCAACAGGGCACTTTTTTTGGAAGTTTTGGATTAACCGCCCACCATATAAGTTCCACTCACGGTCTACAACATACTCCGGTTGCTATTCTTAGCTCTTTCTTTCTTTCTTAAGTGGTTATATTCAATATATTTTGAACACTGTTGGGTTAATACAGACAGTCAATGCCATACAGTGTAAGATTAGGGAAATTTGCTAACGTAGTGACGCCATCTTTTCTAATATTTCCAATTGTCTAAAATATTTACTGAGCAGCGCCTGATCAACACAGGAAAAAATATAAGCCAACGTCAAAAAGAAAAATATCGCATTTTTTTTTCATTTTCCATCTGTCAAAGAATATTCACCGCACAAAGCCTGTACAACACGCTGAGAAATATAAGCAACTTATCATTTCCATAGAAGCCAACAAAAGTACCCAATATGGCTACTGATTATTAACGCCTGTTTTCAAAAAGAGAAATATTTACCATGCAGTGCCCGTACAACACGCAGAGAGAAAATGGTCATATCCAACTAAAACCAATTCTACATAAAGCCAACAAAAGTATCCAATATGGCTACTGATTGTTTCTGTAAATATTGTAGAATGGTTACAGACCCTCTCAATTTGTTGACAGAACTAAATTATCTCCCTTAATTTCCATCTTGAATTACCGCCCTTGTTAACGTGTAGAGCGCCAATAATGACTAATGCAATATTTGTGAAAGCAATGAAAATGACTCACGTTTCACGGTAGTATGAAATCAATAACTACGTATCAGATGCCGATTGCATCTTCGTCCACCATTACACACCGCAAGGCATTGGCCGTTTATATTTAATTAATATGGCACAAGAGAGCGGTAGGTAAGGTTCGTGCATTAAAAAATATTTGTCCATTTTGTTTTGAATTTTGCTCGACTATAGAAGTAAATCAATAACTATATATGCCAATTGCGACGTCGGTGTCCCATTGCACATTGCAGTGACCGTTTTTTAGCACAATAAGACACAAAAATACACAAAGCCCAGCACTTCTTCTTACCCTGTAAAAGCCCACAGTTACAGGGTCAACATAAAGAAGGGATCATACTTGCGTTCAGTCTATTTTGAATTTCCTATGATAATGAAGCACTAGCTTGATGGAGCTAATTTGATTCAAATTTCAATCAAGGAGGACAATATTGGCCCCTTAAACAGTTAATATCGTTAAAATCACAAGAAAAGCTTGAATAATAATGCATGTTGCGCTATTGAAACTCTTGCCAATTCGAGTCCAATAAAGCAGTGGGCTACCACGCCCTCTACATGTATTTTACTTTCAATTTATCAATCTATTTATAGACGTCTCATTAGCTCAACAACCACAGACGTCATTATGACGTAATTTGAATCTTGTTAACGTAATCAGTTGAAACTCGCGGGAAAACTTATTGCATAAGGCGCCCGGAAAGTCCCAGTTTGAGATCATTAAGTGGATTGCTAATGAGGGGACGAAATCATTCGAGGGCGACCGAATGGAACCGATGATGACCGAATGATAAAATCGCATAATCTATTATACAACCCGCTAATTCGCCTATTCAAATCTCGATCATTGACGTTAAGTAACGTACAAAGCGTTATTTGAATATCTTATTGGTTAATGATAACAGAGGTCGATAGGAATCGAATACATGTCAATTCGGCCCTTAATTAACCTTGTTTAGTCGTTAAGATTTTCATCTTCGCCCCACCAGGACCGAGCTCCCCTACCTACGTTGTTGATAATATCGTTAGCTTGGTAATGACTATTTTGTGGACGGAATGTAGCGCAGTCAATTAAAACGTTGCAGTCTTCACAATAATACGTTACATCATAACGTACATATACGTAGGTCGACCTAGCTGTAATAAGTCATCTTTCCTCATTATTCCAGGCGACCCAGCTGTAAATGGGTATGGATAATCTGCGAAAGATCAATTCCAAGTGGTTTGTAAAACTCCGTTTTAAATCAGTAGTACAATAAGGTAACCACTTCCGTAGGAGTGTGCTTGTCCTGTCCCGCAGTGGTTCAACGTCCCGAATCCTGAATAAGCTTACAACAGTGAAACATGGTGAATTGACAAAGCTTAATGGAATTGTACCTAGAAGCCGTAATTAAACGCGAATCAGTAACAAAAGAGATTAAGCTAAAACAAATTTCCGGTTTGATAAAAAGATGTAGCCATTTTTATTTTCCCTTAAAATTCTGTTCGCATGAAAAACAGAATAAGGGCAGCCATTAATGCGATAGTTCATTTCTTTCCCGCTCATTTCTACGCCAATTTCCGGTTTTCGAACGATTTGGAATTTTGATCAGAGGCTGGTAATGGCGATTAAATTATGCACGTGGTTTTATTCCTCGATCAGAAACTATTTAATAAAACGGAAATCTATTCTAAGCTTTAATGTATCGACAAAGGACGTATTCTGTTCCAATCGCGCTCACAAGAACGCAAAACCAATACCAAATACGTAAAGCGAGTTGTACATTCTAAGATCATTGTTAACCAATCAAATTACTTGATTTCGTTGAACTTGGTTTGGAATACTGAAGTAGTTTAAAACAATGCGCTGAAAGCTGAGAGGAATATTTGCCTGACCTTCGAATAAAGACACAAATTGAGTCTAATTCAGTGAAGAATCGAACAGAAATGAAGAGAAAATGCAATAACCTAAACAAAGTTGTGACAATCTGGCCACACTGCATTTCTTGGTCTAACTTGCTTTACGGTGGCAATCAACTCGCCAAATTCTATTTAGCGCTCTTTATACTCGCATGATTTCATTATTCGGGTCCCAATTGAGAGGCAATCTGGTCGTTGGTCGGTTTAGACAAGTCTTAGATTTCTCGAGGGAGATGCCGGCATGATTATTTCGTTCTACGAGCATTCCAATCAGCTCGTGTACGACATGACACTTTAAAGACATGGTAACTATCTCATCAACCTCTTCCTTTTATCACGTGCCGTATTGGCAACGTCTGTCGTCTGTCAGTATCGTACAGTTTCAACTTGTTGGTACCATGGGACCGACTTGGTAATTAGGTGGGCGAATTAGTAATTAGAGGGGCGACATTGTAATTAATTGTAAGTCACAAACAGGCGTTTTTAGTCGCGAGGGACCAAGATTTCAGATTTACAAGGTCTCTGGTAGTTTACGAAGGACACTGGAAATCCACAGCTATATATTTCACATTATGTGAGTTAACGTCTGCTTCCAGATAACTTATATCACAGACTAGGTAGTTGGTGATAGATGACAAGGACAAGTTAATGTCCGTTTCCAGCTAAAGCTGATATCACAGACTATAGACGGACACTGGAAGTCCAGCGCTAAAAGGCCTAATGCACGTAGTATCACAGGATTTACAGTACCTTAAATTAAAAGTGAAATTCCAAATTATCGTTTTTTTTAATTTTCAGTCAAAGAATTTTTACGGTAGCCTAAAAAAATGTTTAAAGGTTCGCATAAACAACGAATACAGGCACTTGCTACATATGGCGACGGACGGCAACCGTTTTACTACTTACATGAACTATAAAGCCAGGCCTGTGCTACATTTCACGACGGATTGTTTAAAAACATGTAATCGCTACTTGAAACGAAATAAAATTCGATCGTTTTGGTTGTTTCATTACTGATATTTAAAGGCAAAACTATGGTACTCGACGAAACAAGACAGAACGATGCCCCGAGCGCAATCAAATGAATGTTAAACTAACGCTAAATTTTTGTTTATTTTAACGATTTTTCACGGCTAATCTCGCGAGAGTGGTGCCTGTGGCCTGGTTGCAATGCGACTACAATCTAATTTCCTACACGACATCAAGAAGGCTTCATTTTCATTATAGGACCCACTTAAAACGAGGAAAATATCAACTCATTGTTCAGGGTTTATCAATCGAGCGCGTCCTTATTACTTCGAAGTTGGACGTTTAAAAAAGGTTTCGTTTCGTTAAAATGACTAAATTCTTATATGTAAAGTTAGTAACGCATTCGCAGAAATGCATCACGTTCCATGCATTAGAATCATTTTAAAAACACATAAGAGTTGCACAGGAGTTGCGTTCGAAACCTGTTACCGCTATTTAATTTGCAACCATACGCTACCAGTGATCGCTATGTTGACCACTTAACCCTTTCAATACAGAACAGGCTAATCGAAGATAAATATTCAAGTAGATTTTAATTGTATATTATACTCTACTGACATATATATCGGAAACAATAAATTCATATCTCTTCTAATAACCGGCTACAATCAAATTATATTATTAAATAATCCGAAACGAAATCACGATATACGCTAATAAAGCGAAACGAAAGCATTATCTAAGTAAATTATAGTCTTTGTTGACGTTATTGTATCTCTCGATTGTGGGTTTGTGAGGACTGAAAATTATTCAAAGAAAATATTCGTGATTTCACGCGCTCACCCCGACGTTCCACTGTCGTTCCGTATTCAAACGCAGTCGTGGGTGAAATTGCTTTGAAGCTGGCAACCCCGAATTGTCGCCGTAATTACCGTGCCAAGATTACTACCAAATTAGATATTTGAAAAGATTTTCACAGCATTTTTTATACCATTTAATTGAATTTTGGCAAACGCTTGTGTCATGTTCGAATCCAATGAAATTTTTAATTTTGACAAGTTCTTTACTCGATTTCTAAAAGTAAACGAAAATTAATTAAGAAATTTCTAAAACTTAAGTACGAATTCATAATCTTTTCAGTTTGTACATGGGGTTCCTTGAAAAATTAATGAGGAGCGTAATGGCGTTTAATTGAATTCTGAACGACAAGAATATAATTTCTTACAACTAATTTATTTCCAAAATTTACTGGAATGATTCCGAATTTTACAGACAATAACTCTTTTGAAAATCTACAACAATTGGACATAGTTGGGACATGGTTAAACTGGTAAAAATATAAGAAAACAATACCGACTCGTACGAAGTCAACTTTTGAAGAAATTTGATAAATTAATTCAAGTCGGAATAATTAACGTTTTAGAATTGACTTCATTCATTTACTAGTCTATGAAATTTTTATATATTCCTTTTAAATATAAAGTCGCATATTTTTGATACGTTTTTTTGAAAGCTGCGTGTGATGTAGAAATAGACTTCTGATTGAATATTGGAGAGGTGCAAATTGATGCTATCAATGCGACTACAATCTAATTTCTTACACGACATCAAGAAGGCTGCGTACGTGGCAGACGACAGACGTGTGATTGAAAATTTGAATGGTGCAATTTGATGCGATCAGTGTTCCTGAAACACATAAAAAGTTTAGAAAACATCTTGGCAATCCCTTTAAGCATCCCAAATTCTTCGATACTCGTGGGCACTTTCCAAGATCTAAATAAAGGCACAAGCACTTGACAAGTCATCTTTACTGGCGACTCAGCTGTAAATGGGTATGGATAATCTGATCAAGGTCAATAAAGAAGTTTGGCCCGGGATTTTTGCATTGTTAATAATACTTTTCGTTTTTAATTACTTCTTTGATATAGGAAGATGGCGAGTTGCGTTCGATGCAGGTGTTTAGGGTAGAATAATTTCCGGTATGAAATCCAGTTCAAGATGGCGGCCAAACCTCTTGAGTTCTAATTATCGCCTTGTTTTGCCTTCCACGGCATCTTGGTGAAGCTGTGGCGGAAGTTGGAAAGGAAAATGGCGGACTTGTTTCTGGTAATTGGTTGCTATAATTGTCGTCTGCGACATCAAACGTTGCTGGGGGTCTGGTCTCTGCTGCCTGAAACAAAAATTAATTAGTGTAAAGGTCTAATTAGTAGTATTCTAATTAGGGGTGGAAACATCCATCGACAGGGGGCGCCGATATTGTCAATAATAGGAAAATGGCAGCGTTCCGAAGCTTATAAATGTCAGAAAAAATCATAACAATATAACAAGGATGAAGTCATGGTTTGGAAAAATCTATTGATAGTCATCGTCTGGGCAGTGCAAAGCTTAAGCCCATTTTATGCAGCATTTGAGCTTTTCGCCTCTTCAAAATTTACACCTTTACCAAGCATTTTCGGCAAGCAAAGCATCTGCACAATGCCAAGCTATTTCGAACTGCGTCGAATACCTTGACTTCAATAGTAATCTTTTTTGTTTCTTACTTTGCTAGGCACTATCTGTTAGCAAATTGGAAAAGGGTAGTTCTAGGTTCTACTTTGCTAAGCACTATCTGTTAGCGAATTGGAAAAGGGTAGCTCTTAGTTCTACTTAGCTGAGCACTATCTGTTAGCGAATTGGAAAAGGGTAGCTCTTAGTTCTACTTTGCTAAGCACTATCTGTTAGCGAATTGGAAAAGGGTAGCTCTTAGTTCTACTTAGCTGAGCACTATCAGTTAGCGAATTGGAAAAGGGTAGCTCTTAGTTCTACTTAGCTGAGCACTATCTGTTAGCGAATTGGAAAAGATAGTTTTGTGCCAATATACGGGTAGATCGTCTAGAACTGAGTAATATTCAATGTTTCCAGTTATAAAAGAAAACTAATAATTCTCCGAGTCCATTCATACTTCTGTCACTTAAATCTTTCCACTAATGGCATTTTCCCGCGCTACCTGATTAATCGCAGACGAATTCCTAAGCCGACATTTTTTTAATATCAGAAATTAATTTTTGCCTACAACATCAAAAATACAGGAAAATCAACAGAAATTCGGCAAAAATTCACGTGCTAAGCTATTTCATTAAAAACTAGAAACGTGTCACGTGCGTCTGATATTGACGTCTGCGTAAGTTCGTGCACGTGGTCTACGACCTAATCCGCGGCTGTATTCTCTTCGGCTCGTGTTTAATATTTAGAAAGGCTTCTCGTGTAAATCGCTCCAATCTTCACCAGGTCGTTAAGGGGGCGCTTTAAGTCATTCATTGATGGGATTTTGACGTGAACGAGGGTGATTCCAGTTCTGATTTTACATGAAAATAATGGCGCGGACTATTACACGGCTTGTTGGAGTGAATACCGTCTCATTTAGCGGTAACTAACTTGTCAAACATCCATTTTAAAGAGGGTCACATGATGGGGGTCAAATCTCGTAAATCAACGCTAAATCTCATCCTCTTAACGATAACATCGACACGCCATTTTATGCAATTTGTTGATTAAATATTTTCAGTCTAAAATCGCAAAGAAATGAAATGGAATAGAGGACGATATTATATTCTTCTGCTGCTGTTATCCTAATAAAGTTGGGCAACGCAATGCAGTGTTCCGTGAGGGAAATTTTGCAAGTCCACTTTTCATCAATTACCACTGTCGAGAATTTAAAAATGCACAGCCTTAAGCACGCAGACCTCGGTTGATTGTCCCATCCGAATGACTCGACGCTTTTTCCATGCCAGCCCCTCTGACCTGCATCACTGACATGGGGGAAGTATGTTTAACAATCCGAAAGTAACCACTCCGTGAACCTAGAGACTGCTGCGAAAGTGGAACTTGAAATGCAAGGAAAATCAATTTTGAAATTTAGTTCCACTAAAAGTCTGAGAAATTCAGGTTATAGGAGATTTGGTATTTACGTTTATGATTCCAAATGATTGGAATTTGTGTAAGAGCTTAGAAAGAATAACAACGTGCAAAAGACAAATATTGAAAAGACGTTCAGGTCGCTGCATGTTCTGAACAGGGAAAAATCAAATAACGACTTTAATTTCTAGTGCAAAGATGCTTAGTAAGAGTTTAAGAGTTGATTCGCCCAGTTGCAGAATGGAATCGGGTGATGTGAAAAGGTGCCAAAATATTCATTGTACATCTCAAATACCATGAAATCCATTATTATTTAATATGTGAACGCTCACGAATACCAAATAAAAGACATTATCAAAATGGAGTTTTACTTCCGATACCGACAGCAAATACTAAAACGCTTAGAGAATTTCAGAAATTTGAAGCTGGTTTTGCGCCCTAAATTTTGAAGTAGCTTGCTATTAGGGACAGATTGCCAAAAAAAGGCCTAAATATCAGAAAAGAAACTTAAATCTTTAAAATATAGTAACCTCAGTTATTTTACGTCTTAAAATGCACCCAAATTTCAACATAGGCATAGTTTTGAAAAACTAATTTTCAAAAGTGAGAAGCCGTTCGAGTTAAATCCTTTAAATTAATAGAAACTTTGGCTAAAACATTATCCCGAGGCAGGAATCGAAGACGAAGCAGAAAATTCAATTAAAATATAGAAACATCAAAGACGTGGCCCGAGGACACGTGACATGCACGTGACTCACGTGACAGGTGTGAAGCGGCGTTCGGTTGATAATGTTATCATCCAATAGGGACCGGAGCTTTGTAACGTAATCTCCAGTATTTGTCTTGAATAATGATGAAGACACAACGTTTCAATTTATAGCCAATCAAAAAAAACATATTTAACGTGTTATCTGGATTTTTTTTGATTAACACACTTTTATGAAACAGATTATAACCCTAACTTTGTAAATTGTAACAAGGATAAAATATTTCTATACATTGGAAAGCAGGGATCTGACAAGAAAACTTAAAAACTTTTGACGATTCATGTCAAATGGTTTGCGCGAAAGTCACGTTATAATCCGATCTCGGTTTGGCTGGAATTGCAGGAACCATAGACGGAGAGTGTGAATGGTGCAAATAAGTGTATTTTTCAACGCACTTGGCTATGAAAAATTTCCTATTTTCGTTTTACCTTCACGAGCACCCGACAGTTGAAAAGCGGAAAAACAATTTACCCCCCTGTCCTGACAAAATTTCCCTCAGTACACACCGTACGGTGTTGCATGAAATAATCAGTCCAATCAGGTACAGAAAGGTAAAACAGGTTAAACACACGTCATTTCATTTACCTGCACGAAGACAACTGTTTTGGTTCAAAATGAAAAGAGAATCAAAGAAATTAATTTGAAGAGTCAGATCAAAAGGACTGAAATGGAGTTTTACGTCTTACATTTTCTTGCAGCAATCATATCAAATGAGATCAATCAGAGTTCGATTAATTGAAACAACTTAAAATATTTTTCATTAAATCACCTCCCTTTGAAGAAAGCGAGAAACACAACTTAATAAAAGTAACACGGATTTGCCGCTGTTCTAATCTAGACGATGACAAAGAAAACGTGAAGTCATTAGTTTCTGCTATGAAATATGGTATCCAGGTGGCATGCGAGACGACGGACAAATTAAGCTAGGTGTTATTCCGTGCTGCACCGTCTACACTATTTAATAACGAAACAGATTAAACTATTGAAATTCAAAGGATTAAGAATCTAATACCCGTGATCTATTGAAAAGACGGTGAATAGCTTTATTGTATTCTTATAAAAAAGGTCCGGATGACTTGCTAATACCAGTAAACTCATTCTTTGTGTTTGATAAATCAGCGCACACCAAATTTAATAATCATGATCTAGTCACCGTAAGGCTGTCAACCGATCAAAAGTTACGTGGCAAGTCAGGTAGTGCATGAATTATTCGCTACACCGCTTTCTAATTATGAAATTTTCTAATCATAAAAGGCAAAACAAACATTTGAGTCTTGTGAATCGCAGGTCATTCAAAACATTTCAATGAAATGTTGCTAAATTTATCAAATTTTGATTCAAATGGGAAAATGATTTAGGTGGGGATCGCTTGAAAACTGTTCGAGTGTAAAAAACAACTTGGCATGGTAAGGCCAATTCTGTGTCTTAATAAATATATATATTTCATGAAATAAAACGGAGTTTTACGTCCTACTTTTAAGAACAATTTAATACTATATAGGCGATTCCGCTGACAATTATCAACGACAACAATTGAGCTCAAAATTTAATATTTTCATTTATAGTTGCATAACATTTGTCTAAGAATGTCTTCGGGTCCACAGAAATATAATTTTTTGACAATTTTACATTTCAAATAAACACATTTCTCTCATGGAATTACTCATGATAACGACCAACATTTTTTGACTGAAAATTTCCCTCTGTAAATTGTAAAATAATATTCCTCGTGATATTTTCAATGGCTGTCCTCCTTCGTGGGCTCAACCAGGAGCAGGAGGGTAGGTTGTAAAATTCCATTTCATTTCATTTCTTTGGTGAATGTAAATGGATTTTTAATTTGCATAAAGTTCAATTTCAATTCATTTCCTTGGTTCTAAAAACTATTGTATGCAAATGGATTTTTAATTTTGATCAAGTTTACTTTCATTTTATTTCATTTATAAACTTAAAGTCTGTCTGTTTTATTTCTTTATTTTTTGCTGTTGTCTGCAAATGGATTTTGCTTTTGGCAAGATTTAAAGACATCGATTTGCTCAAGAGTTATAAAGCAATAAGGAAGATTGTATTTATGACAATTAAATCTAAAACATTAATTACATACAGAGTAATTTCCCTTTACTTATAACTCTTCAATCAATAAGGTACAAAAGGTATAGGAAATTATAGAATTTCTACGCAGGAAATCAGAACTAGGCCTACTTACTCCAAACTGACAATGGAAGAATAAAATGAATGAATAAATAAAAAGAAAATGAAATGAATGGAATTTTACACCCTACTTTAATGAATGAATAAAAAGGAATCAATTGAAAAGGAGTTGTAGGTAATATTTTTCTTAAAATCAAAATCAATTTAATATAACAATAAAATAAAGTGAATTTAAAGTTTTTGTTTTGTAAGTTGACTTATTGGTTAGGTAATATGAAAGTTTAACAACGTTGTTCAGTGTACAATGAGGAAAATTAGGCTTACTTTCTATACATACCATGGACATATTTAAACTGAATTCTTATGCTATACTATTTGTACATCCTTGTGCGAGGGCTTACGTCTTTAAGTCTACGGTCAGCGAATATGAATTTTCTTCTGTCAACTGCATAAAAATAAAATTACCCCTTAATTCTTTCTAAAACTGTCAACAGCAAAAAAATGAATTTCCCGTAATATTTACTATCAGATTGAGTACAAATTGATCAAGTCGGGTCAGCGAGTTAAACATAGACTTTGTAGACCGTGATCCGCTTAAAAAACCAGAAAACGGACTTCAAATCATCAGGCGGTGTTTTAAAATATCGTTTGTTTTCGCTCTGTTTATAATGCTTTATAAAGTCAACCCAAATCGATTAAAAAACTGTCACATTTGTACGATTGAAACGTCGATATATAACAAAAATAGAAAATATAAATTATTGTAGTGCAATAAATGTAGGATCATCTCATCGGCCATTTTCAAATCTTAGATTTAAGCTTTTAAGTATAAAATTTGAGCTCAAAATTAAGTTTCTATTTGAAGCTAAACAAATGAGATCTACTAATTCATTTCAAAACTGTACGAAGATAATCTCCTATCTTTAGTTTTAAGCTTTTAGTTTTTAAAAAAAATGAGCTCAACTGTAATAATTATCATTCTGATTAATAGCTTAAAAGTAGAGCTCAAATTTTTAAGCTCAAGTACGGCCGAAATTAAAAGCTCAACGGATGCCTATATCCGACACTCCTCAAAATTTTATCACATACATGTATATACATAGTGAGAGGACAATACAAGCACTTCGGTTCGACATTACTAAATACTAAAAATACTAAATCAACCAGGAATTGTCCGTTAAAGGAATACTAAATCGTAATAACAGGAGAAATTATCTATCTTAAGTGTTATTAATATCACAAGGAGGAAGATGGGCATTCCAAAAATATATTGAAATTATAAGGATAAATTAAAAACCCAAGGTCTCACGATTCGAACCGTAAAACGAAACCCGAAATCCAAACAACAATACGAAGAAGCTACTGAACTTTTTGCCTAATGTATTTACTCCTTAGCAATCGTACAAGGAAGTAAATTCCAACATCTTTAAAAATATCCAGACTCATAAAAAATATATTTTCATCTTTGACAAAATTTCAGACTTTTAAATTTTTTTATTCAAAAAAAAAAATCTTGCTAACGAAGTAACTTATTAAGGCTTTTAATTGATTTCTGTGGAAAATCGCCACCCCATTCACCCCACGTATTCAATCAGCACAAAAACAACCGACCGTCATCCATTCAGCATCTACTCCGCCTTTCAACTCACTTAATAACACCACAATTTCTTTTTATACCAAAATAAAGCTAATTTGACTAGCTCCGTCTATTAGCGACTCTTTAAAATTGTGGAATTGAAAAGAAACGAAACGTGTGATAAAAATTGCGGTAAATGAAAAAAGCCTCAATTAGAAAGGAGAGTTTTAGAAAAGGGGGGTAATGAGATCGAATAAGGACTAATTACACGAGTTATGGCCCCTGAGGAAATAAATTTGTTACAATTTATCGGACTGAATATTTAATGAACCTTCAGTAAAATTCAGAAAATCTCCAATTAATTCTGATTTTTCGTTTTTTGTTTAATTTTCTATATAATTATGAAATTTGTAGACACCAATTAATACAAAAAATCAATTTTCAATGTTGTCTTGGTGTAACCTTCTAAATCAAGAGACGGATAGCCAAGAAATTGTAACTTTTCGTTTTATTTTCTTTGTCATTTTTGCAGAAACCATTCGCGAAAAGGTCGAACGTAACGTAAATGACGATCAAAATTGTGTTGCACAAAAACCCACGTCCTTCAAAAGAAATCGGAAAAATGAAGAAAAATGCTTTGCGAGTCAATTCAAGGATAAAATCTATAGCAAGAAACCACAAATGCCCATATAAATAATAATACTAGTGATTTGGTGAAGCTCAACTCAAAATTCCAGAAATATCAAAAATTTTATCTTCTCTTTAACAAACTTTAATGCATAAATTTAGGGGAAAATTGGTCTCACAATTTTTGCAATGTAAATATTAATTCTGGTTTTAATTTTCGGAACACCATTTCCTTTTTACAAATATTATTTCGTTTTCTATTTAATAGCGGAATGTTGCCAATTCTAGCAAATGAACGAAGAAAAATCTGAATTTTGTTGGACAGAAATTCGCATAAATCTCTCGCTGAGTGCTAGTAAATAAAATGTGGATTGGCATGTGGAATACGGGTCGATTTTATGACAGGCCTTCTATTCATGAAGTCTTTGAGTATTATTTGTTATTCGTTAACTCGGGTCTGATCCGATATCTCCGTGTCTCATCGATTTTCTCGAGGTTGAAGCCAGTCGACACTTTTAGATTCATACTAAATCAACCAGGAATTGTCCGTTAAAGGAATACTAAATCGTAATAACAGGAAAAATGTATCTATCTTAACAGTTATTAATATCATAAGGAGGAAGATGGGCATTCAAAAAATATATTAAAATTATAAGGATAAATTAAAAACCCAATGTCTAACGATTCGAACCGTAAAACGAAACCCGAATTCCATACAACAATACGATTGGCAATACTTTACTTGAAGCTACTGAACTTTTTATGTGAGGAAGTATATCAATCATAACCGAGGAAGTATTTCATAATGAAAATTGCTATCGAAACAAAACTATTATTCAAATCACAAAACTATCTAGCAAATCACAAAACTATCTAGCAAATCATAAAACTATCTAGCAAAACTATCTAACAAATCACAAAACTATCTAACAAATCACAAAACTATTTAGCAAATCACAAAACTATCTAGCAAATCACAAAACTATCTAGCAAATCACAAAACTATCTAGCAAATCACAAAACTATCTAGCAAATCACAAAACTATCTAACAAATCACAAAACTATCTAGCAAAACTATCTAACAAATCACAAAACTATCTAACAAATCACAAAACTATCTAACAAATCACAAAACTATTTAGCAAATCACAAAACTATTTAGCAAATCATAAAACTATTTAGCAAATCACAAAACTATCTAACAAATCACAAAACTATTTAGCAAATCACAAAACTGTTTAGCAAATCACAAAACTATCTAGCAAATCACAAAACTATCTAGCAAATCACAAAACTATCTAACAAATCACAAAACTATCTAACAAATCACAAAACTATCTAGCAAATCACAAAACTGTTTAGCAAATCACAAAACTATCTAGCAAATCACAAAACTGTTTAGCAAATCACAAAACTATCTAGCAAATCACAAAACTATCTAGCGAATCACAAGGAGAAAACTATCAATTTAATCACAAGGAGAAAAATGGCATGTCATAAAACAAAACTATTATTCAAATCACAAAACTATTTAGCAAATCACAAAACTATCTAGCAAATCACAAAACTATCTAGCAAATCACAAGGAGAAAACTATCAATTTAATCATAAGGAGAAAACTGGCATGTCATAAAACAAAACTATCATTTGAATCACACGGAGATAAACTAATATATACCCATTAAAACTGTTATTCAAATCATAACAGCAATTTATTGTTGATGTTCGTGCACAGCGTAAAACTACTAACTTAAATTTACGGATTGGAAATAAAAGAAGAGTCGGCCAATACCGCTGTCCTGGCAAAATTTTCCCCATTGCCCAGCACATGGCGTTGCTCATCCATTAACCCAAGTAGGTGCAAGAGAGTAGGACGTAAAACTCCATTCATTTAATTTGAATTGACGGAATGATTCCTTCAAGTTCAACAAATACCATTAAAAGCATTGTTACAACTTTATGAAAGCTAAAAATCCTGAAGGCCGCGACCTCAAATATAACATCTTCAATTGATGCCGCGAGTTCGACCCCAGTTATTATCCCAGAGCAATTTATCAGGCAATAACCGCTGAGTGGGTTCGAATTAGGTGAATTTTCAGGGACCTTTTTACATGCTCTGCTCATGTTTTATATCTCAACTGAGGCTAAAATAAACACAGAAACACGTAAATCAAAACAAATCCTCGCAAAATTCCACATTTCCTTTTTTAGAATTTCTCACAAATTTGATTAGAAGTCCTAATTTCCCCGATTTCTCGGCCAGACTTGTACAAATTGAAATAAATTTTACAAATGGTCATTAATCTCTCCCCAATATTTTACAACAAATTCGCATTTTTCTTCACACATTTCCCGGATTAAAAAAGATAACGATTTTCTCTGGAAGAAGATTTTGCTACATCTAATATCACTGTGATAATGTAAATTAGAATTTTAGAGCTAAAAATGTAATATTCTTCGAAATTTCGATAAAAATCACGCAAAATTTGATTTCGCATTTTGATTTTCACTATTTGCCTTGTTGAATGTCCGAAAGTTGGGGTGACAAACCTAAACGCACAGTGTCATGAAGTGTCACATCTGACAATTTGCCTTCAAGTTATTTACAGACAAGAAGTTGTTGCTGAAATGATATATCAAAATAATACTCCAGGCAACCAGGAAGTTCAAAACAACCATTAAGCCTAGACCTTGGATTAAAGCTGTAATAGCCAGTCGCCAGACCGATGCAATATCAAGCTAACGAAATTATGAAAATATGTGAAATTTATTTAGCGAGGTGACACGGAGGGTTAATGCAATACGATTTCTATCGCTTCTTAATTTCCTGTCATATCACGTGACCACCTAACTTTATTTACTCTTATTTTGTTAGAGAGCTCTCGATCAATCAGGGTTATCCCCCCTGCCGAGTTTTCGCGATTCTATCCAAATAACGTCTATTTATTTTCATATTACTGGCAATCACTTGCTAACTCGATAAAAACCGCCGGTCCCAAATGGGCTAATAGAAGACAAAGGAGAATTCTGGGAAATTTCGAGCCGCCTGCTGATCTTGTGTGTCGTCTTCTGCCAATGCAATTTCACCTTTAACCTTTAATTAACCCACACACAACACTTCTACGCATGCGCTATTATGACTCCGGACCTGCTCTGTTGGAATTTTTATTTTGGCGACAAATGTTTCATAAATATTTTATGAAACGAAAATATACCAAAGTGGATTTTTGTTTTATGAGAATCAGACAGAAGATTTTTTGTTTTTTCAGACCAAATTATTTTTGTCGCGGTATTGCCTGATCAAAGAATCCGTTAACAAAAAGTCGTCTGCCAGACACAGTAGAAATGGCGGGAATTTGAGGGGGATTGTTGTTTGGAGGAAAGAACATGGAACTAATTAATATGAATTATGAATTAATTGTCTCGATGCCTCAATAACCATATCAAATATTGAAAAAAATCAGTCAAAGAAAATCTCTTGCTTTTTGTTTCGTTTTCCGACAGAAACCAATTAGCAGAAAATTTCATAAAAATTAGATATTATTTTTTAGGGTAGCCACAACAAGGAGATACGATTAATTAGAGAGTTGTGAAGATTATTATTCAGAATTCTTAAAATTTTGGATTTACTCGGTACCACAATAGTGTCTCATTGTCAATTTTTTATCCAAGGGATATAGGCGTCTACATATTTACTTAATAAGTTGGTAGTGGTCTTGCTTATATGACGTCATTGGTAAAAACTGCACGTGAGATTTTCAAATTTCCACCATTTTGTTTTTTCTAGACTTTGTATGTATATCCGGGATACCTAAAATTTCTTTTTGCACTATTCTGATTTTCTGACTGTCTCGTCCCAAAATTGATGAATTATGACGTCAAAATCGCTTATACCATCTAAATCTAATAAAAGATGTTTTGCCTCTTATACACAAACAAAAACCAGAAAATCTCACCCCTTTAACCAAGAAAAATTGCACCAAAACCTTATAGAGGGCACGTGACTCAAATAAATCAAATATTCAAAAAGCAAAAAATACGAAACCATACTTGACGTGGAATTAAAATCCAATTAACACTTGAAATTTCAGTTTAAAACAAATTCAGGAGATTTCTAGTGCAAAACCATCATATCCCGAGATTTCAAAGCAATTCAAGGGTTTTTGAAATTCACGTCATTTGTGACAGTTTGCACCTGCGCACTAACAAAATAAATTGCAACGTGCCAAGATTATATCATATTAACCTTCAAAATATTTTAATCAAAAATGACAAAATTCGGAACAATTACCATGCCAACGTTAAATAACAAGTAATAACATTAATTATATTTATCATACCGTGCGTGCATACGAACGTGCGTTACCTCAAATACGAAATAACATGTTTGTGCACACGCCTTCACAGAATTCAACGTTAAACTTCAATTAATCTCAAGGATGTTTTTCAAACTTTTTAAAATCCCAATTGGCATTTCATCTTTTACTCTTCCTATTTTGACTCGTTACAGCAAAAATAGAAATTGTTTGCCCTGAACATACCGAAAAAATTTGTCGTTCAATATTTTGAACTGGTGCGCACCTGTTTATAAAGAGTTATCGTTCTTGTTTGGTATAGCTCTTCATACAGGTGAAACAACATTTAGTACCCTTTCTTCAGACAAGGCAAAACAAACCGATAAAAGATTTACAAACACGACAGTCAATGCTTGGAGTGGTTATTGTAAACAGAAGAAACGGACTTCTAAGGAAGTTCTCTTCTTGACATAGCGACGTTAATATTTTGTAAAATCAAACAAAAAATTGAAATTGACGAGAAAAAGCTAAAATGAAAGTAAAGTTTTGGGGTCTGTTATTAGGTGACTGGTATCTTTGAAGATGTTTTTCCTCCAGTTTGAAGTGTCTGATAAACGCTCGAGACATAATTAAGGTGTAAATACGACAGCCCTGTAATCTCTACTGCAAATATTTTGAATTCGTCCTTTCCTTAGAGAAGAGACACTCCTACATGACAGAGATGTTATGCTAAAGAACACAAGAGTTTTATACTTACAGAGTTACAGAACTTCAGAGTTACAGAACTTCAGAGTTATAGAACTTTAGAGTTACAGAACTATAGAGTAGTTACAGATTTTTAGAGTTACAAGTCTACAGAACTTCAGAGTTACAGAGTTATAGCACGTTTAGAGTTATAGAGATTCAGAGTTTAAGCACTTCAGAGTTAAAGCACTTCAGAGTAACACAACTTCAGAGTAACAGCACTCCAGAGTTACAGAACTCCAGAGTTACAGAACTCCAGAGCTACTTAACTTAAGAGTTACTCAACTTAAAGAGTAACTCAATTTCAGAGTTACACAGCTTCAGAGTTACAGAAGTTCCAGTTTTGAACTCTGAGTTTGTCCATATAAATTAATTTTTTTTTAACTACATGTAAAACCAAAAAGTGGTCCATCCCAATTGAAAGGTTCTCAAAAGGGCATCTTAAGCAAACTTTCATGATAAAAGTTCAAATGAAATCACAAGTGCCCACTTACTTTTCAAAAGATATTTCAAAATCAAAATTACCCCGAGATCAAAGTTGGCGTTTGGGGTCCTAAGAACCTTTTGAATTTAATTCATACATACTTAACCCCTTTTCGTTAATATTTTTAACTTGTAAATATTAGGCCATGTTGACGCAAAAGGGAGGCTACTTTGCCCCTAGGCTGTGTGGAATAGGCATAAGTCTAGACAAAATAGATCGACGGACCCCTCAAAAGATAATTGCATCTTGGATGGGAAACTCTTTTTAGTGTACTGTTAGAAGACCGTAGTAATATTAGACATACAAGAATTTACCAAAACGAAATTCTGGTCATCTCCATTTAATGCGACAGGGAGCCTATAGGCGATGTTTTGGCTCTATCATCGTTAGCCATATTGACAGTGTAAATTATTGAAACGTTGTGTATAATAAAACTTAGTAGTAGTATATAATATAAAGGATGACGACAATGTTATTGATATTGAAACGTCGCTTTTATGGACTGATAACTTGAAAGTGCGACAAAAACACCAGTTCAACTTCTGAACTGAAGGTCATAGGTCGTCAAAAAAGGGGAAATAACTCAAAATCGGTGGTTAAACTGTTTTCTTAACAAATTGTAACAATTATTAAAAAGTTGATCTTCAAAATAAAAGAACTAACGGTTAACTTCACTTTCTATTCAAAAAGGCGAGAAATTAACTCAAATCCTTTTCAGAACGGAAGTAAATGGTCAACTCTTCCATTCATGAAGGAAGAAAGGGTCTTTTCAGCTCGTCATAAAGGAGGTAGAAAATGACTTTCACCTGGGCAATAATGACCGGATATGACCATAATTTAGAAAATTGGGGACTGGTGAGATGGAAAGGAAGAAATCTGCGTGAATGATGAGTGTTGTCAGTTGGTACAGGATTGTCACGGTTAATTGGGGTCTGGGGTCAGGGGAAATGACACTCGGGGCACGGGACAAAAGGATTAGGGTACCGAAACAATAGAGATAGAGGCTGGTTAGTCGAGAGAAGCAGCAGTCAAGTGGTTTTGAAGGAAAAGGGGGAGGGAAACCAGGTTAATTTGCTTCACCTGATGGATTGTGCGCAATCAAGTGTGACGTCACTTGGTAACGGTCAAAGGTCAAGTATGATTATAGGCTAGAGATTTAATAATAATGTTTTTATCTTTTGACAAGTTTGATTGAAACACCTGTGAGTGAAATATATTAAGGTATTCTAAGGATGAGACTCTACCTCATATTGAATTAGACATTGTGGACTCACTAAAATTAGGCTACATATTCCAGTTATTGTTTAAGGCATCATTCCGGTAGGTTAGTTAAAAGCTGAAATTCGCATTACTTTCACCTTCTTTATATATTAAAAGATATCATAAATGGCATAAAGGCATTTTGGCTTTCATTCAAAATTGACGTAGGCCTACATAACTTGAACAGTGTATGGCAGTTAGTCATGTATCCGGTAGTAAAAAGTCGAAATTCGATACTAAGTTATAGATAGTCATACAGACCATGCCTACACAGCATAACTACATACCCAGCATTTTGTTCAATGAAGTTCATCCAAAATTGATGTAATCTTGTAAACTTGAGAAAGATAATCGCCTCAAGAAAGCCACGGCTCCTGATACGGGATGAAAAATCGAAATAAATTAGTGTCGCTGGATGATTCTATATAGAGCAGCGTTGCCATGCAAGCAAAATCCGCCATGAATATTGCATGAACCTACTTGGAATTGTTGATAGACTTATCCGCTAGGGGGTGACAAAAGCATGGCTTCGTTAATCTTTTATTCCATACCTCTGTCGCTGAAACGGAACGGAATACTTTTTTCCTTTGAAATATTTATGGAAACGCCCCAAAATTCAGCCAAAAGAGGATCAGAAACGAAAGCTGTCAGTCATTGAGTTGAAACAATGGATAAATTGTCCCCAATTAATACAAAATTAATAAATGACTATTTTCTTTGGGACTAAAAGCGATTAATCACTTCATGAAAACAAATTCCGTAAAATTCAGGTTCTCTTGGGACGAAGGGTTCAGTCACAGAGTAGGCGTTTCATGGCGTTTTCTGGTGATTGTTCGGAGGAAATTTCGCGATCTTAAATAATTAATAATTGATTTATCGATTGTGTTTTTGACACGGGTAGCATCGTCAGTCAGTCGATGTCACAGTGAGTATGACAAGGCAAAATGTATTTAAGTTTATACTCTTGGATATAATTTCGCAAATTGTGAAAACCATGATGACCAAGTCTAAAGTTTAAGATATTAGTTCATAAATTCTAGTGGGTCCAATGCGAAAAGGATACAACCTAGTCACGTGTTTTTAAAAATACAAACCGGAAGTGGTTACTTCTCAACAGCTATTTGGCAATAGAGGTCTTTCAGGCATAGCACGTTACTTTATTACTTCAAAAGATAATTTGTTTTGTATTTATTTTGAAACAAAATTATAGCGGAAGACATCCCGCACAAAAAAAAGGTCGAAACCGGAAGTTGATAGTCCTTAGAGTCAAAACAAGAAAACTTTGGGACGAATTAACAGAATTCCCATCCGCCCCCTCCCATCTCAAAAAAAAAAATTATTATGCTTATATATATATATATATATAAGTAGATAGCCCATAATTTCAAAAATAAGATCATTTTCACCCCTCCTCCCTTCTTCCATTCTTTCTTTGTTCAATATTACAGAGGAAAACATTATTGTCCCGCAATTTGACAACGTTTTCAGAACAATTTGAACTCTTATCTTAAAATGATGTAAAATTTCGGTCAAATATCTTCAAATTCTTTGCCTAAAGTCTCTAATCAAACACAGAAAACAAACAAAAACTAGAGGAAAAAAATGAAAAATAAATATTTTCCTTTAATCGGGGTAATTATATTAAAGGGGGACATTTCATTACAAAACATTAGAAAATTCTCAACAATTGAACAAAATTCAACGCGAACATCAAAAATTTGTAGTTATAATTTCTATTTGCCCAAGACAAAATTTGCAAGAGGAATGAATATTGCCGTGGGCCTAAATAAACACCTATAGTGAGTTATTAATTCCACGCTTCGGTGATTTTATATAATTGTATAGTTCTCTTTTTTTACGGATTAAATTTGAGATTTTGCCTATCCCTTGGTTTCATTTTAATATGGGCCGACCCTTCCTTATTACACAATGTGTAGGCTCTGATATTTCGTGAGAAAACTCGAGTCAAGTTACTAAGAGCTTTTTAATCTCGGATTAGTTTGTGAGGGTGCATCTTCACAATGTACTCTGTACTTATACCTTGACTAAAATAGTCACTATCATTGTATCGCAGAATGCAGGGATTTGATTGGATTGTTCGCAGTCGAATCATTATACTGGGAGATTTTTTTATGATTTTCATCCACTTTGTTCCTTTGGTTTAAACCGGAAGTCCTGTATTTTCCCACTCAACAACAATTTCATTTCCATATCCCAAAAATATAGCAACTTCCGGTTGGCCTAAATTTAATCCGAGACGTTATTCCATGTCATAATAAGCAATAATAACAAGATAAAATCGATTGAGACTATCAAATCAAAGTGTCATAATATATAAAGAAAATAAGACTATATTGATCGGGAACAATCTACTTCCGGTTCGTCTGTGAATCGAAATGTTTATGAAAAGCTAAAAGAAAATACAGATTTCAACACAAGTCTGCAAAAGACAATTTTAGAACTGGGAACGGAAGATAAACAAACCGAATCGTACTTTTGAGAATGTGTAAACAGATTTGAAATGAAATGGAGTTCAACTTCCTAATTCTCTGCATCTGACTGGGCTACTGAAGAGAGGCAACCCCACGTAATATGTAATAAAGGAAACGGAAAAAAAATCGGCAAACATAATCTCAGAGTGGCGGCAAGTGTCCTAGAAGACAAAGCATGCCTTCCATGTCCAGTTAGCATCACCTGTCTCAATACTTATTGTACGAAGCTCAAAAGAGCTTAAAACTGAAAGGTCCATGAAATGACATCAGGGGCCGTCTTTTCATCCAAGTAGACTAATCTTTTAAGGTAAATGGGCCAAATCCTTAACCCCTTTTCGCTCGCCAGCTGAGGGGTGAGAAGTGGTCACCGAAATGACATGAAATGGGGTTTTACGTCCTTCTTTTCTGCACCTGATGGTGCTAATGAAGATGGTGGTCAGCTCAACAATTGGCTCAAATTTATCGCCCGACAAACGACGCCACACTTCCATAAGAATTTTCCAATTATACCTATTCTAAACACGTGACAAACAGAAGTCAAACACGCTTCCAGATTCTAAATTACTGCGCGCTATTACCAGGAACCTCGTATCATTCCATCTACATCCGCAGACGACAAGACTAATCACTCAATAATCTGAAGCCAGTTGTAGGCGTATTAATTTACGAGGGTTTAACGCGAGTAAATTGATGTCAGACGCGATCCCTTTAAGAAGAGTTATCGCCGTTAATTAAGACAAAGGATAAATGATAAAATCTCTATTAACCACTTAAACGTCGGGTTATTGAGCCTCAATTATAGGATTCTTGTCATTTTATCTCTCTTACATCGATTGTCGGCGCTTAAAGGGTTAACCCTGGCAATCATCGAGTATCACGATATTCAATTAAGAATAGCGGAGAAATCGAAGATTCCAGGACGATTCTTGACAGGATTATGACAAACTTTTCAAGACGATGAAAGACGTCTTCATTCGACTAGATGACGGTTTACTAGTGCCGTTGAGTTCGAATCTTTTTTTTTCAAAATGTCTGCAGGCGTAGGCTTGACAACATTATCTCAGACATTTCAAGACGATGGAGGATTTTCATCTTTATTAGACAATATGACGACTCACTGGTGTCGTTGAGTTCGAATCCCTTTCAAAATATCTTCATCTTCGTCTGGAAGGGTTATGCGGGGCGGGGTCACTGATGTAAAATCACATGGCTCAAACTATTGAGTCTAAAATTTCCTGTGACCCAAGGGACTGAGTAAATGAGTAGATGGACCGATCTCTTGCAAAGTATCTACTGGCTGTGTACAATTCCGTCCAGAAAATCGAAGGCAGGCAGTGGGAGTTTGTCGAATGTCGATGTCACAGAAATAAACAAACTTCCTTTTATAACCTGAAATCGTTTTCTAAACGAGTATTTTTCTCATAAACGACAGTAATCAAAGGACCATCAGTTGAAGTAGGCTATCGTCTGCTTCCTTCAATGAGAATCCTTACGTCATCACGTCCGCCATCTTGATTACTTCACTCTTCATTCCAGCAGACGACACATATTTAAAATGTTATTAATTTCGACCAAATTGATGAAAATTCATGAAAATTAATGAAAAACTGTGTCCATTCGATTTCAGATTTCGCCATTTAGGGAATAAAATGAATGCGTTTAAAAAATTATGATTAATGGGAGGTAGATGCCTCGTGAATTTCAGAAAATTGAAACGAACCAATGGGGAAACGAGATCATCAATCATGGCTGAAAATCTGACCAATCAGATTGATGCCTCCAGACGGACCGCATTCAAATTCAGATTTAAAACCTTTTTACATCCGAATGTTCATCAATCATCCGCTGGCTGTTTTTGTATATAACTAATTGCGCGTCTAAAAAACATAGTTCCACACACAAAAACAGGAAAATTCCAATAACCAAATCTGTCTTGTACGTTTCTAGGGAAAACAAGAAAAATCAGAAAACGCCTGGATGTTAAAGACCAAGAAATTAATAAGTCTCGGAATCAATTCGCTAGGGACTGGTAAAACCGTAGCTACTGCTTAATCGACAATCATCGTTCCCAGCGGAGTAATCTGATATTAGTGGGGTGTTAATTGTCTGATCCAGTGATTACATATTCTTACGCTGATTGTTTTTAGGGTCATTAATTGTAAGGTTAATGGCTGGACAATCGAGTAGAAATTAATGACCAATAATTACATCGTTAGAGACTGGTCAATCGCGATGGATGTCAGTGATGATAAATTGCAATCATTAACTATATAGCTACATTTTTCTCGTTAGATCTCGATCATGTCCGAGAATTGCCGTTAAACGTTCCTTCCAGCCAATTTTACCATTTGGCTTCTTTTTGAAGTAGGAAAACGTTAAGTAATGAGATGAAATGAAGTTTTACGTCTTACCGGTTTTATCTTCATTATGTCAAGCTATAACGAACTTCGTCTTATACTTTGACTGAAAAAGTCACCTTTCTTGTAACACAGAAGTTTGTAACTGTGGTTAATTGATTGGATTATACACTAGCAAATGCAGCCAATCATAGGCATGGACAAGCCACAATGTTTACAGATTTTCTGTCAAGGGCTCCGACTGGCTAAACATGCTCTAGGAATGCCATGTCAAAATGAACATATTAAAAGTGAAATGAGTGAATGTCCGGGAGACAAAAAAAGTTGGAGACTTTGAAAAATTAACCCTTGATGATGGGGTGATGTTTTATGGGCAGGTCATTTGTCCATCGGACCCCATGCTCCATGAGAAAAAAGAACTGAAGTAATTGTCCATTTCTGAAACTGCTGGGAAAGTTGGTTGATTGCTATCCCATTATTACAAAACCAATTGTGATGTATTCTTAATAAGGCTACGCACCTAACTACTTGACCTTCTAAAGCCCGTCATTTCATTTAGAAAACTCGGCTTGAGTAATATTTATAACCATAACTAGACCGAAACGAAATAATGTATGTAATTATTGGATTTCGTACAAAAGTAAATTATTTATCTGTTGTTTTGATTCAACGAAGCGAAAATGAGTAGAAACTAAAAATAAACCGTAACGAAAGATACAAAAAAGTTTAGATTCAAAAATGTTTTTTCGTTACGAAATCGTGACATTTTGAAGATTTCTCGCGGTTTTTATTCACCAAACCTCGTTGGCCTACCGAAATGTCAGCGGCGGACTGCCGATTTTTACTCGAACTCACGTTCAAACCTGAATTGCACTGGATTTCCCGGTTCACCAATGGCGGACCCCGGTGTCGTCTGCTTGCAAAATTAGAAACAACTGTGTGATAAAGATGAAACGAAACATTGGTGTTTTGATTTGTAGGCCATCATTTATTGTAGAGTAAAATACATCGATTTTAAAAAAAAACTCTGTAAAACCTCAGAGTGCTGCCTAGCTCTGTTCCCCCGTCCCTTCAAAAGCAACTTCCTAACCCAATTCACGTGCAAAGCCTCCACGAAAACACATGTTATAATACAAAAATCCATGTCCAAAATGACCCTACATTCTCGCCATTTTGTCTAAGGGTGGATAAAGGGTAATTTAGGTCCAAAACGTGACCACGGCAAAGACAAGCTGGGTTGAAGTTCGGGTAAAAAAATCTGGTCGAAATAGTATCATTTCAATGGCAACACCAACGTTATCGTGAGAACTTCTTTTGGGTTGGGAATCAAATTCTCTTCTAGCCACGATACCTCGGCCCTTACTCAGACCAGTAGCTACACAGGGGCAAGACAATTCCCTCTCTTCCTCTCCGAACAAATGTATTGCACCCTGACAAAATTCTGACAATCCACCAATTCCATTACACCAACTTAACAGCATACATCATTGACCCTCTTGATAAATCACTTGCGAACAATCAAATCTGGCCACCGTAATGCCTTTACATCGTGAACAGTACCGTGATATTCTGTACAGTATAGCCTGTTTTATATATCGCTTTACATAGGGTACAAGTGGCCAATTTCGAGAAACGCCATGTATTCCGCAACGAGAAATTGTACAGTTTGAAATTGGTGGAATTCTACGTCCTACTTTTCTGTGTCTGTGAGGGCTAGCAAGGACGAGCAATGCCATGCAGTGTGCAACGAGGGAAATGTTAAACTATCTAGGGATCTAAATGATTTGAAATTTCTCATCAAACAGTACAATCTAGAACGTCCTTATCAGTTTTTAAATAAAAATGTTGAAAAAACCACAGTTCAATCAGTACGTTTTATTTTTTAATTGTTATTTTAAAATATGTTTTTAATTCAGTTGTTTACACAAGGACGTCAACTGTTTACCAAATGGAAAGTTCTAGACCGGATGTAAACATCACATAACCGGAAGTGACATGGTTACTGTACAATTCCTCGTGTTTTTAAAAATGTGTCTCTCGCTTAGAATATCTTTGGATTAACGTAAGCGCAATTATGCTAGCTTAGGCTATATTATCCGAGATAAAATGGAGTTTTACGTCCACCTTTTCTACACCTGTTTGGGCTAATCAGAACAACAATGATAATAACGAACAAATCCTTAGGTTTTTAAATGAGTCGTTCGCTTTTACATTCACTTTATTATTTGTGGTTTCATTCTTCAGTAAAAAATACCAAATTATGTCGATTTCCTAAGGCTAGACTTCATTAAAGGGGAATAATTTGGTAATAAAAAAGTGCCGGATTGTACAATTTCAATGACCATTTACCACATTTGAAAAAGGCCATTTTGTAAATTTGAAAAGTTATCAGTGTTCTCAGTTGTATGGTTTGAATGGTGGCTATAGTTTGGTCAACATTAAGACCCTTAAATGGTCGCACGTTTCCGAACAATCCGTCTATTTGGATTAAGGTGTTAGGGTATTCTTCTGCATTCTTCGATACATTAAAAGGGGTTTTTGAAGGTTTCTAAACCACCATTATGGTCCCAATAAAATGTTATTGAATGCAAAGTCGTAAAGTCGGTATGAATAAAATAACGTTTAGTTAGAGCCTTAAAATACGAATAATAAGGGCGTGCTTGGTTTGCATTCTAAATAAGGTCCCATATTGAAAAGCCCCTATTGAATTCCCAGTCAAATAAATTGAATAAATCGGAATAATAAATGAATATGTTTCTATAGAACTCTTCTTGATTGAAAATAAAAAAAGGTATGATTTTGAGTTATTGGTTTTTCCATATTGTTCGATATTGTTACTGTCAAAATTCAAAACAATTAGGACAATGGGGGTCTCTAAGACAACTCCTCACCCTGCTCAAGAACGCCATTTATTCAATCACACACACTCATGTGGACCTCGTGTGGGCCAAAACATCGAATTATCGCCCTTTGTTTGGTTTTCAATATAAAGATATAAAACTGAATGTTAGAGGAAAGAATGCCCCTCTTGAAACTTTTGAATAAAAGAGAAATGATCTCTATTCAGAAATATTCAAATAAGTCTCGAGTTGTTTTGTGGGATCTTTGAAGAGTACTTTTCCATTATCCGTCTTCGATTAAGTGAAATTAATTGAACTGGTCGTCAAAAAGTAAAAAGATAAGAAAAAATGTAGGCGTTATTGAAGCGGAACGGGCCAATATCAAGTTTTGGCATTGAATATCGCCTATCATTATTGCATTATTAAAGTAAATACACAATATGCGAGTCTACCGAGCGTATGATTTGGAAATTACTAATATGTATTTGATGTGTGATTATGCTGATGAATATTCATGAGGTTCCTTTTCCTGAACACGGAACTATTTATCACGAAATCATGTGATCAGCTTCAAGGTCGTTTGTTATTCTCTGGGAACTATTTTTTTTATGTTTTTGATGTCCGCATTTCACCAATACGATTATTATGATTTGAAATAGAACGATATAAAAAAAACAAAAAAGTCAACGTTTTACTGTTCTGTACCTTATTGGACGAATGGAATGGAATAGAGTTTTATATCCTACTGTTCTGTATCTTATTAGACTAATGGAATGGAATGGAATTTTTTATATCCTACTGTTCTGTATCTTATTGGACTAATGGAATGGAATGGAGTTTTATATCCTACTGTTCTGTATTATACTGATGTGTCGAAATAAAATGGAGTTTTAAATTCTGGGCTACGTCTCTGCAACATATAAACTACACTAGTCTATGTTTTCCCTAACCCTAACGAAACTCGGTTCAACGTTCTAAGCAGCTCACCAATTAGCCATTTCTTTCCGATTTTCGAGTCCGGGTCTCATTGTCCCCATCCGAACGACTACAGTTTACTTTCGAAGGAGATGATTAGAAATATCAATGAAAGCAGATCCTTACCATTCTATGCAGTAGCAGTCTGAAAAAAAAAAAACATCGCCATATTAGAAACCACAATGCAATACAGCAATACAACATTCCCCAAAATACCGACTTGTACGTCAAAGATTTGTTTCAAATGACCACTGAAATCTTGCTCCAATTAAAAGTTGGTCAGTGAGATATATAGGGTTTGAAAGATCAGAGAATATCAATCAGAAAATATCATAGAACTTATTTTCGTGTCAATCTGCGATTTTTCCTAACCCTCGAACCGGAAGTAGAAGAGGAAGGTTCATCTTCTGATCAGAAAATTATTAATTTCCGTTTCTGTCATAAAAGAAATCCGAACGTTTAATTGATCTAGAGCAGGTAACTCTCACGAACACGAATTTCAAGACGAGTGCTACAATACTAACGTATACAATACAACCCCACACACTTTTAGATAGGGAAAGGATTACGTGTGCCCCCAATCTCCGCCCTAAACAATTAAGTGCCGCTACCCGGTCTCATCACCTAATGGTTTATAGAAACGTCATTGCTACGTCAAGACGTGTATCTACAACTTAAGCCGTCGAAGGAATCCACTAATTGGCGTATCGCCACCATCTTGAAAAAGCATATAATATTGAACAAAAGAGCATCAAAAAATCGAAAGTAAAGTGGATGAAAAAAGACTCTAGCGAAATGAGATTTACAGCAATTTTTGGCGCCCTGGTGAGAATTCAATCAAAACGTTGTCATCTTGTATCTTCTGCTCTTCTCGCTCCACACGCACGTGAAGCGAGTCACGTGAGAAATTGCGTGAAGTGGAAAATGGGTAATTAAACCCCCAGTTACTTTCTGTCATTCAATATTAATGGTAACAAATTGGGGCCGAATTTGATTTGCGTTGACTGATTAATCGGTGAATAACCACGAGTTTTACACACGCAAAAAGCCTTTTGACAGATGTTAAAAAAATCTTGATGAAACTTGGATTAAAATTTAATTCATTCCAATTAGGAACTCGATCCGATCCTCTAATGAATTGTCTCTGTGTTAGAAAGGACGTATGACTTTAAACCGTTACTTAGATTACGTTACGTTACGATACGTATTCCATCGTGTCTACGATGTGTCCCGATTATACTATGAGTTCTTTAGTTATAACTTTGTTAAAAACGTTCTAATATATGGTATGACATCAAGAAATACCATCAAAAAGTTCTGCAATATGAAACGACGTCACAACGCTGTGCAATATGAAACGACGTCACATCATGACGTGAAAACGTTCTTGAATGCTCCATGACGTCAAACCGTTCTATAATTTTGAATGACGTCAACAGGTTATTTGCGCCTCCTTTTAGACATATAGTCCACAATTGCGTTTCCAAGCAGTAAAATGCCATTCGACTTCAAAATTCGATTGTGCTGAATTCCATATTAACGCCCAGCAGAAAATAAGTCTGCAGTTGCTATTTATATTTAGAGTAAATACACTACTAGGTCTATCGGGCCGTCAAATAAATTAGCCCCTACTTGAAGTAATCAGTTTAACTAAAGTAAAAGTCAATTTGTTAAGGGAAAGTGACACTATATGTAGATAGGTAATCATATATATACAGGCTTTTAGTGTCATATCAAATACAAGGGTCGTATCCAAATAGAAATCGTCCTGTTTGTTTTACTTTGGTCAGTAGCTCATAAAGGCTTCAAGGAAATGAATTGAGTTTTACGTCCTACTTTGTACCTTATTGAGCAAATGGATTAAAACTATGAAATGGAATTTATGGCCTTTTGATTGGACCATTTACGCTTTGCAACTATACTGAGGTATATCTAACGCCCAAAGCCGACGTTGTGGCTTTTAGGACCATGTTGACGCCAACGTGGACATTATAATAGTATATCTATGCCTCTGGACCCTTGCCCCTTTATAAAGCCCTGTAGACTTTCCTGTTTTTTTTGTAATCTGAGTTCAATATCTCCATCCGCTTTAAATCCGGACGACTCAAAATCAGTAGCAGGAAGTCTTCAACGGTCTATGGAACCGATACCGTATCAGGAAATTCCTAAAGACCGACAAAAACCTCCGTGTCAGGTCCTAATATCGTGATACACAGGAGCTCAAAATTGTCATAATCTTAAGAAAATGTGAAAATCATTAAAAGCTAAAATATATTAATATCAAAATTTCACTAATTAAGTCAGAAATCTTAGAAAATTCCTTTGTTTTGGTGATCAATTGCAATCTAACTAATTTTCCTTGAAAGAAAGCACGGAAATATTCTAAAGATATAAAAAATCCGAAAATAAAAAAAGTCAATTTAACAAACGATAATAACAGCTTTGTGTAAACTCGTGATATCTCGTCGATTCTCACGATATCTTATTGATTTCAAATACTTGACTTGTTAATTGATTGGCATATCGTGTGATCACGTGACAAGTTAGCGATATTAAACTTTGCGTGATTAAATTCCAGGTAAAAATGGAACCAATTTCAGAGATTCATGACAACTCTTCGAGATTTACCGCCAAAGTTTTTTTGTCGCTTGTGTTCCGCCAATATGCACGTGACGTGATATCATTGCATTTAATTCAAATCAAACTGGGAGTTCGTGTAATCTGATCGTATAGTCACGAACATGTTTAGATAAATTACCTCGGTGAAATTGAGTGCACAGAACAATATACTCAAGTATTTCTAAAATTAGTACATCAAGGGACTCAAGGGACATAACTCGACGTATAAGTGTATGATTGTGCCCTTATCTAACAACGAAGGAAATGAATGACACTCATTTCTATTACATACTAACACCTTTGAAGTCTCTAGTCTCTCAGTAACTTAAGTTCTATCATCGTTCGCATGTACCAGAGACCGACCATGTTTGACCCACCAAGGGACATAACTCGTTTAAAAAGTCCTAAAAGAACCTCAATGAAAACAACCCTACAACCCTTGTCGACAGATTAGCTCTACGTTTGACCCGTTCCACACCCAAGGGACACGACTCGTGTAATGAGAGTACGATAATGCTCTTATATAAGCGGGTATTACTATAAGTGTATTATATATAAGCTAGGTAATTAAGGTATTGTATTCAAGTGTTATACTACTGTTTGTTAGTAATTGAACCAGATAACTTTGGATTATACCTGACCTCGGCTTAAAACTTGTTAAAATTTACTTGTCACTTGCCTTTTCTATTGTTTTACGTGTTAGAGTCTTTGCATTTCCTTATTTCGTGTGAAAAGTCAAGCTTTACTGTTTTGTGTGTGTTGATCTAGATAATCATAGTGAATGAAGTATTAAGCCGTGCTAGAGGATGTAAAGGCTGATAGCAATGCTATTGGTTTTATATTGAATATCATGTATATACTTATGTCGCCTGAAAAATTAATCTTAACTTTTTGCTTCCATACATCTAAAGGTGGTATTGAGCATAACTACAGGGTGTAATGGATAAATAAATTGCTCTCCCATTGCTAAAATACAAGAGACACATAAAAGTAGTCATAATAAGCCGAGCTAGAGGGTTTGAAAGGAACGTATGACATAGTTACAATGTGCCACTGATTAAGAGAGTCATGGTCAGATATAGTAGTGATTGTAAGCCGAAGTGGGGGGTTTCAGGGGCAATCTAGCATGGTTACAATGGACCAAAATTGAAGTTAGCCGAGCTGGAGTGTTTAAACGAACATGTAATATGGTTATAACGGGGAACGCATTATGAGAGAGCCTACCTTTAACACAGGTGAAAATGGTTCAGACTTACAATAAATAATCAGATAACCTTCACCACGTCAACAACTAGTCCGGTAGTCAGTCCGCCATAGCAGATCTAATTTCATTACATTAAAACAATGATAAATAACCCTTCACATTTTTTAATACGGGCGGATTTTTAAGGGGGGTGAGGGAAATTTGATTTTTTTAAAAAAAAAAGCTTATGTTCACTGAAAGTATGTTCAAAACATTTCAGTTATGTTCAGAAATCTAAAATTCTTATGATTATAATTATGTTCAAAACCCCTTAGCATCTACATTCCTGAACTCTCCACCCCCCCCCCCCCCCCCACCCCCCCCTCTCTCTCTCTCTCTCTCTCGCTCTCTCACTCTAACCAAACTCAAAGAATAGCTTATATTACATATCCGCCCGATATCTAGATTATAGGACTAGTAATTTCAGAAAAGTAAACTTAGCTTCATTAAAATACAATTTATTAGTGAAGTGGAGGGATTATCAGATTAGTTTTGTTTTAGGAGACCTAATCTTGTCGATTGACCTTCGACCTTTAATCTTATAATTTGAGTTGTATATCATAATATCATTCAAATATTATGTTGAATATCTGAATCGCTTTGTTTTAATTTTTAACATTGGTTACCTAGGGTTCGAATCCCGTCATAATTGGCCTGCCAATATATCTTTGTTACCATTGAGTGTCAATCGAGGGTTCGAATCACCCTGAGTGTGAACATTGCAAAGTTTTCAGGGTTTCGAACCCATGACACCCAAATATTTAAGTAAAATCTCTTATGAAATTCAGATTTAGAAGATGTTCAGCCAGGCAGTAGCCAGTAAAACAATATGACAAGTAAATAGTCAATAAAAATAACGACATGGGACATCTCTGTTTTAATCAGGTATTCTGAATACCAAGGATATCTAGTTTCATCCTCTCCTTATGTCGAGATTCTGCCCACCCTAGACCGTATGGGGGTCGGTGTGGGTTGCCCCTATGACTTTAGGGAGATTTGGGTACCCATGAACCTTCCATACGTACAGCATTTCCAAGAATTGTTCTTAGTGCTAAAAGGACAACAGTAGGAATTTCAATAAAATTTCCAAAACCTTCCAAACCGACTTATACAAATTTCCAATATTTTGACGTTTTTCGTGGACTCCTTGTTTCAAAATTTCATGAATTAAGATGCTTAATGCCAAAAGTGAAATCTAGAACCCAGAGGACTTACTGACGTCTTTTAATTCCGACGGCACCCCTGTTTGTCCAGTCAAATCCCTTACCTGGTTATCTTTTATTTAAGCCCAAGACCCAAGGGATATTGTGGGGCATTTCATACCAGCCCCAACCCTGATCTCAAATATCTCTAGACGTGTCCTACCGACGTTATACGCCCTCTAGCGGTAGAGGGTCATTGCGGTCGAGGGGTATCGGGTAACCGCCATTTTATTATGGGTAGAGTAATGCAAACAATGGGTACATGTATAGAGCTTAGTTTTAAATACATTTCACCCATTAGTTTTAAGACTCTAAGTTTAAAATCGATATGGAAATCTCGTCTATGATTTAAGCTCTGCTATGAATTAAGCTCTGCTATGAATTAAGCCCTGCTATGAATTAAGCCCTGTTATGAATTAAGCCCTGCTATGAATTAAGACAGGCAAGGTTTGCTTACTTTCACGGCATCTTATAATGTCTGAAACTATTTTATAATCTAAATGAAGGGCGATGAAACAAACACATTCTTCGCTCAACTCGTTACCCTCATTTTAGTGTATTTCTGCATACGTTATCCTATGTCATTTCACTGCAGCATTTCACATCCTTATCCCAACCAATCCTACCCTGTCCTATCCTATCTATCCTATCTATCCTATCTATCCTATCACCAATATCCTATCCTATCGTGTCCCATCATATTCTAGCCTATCCTATCCTACATTATCCTATCCTATCCTATCCTATCCTATCCTATCCTATCCTATCCTATCCTATCCTATCCTATCCTATCCTATCCTATCCTATCCTACCCTACCCTATCAGGTTCAATCCTTCCATTTCAATTTGTATACTAAATACTTTAAAATAAAAAAAATCAATTAATTTTGTAACACCTTGCTTTTAGATCCATCGAAAATCGATTTAATCTTCACAATATTTCGAAAATCTGCAAATATTACCCAAAGGAAATGTACGCCATCGTGACTTGTCTGACATCATTACTTTTTGTGTACTTATCACAGATAATGATGACATCATCGATTTATGTGTACACAACAAATCGTTATGTTTAACGCAAATATTGAGATTTTTGTGAAATCCGTGGTATTCATCAGACCTTCAATTTAATGCTGGAAAACAAATAGAAATCTCGTCGTCTGATTGTTAAAATTATAGTCATTTTCTTTATTGTGAATCGATATACTGTTATACTTTCGCTAATTTAATACAACAGTCAATAACACAGAATTCAATTTACAGAAACAGAGTATAGTAATTTAGAGGGATACTTTTGGATATGGGTGGGAGGGCGAAATCATACAGCAGGCACCCAAAATCGTTGAAGATGGGGTGGGGATTTTTAACCTAGGCACCAAGATGGGGCAGGGATTTTTGACTCAAAAATTGGATTTTGTATGAGACGAGCAACGACATGCAGTAAGCAATGGGGGAAATTATACAAGCACAGCGACATGAGCTTAATCTCTTTTGATTCCAACTGTCGAGGCATCGTTATCATGTACAACCTGTAGAACAATTGGCCCCCGTAAATCTCATACAAGAATAAAAATGCTAAAATATATTGTTTTCAAACATGACAAATTGACCCTTCCTTAGCGATGACCTTTGACACCACAGCTATCAAAGCGCCAAATTAACATGTAGGGTATAGTCAACTTAGTGTCGAGGCGACTGTCAATTTCAACAGACAGTGCTAATTTCAACATCAAAGTTTTCGTAGTTTAAACACAAGCCTATTTTGACTTATATAGTCCCTGCTTTTAACGAGGTGTAGTTAGGATTCGGACGCCATTTTTCGAGTCTCAACAGATGGCTACCGCACAACATTAAACATGCATTTTACAGCAGCGAAATCTTTATATAATTGAGTCTAACTATAGTCTCGCTAGCATGGTTTTCAGGAACTGGACGTTCTGCACTAGGTAACTGGATCTCCTGTATTAACGCCAGGGTAGCACAAAACTCTACTGGCTTTGAAAATAAAACGAAAATACATCTTCAGATTAAGTAATGATGACTTACGATATAAACATAAACGTTTCTGAAATGATGGCTACAGTACAAATTACATGCCCCTAAGAAACGAAAATACCTTTTCATTCAAACTGTTCAGATAAGAAAGGGTTATAAAAATGGTGCTCGAGGGTATAAACAGGTGTCTTGTCTGGGGATTCGAACCCTCAAGCACCAAATAACAAATCGACAAATCTTTAAATACATCTGCACCCTGTTTTGTGTCCCAATTCGTTAGTCAAATAAGTAGAACAGTAAGACATTAACCTCAATTGCATTTCATTAGTCTAATAAGATACAGAACAGTTGGATATAAAACTTCACTTCATTTCATTAGTCCAATAAGATACAGAACAGTAGGATATAAAACTCTACTTCATTTCATTAGTCCAATAAGATATAGAACAGTAGAATATAAAACTCTATTTCATTTCATTAGTCCAATAAGATATAGAACAGTAGGATATAAAACTCTATTTCATTTCATTAGTCTAATAAGATATAGAACAGTAGAATATAAAACTCTATTTCATTTCATTAGTCCAATAAGATATAGAACAGTAGAATATAAAACTTCACTGTATTTCATAATTATTTTTATGTTTTTTTGTAAAATGGGATATTTATTATGTTTACTCGCTAAAAAAATGATTCTATCAAATGAACACGAAATATATAAAACAAAAGAAATAGGTCAGAACATTTTAAACTAAAAACAAAACAATGTACACGAAAATAGAGTTAAAATGTTGCTGTTGAAATGCGTTTAAATGTACTAGATACCCAAAGTGAATTGAAACAAGGATAGCAACTTAGGTTCACGAGGATCCTTTCTACCACCTGGTCCTTGGTCAAACCTCTTGGTATTGATCTTTCCTGGATTATCCATACCCATTTACTACTGGGTCAACTGGAAAATGAGCAAAGATGACTTAATGCAAATAATCACGCACCGATCCAAATGGGAACCCACGACCACCATACCATGCAAAAAACGCCATGTAAAGATTCAAACGAGTTAATCATCTGTGCTACAATTCGTTCTCACAGTTACCCCGAATGTATGGCAGTGGGGGAGGGGGGGGGGGGAGGTGGTTGAGGATTCAAAAGTGCACCAATTACCACGCAATATTATAATGAAAACGTTCTAAAACTAACATTTGAAGTGATCACAAAAAGAACTGCAAGATATACTAACACAAACACTTCAAACGTGCCCTGAATACAAAAACAATTCAAAATAGTAGAAAATTACACTTTTCCTCAGACAAAAACAGGTTTTTATGTTCACACAAAGTATTTGACACTTAAGACAAAAGCTGTTATCACTTTAACATCTAATCGAACTTAAAACAATGAATTAGTAGAGGAATTTGCCGGGAGCCGTTCACACGTACAAATCACATACAGCCTCTGGGAGATCTTAAGCAAAAAACGAATTAATTTGAAGATTTTTATGTAGATTTTCGTTTGTTTATCGAGATAGACTAGCGCGAGCCACGTGTGTTGTCTCACGTGCAATGAATAACAATGGAGTTGTAAAAGGGAATAATTCAGACGAAAATTAAAATTCTACTTTTCTTCTTGTTAGAGAGGTCGTCTTTAAAGTTTCGTTTCGTTTCAGTTTACAAATTTGAATTGTACCGGAATAAAGTGTAATAGGGTATACTCTCCTATAGAAGCATTGGGGGTGAAAGCCGATACCGGGTCGACTCAGGTAAGCACTGGCACAGACATCACAGTTTTTTATCAATTTGGGATATACACGTAACTAACTTAAACACAACATTATTGTGAAAGGGTTAATGGTTGAGTTCCTCCACATCAGTGCATCGAACACACCCAATCAAAAGTCCTTAATAAAAATCAATATTTCATCAGAAGGATGAACATTCGAACACACCCAATGTTAAAGTGCCCTGACCAACAGAACACACCCGAATCACAATCTAGGGTTCATATTACAACACCGTACCCATCTTTACATATATATCAAACAACCTTAAACCAAACCCGGAATCAAAAATCGTCAGTTAAAATGTGACAACGCCCTGAACAACGATGTATCGAGTACACCCTACATCAAATATCCGTTGCCCATTGTACAACGATGTATCGAACACAACCTGGGCAAGTGATTTCGATTGCAGGGCCAGTTTAAGGATACCCTCAACTAAACGCTATTATAATATTTAGTGTCCATTGTACAACGATGTATCGAACACAACCTGAGCAAGTGCTTACGATTGTCGACCCAGTTTCAAAACAGCTGACAGCAACCCAAAACCAAACCCCAAACAATATCAAATCGTACACAACTCTAAAAATTAACTTTTGCATCTGAATATCACATTTCCGCCTCGCCATTAAAATATAAACTTGTCACGAAACGACGACAATTGTAAAGATCCGTACGTTATTAGAAGCTAAAGGTCTATGGCATATTATATTCCAACAATAGAACAAGGAAAGTCTCTAGAGTGCCTTTTGTAATTCATTTTTCATACCTCCACGTTTTCATTTCATTTCATTTAACTTATAACCGGAAATAAAATGTATTTTTTCTGCGGGGTTAACATGTTGCGTTAAAAATCTGTAACTCACTTCCGCTTGAATGAGAAAAAACGAAACGAAACGAAATAAATTTCAGTATTTTGAATTTAAGGTCATTAATATTTAAATAGTTTTTGCTCACACGATTATGCTCATACGATTCACAATTACAAAATCCATAAACAGACAACAACACAACAATGGACCACTTTCGGTTCCGCAAAGGTTAGCTGATATTGAAACTAGGGTTCGTTTCAGAAACTGCAACATTGTCTTGGTATCAAGACTTCGTCGTAACGTTTTAGTACAACGCTGATATACACAGCATCTCCTTTATAGATTTATTTATATGTAACGTTCGTTACAACTTTGTAACGTCTTGTCATACATTATATCTTTGTAACATGTATTAGTGTAACTTTGTATCATTTTCATACAGACATACAAAGCATTTCTGTCTTTCATACAAAGTTTGTAACCTTTTTCACGACACACATTGTATCTTTGTAACATGTATTAGTGTAACGTTGTATATCAATGTTGCACTGATATACAAAATTCATAATGTATTTCTATATAATGAATTATATGCAACTTTGTAACGTCCGTTACTATTTTGTAATCCTTTCCACACATTGTATCTTTGTAACATGTATTAGTGTAACTTTGTATCATTTCATACAAAGTACATAATATATTTCTTTATCATGAAATATGTAACTCTGTTACAATTTAAAACCATGCATACATTGTAACTTTGTAACATGTTCTAGAGTAACATTGCAGTACGTTATAGTACAGATGCACAACAATGTCGCAATCTTTCATAAACTGTAATTGTTGTATTATAAATATTAAGTTGTAATCCTTTTTTGCCTATATAAATTGTATAAAAGAAATTGTTATAAAGATACTTCACGAAGCCTGTCGATATCTTCTATTATATACAGTATAATATATAGGTCGCTTGTACGTTTAGAAAATACACTACATGTATATCTCAAAATGTAATGTACTAAAACTTATCCATTTGGAAGTTATGATGTTAAATTATATAAAAAATTTGAAAATATCTTGTGAAAATGAAAATAGCAAATGTTATTTGTTATGTGGAATCTGTAAAAGTGATGCTGAGTTGACAAACGCAATGCCAAATTGTGTCATTAGGTATGTTAGGGATACGGATTTTATTTTTCATTTCTTGCAATATGGACTCTTTAAGAGTTAAATGTTATGTGAACGGATGCCAAATCGGCATACCAATGAACCCCTAGTATGTTAAATTGACACAACCAATGATACTCCAGATCGCTTCTTTTGGTTTAAGGAGAAAGGAACAGGACCTCAATGAAACAACGATATGGATGAAGTAAAGTTGGCATGGAAAATTGATACTAACTGAGCAATCCCACAGGATAATCCAACTTAGCACAACTGGGCTATTGCACTGTCCCTTAAAGATGGCAATCCAACTCATTACAGACTAATCTATTCCAGTATACCAGTAGACAATCCAACTTGCTTTCGACTGAGTACTTCATCCCACTGCCCCTGCAGACTCTCAGTAGAAATTGGAAGACTTGCTTTACATGCTTTACAGGCCTACTTAGTAAATCTAGTAGCCAAATATGAAGTAGACGAAAGGGACTTAGGCTATTGCAGAATCTGGCTTGAAGCTTCCGTTAATTGAAATACATAAATTCAATAAAATTTAATGGATTCCATATTGACACTGAGTTAAATAACGTTACGTTTGGAAAGAAACAAAATGTCAATAAACTCTTCAACAGTGGAGGTTAATTCGGTCACGTGTCCAGCTGCGTACATCTTCAATTTTCCCAAACTCCATTAACATTTGAATATAAAACAAATAAAACGAAGATATACATTTTTCGCCTTAGATTAGGCCTTTTATTGTTTTTTCGGTTTTTCAAAAAAATGGATTGCGCCCAAATAAAATAACTGAGTCGACATTTATGATATGTACATTGAAAAAGGTGATGGGGTCGGGACGAAATATAAGGGGGGAGGGGCTAAATTTTAACAATAATTTCAAAATAAAAACAATATTTAGACAGATATGATAAATCGAATTTGTTTTGTAAAATGGAACAAAATAAATAAAAATTTAAAATGGATTTCATATCTAAAGGAATGTCGGAATAAATAAATTGTAAAAAAAATGACATTTCTGGGAATGTTGATGAATAAATAAAAAATATGAGAAAAATGGAATTTTTGGAAAGTTCTTGGCATCTTTAAAATTTGGATTTCATACTTAAGGGAAATGGGGCAATTATTATTTCGTTTTGTTCTATATTATGGCGCGTTTTTTAATAAATTTACAATAAGGAATTTATACAACTCATAATAATAATAATAATAATTATAACAAGATATTCTGTGTACAAAAAATTCTCAAAAAAAGGAAAACTATTAACAACAACTATGAAATTCATTGACAAAATGATAAAAAATGATATGTATTTATCAATGATTTTTTTCTATTATGAAACGAAAATATGTCATGAGAAGTCATGGATTAAATTTAAATAAGAAAAAAAATGATATTATGCTAATTGTTCGTTTCGGAATAGATAAACCCGAATTAGTGAAAAAAGAATTAAAAGTCATGGAAACACTAAAAACGAATGTTTATAATATTATGCATGGAATTCGTTTCGGAATATTTCAGTTCCCAATTTTAGCACATAATGATTTTGGATTTCGTATTTTTGAGTAGAAGTTTGTTAAAATAAACCACCGATGTAAATTTTGGTTTGAAAACGAAAAACACAAAGTTTTAAAATCACACAAACATCAACTATATATGGCCACCATTCAATAAACGTGGTCGACTAAAATTTCAGTCGAACACTCCATTGATGAATGATAAACAGAAAACGAAATAATAGTACATTTTGAATAGCACATTAGGACATAAAATCCTGCACACATTTCTCCTTTGAGATGTCAGTCTACACACAAAAATGAGGATTTCTTGAGAAAAAGTGGAAAATGGCAGGTTTATTATCAGTTTTTGTGAGTTCTGGACTCCGGTTGTCCAAAACCACTTGTTCAGTCACTCGTAAGTCTATTCTTTCCATACGTCAATCACTCCTTCACCACGTCACCTAACTTTCCATCAAGCTCGGGCTTGAGTTCTTTCTCAGCACGGTTCGAGGCTCCGACCCGGATAACGTCTCGAGTGTGGAGTTACAACTCTAATGTAGTGTTCCTCGTCAACTCGGGTCAACTCAAGCACATTTCACGTATGGCTCGCGTTCGTTTTTGTAAGTCATTTATGCACTTTTTATGAGAAAGTTTGAATTTGAAGGTAGAGCTTGCGTTACATGTGAGTTAAGGGCACCGTATTGGCTACGGGTCCGTCTGTGGTGGCTTGTGGCAAATGATGGGCGTACTGTCCTTGGAGTTGCTGATAATGAAGACGTTGTTGCTGCGCCGCCTCGCTGTTGTCGCCTGGCTGTGGTAGGTACATGGAGATCATCTCCCGTAAGTCACCCTGCTGTGTGGGGTATTTCCCGGGCTGGCTCTGAGATACTGGGTGGGTGGGGGTATTCGACTCTCGTTTCACTTGCGAGTGGGGTGCTTGAGCATGCGCTTGCATGTATGGAGACATCTGAGCCATGGACATGGTATAACTTGAGGTTCCGTTCATATATGAGGGTGTGGTCATTTGACCAGCACTGACAGGTTGGCTAGCTAAATTCTGGTAACCGTAATGTCCGGCTAAGCCAGCCATTTGCTGATATGCGGCATTGGGGTCATGTGACATCATAGGGTATCCGTTTGGCATATATCCGTTCATGTATGGTGACATGGCAGGGTCACGTCCGACTTGGTGCATTGCGGAATTAGGCATACCCGGTAATCCGTATTTGTCCTTTTTCATGAGGGTTTTTGTTTTTCGTCGTGGCCTGTATTTGTAGTCGGGATGTTCCTTCATGTGAATGGCTCTCAGTCTTTTGGCTTCATCGATAAATGGTCGTTTTTCGCTCTCTGTCATTAATTTCCATTCAGCACCCAAACGTTTGCTGATTTCTGAATTATGCATCTTGGGATTTTCTTGAGCCATCTTTCGTCTTTGACCACGTGACCAAACCTGAAGAGATAAAAGAGAACAATCATAAGAACGGATGCTAGATTTGAATTGAATATTGAGCACTCTGAACATTTTTATATTTCATTAGATCAATTACATGTCCATAAGACACATAACAGGTCGCACAGGTCTCATTCAAAGTTATTTAAAATTCAAAATGTAAAATTTGTCAGTATACGTATAAAAATTTAGGCTCAGTTGGTTATAAATGTATATTGAATATAACGCCATAGGGCAGATAATTCGAACAATGATATTATGTATAATTGATTGAATTATAGAGCGATAACTGACAAATATAGAACCGAATATTGTATTTAACTCTTTTCTACTTTTAGTATTTAACTTATTATCCTATTGTCCTATTGTCCTATTGTGTACTTTTTTGATAGATTTATTTGTAAATGGGAAATATTTTAACGAAAATTGTTCATGATTGTACAGATATGGGATATCATAAACCTTTGCATATTTGTACACAAAATAGGATAAGATGAAATTTGGTATATTTGTACACCAAATAGGATATCACAAAACTTTGCATTGCGGTATACAAAATAGGCCAGTATATTTTTGACAAACTCATTTGTAAATAGGTTTTCATACAAAAAACATTATCCAATTTGTAATAGTATTGAAGAACGTTGCGTATACAAAATAGAACAATGTATTTGACTTCTATATACATGTATAACCAAACATTGCCTTTAACTTATAATTTATCAAATATCCTTTCGCTTGTATATAAATCCTATTTTGTAAATATTTGTAAATAAAAAATTAGGATTGTATTCTTAATCTAAATTCTCATTTTGAAAAATGGCTTTTTTTAGATAATCAGTTGAGAAATATTGTTATTTTTGTAACAAACCAATTGTGAACTCTATTAATGCCAAGAAAGAAAATCGATACAAAAAATCGAAAAAAATATCTTAAAATAATCAATTTTGTTTTTCAATCATTTAAATGGATTTCGACTTTTATTTCAAGTTATGAAATTTGACCCAAATTTCCCAGCAAAATTCAAAGTGATGATTTAAAACTAATCCCCTAAACCAACAAAATTTTAAAAATCTTAAAAGTCAATACGACGATATTTTAAAGACAAATTTGCTCGTATAGCCTTTATATGACATAGATAAAACTTCATTTCATTTCATTAGTCTAATAAGATACAGAACAGTAGGATATAAAACTCCATTTCATTTCATTAGTCCAATAAGATACAGAACAGTAGGATATAAAACTCCATTTCATTTCATTAGTCTAATAAGATACAGAACAGTAGGATATAAAATGCCATAACAGCATTTAATATGCCCATGTACGCCAATTTAAAATATAAGATTATTTCATTTCACGAGCACTATTTAAGCTCATGCATGTAGGGTGTAAAACTTTCAAGATAAACGTATTTAATCAGTCTTGTCTCGTTCACTACACTTGGTCACTAGTCGTACCTGAATACAAACACTCAGAGATGACCTTTGAAGGCCGATACAGGTCTTAGTAGGGAAATAACAGTTATATTCTTTATGTTAAATCATTTCCTTGAGAGTCAAATATCAAATAAGAAGTATTTGAATATAGTTACGTTAAGACAATCGTGGATTCACCCAACCCCCAAATGGAGTTCAATATCCTACTGTTCTGTATCTTATTGGACTAATGAAATGGAGTTCAATATCCTACTGTTCTGTATCTTATTGGACTAATGAAATGGAGTTCAATATCCTACTGTTCTGTACATTATTTAACTCGATAAAATCAGCATATGATCTGCTCCCATGTGTTGCACAAAGCATATGACTGTATCATCAATTGCGTCTCAATCGCAAGAGCAAGCAAAATAATAAAATTTTTATCAAGAAATGTCGGGTATCTTTACATGTCAATGCACAAAACTTAGTCATGTTTAAAATTTACAAAAAAATAATAAAATTCAATCTCGAAATGTAATCGGGGGTAATTTTATGACTAAGACAAAATATATGTTATAATTATGTGGTGGGTCGAATAACGACGATATTTTCCTCAAAACCCAGCGAATACTGTCATCGAATCGTTTCCATTTGACTAACTTTAACCTAAATTTAACTCGACTAGCTAGACCAATTTTCTTATTTCTTGGCGGCCATCTTTGAATGGCCAGGTGAGAGAAACACACCTGTTCAAATCTTTCGTCGTTCGAAAACAGAATAGAGTATTTTCTTAAGGCAATCTTTATTATTAATTTCGAATCTATTCGAAAATTTCATTTAGATTTCGAAGAACGATGAAAAGTTTTGTGGTATTGAGGGCTAAGTAAGCCAATTCGGTTAAAAATTTAGATTAGGGAAAGCCCGAAGGCTGTTTTAAGATATTAAGATACTGTAGAATAATATATCCTTGGCTTGCCTATTTCTAAATTGGTTTACGTAGAGTGTGTCTTGTATTTCCTGGGTTAGGAATAACCCTGAAGGGGACTAATAACCCCAAAGACTATATGAAGGACTAAGAGACTCAGAAATGACCCTCTCCGCCAAAAAATTGAAAATCTGATATGGTTACAAAAGAGTTAACCAAGTCCTATGTCACAAGATAAAGCGACGTAAAAAGGGTTAACAACAATAGCTTGATATATACACTTTTATATCTTATACCATTTTAACCCCCCTCCTCCTCCTGGTGTTGACCAACCCTATGTTAATAGATAAAGCGACGTAAAAGGGGTTAACAACAGTAGCCAGAAGCTGTATATCTACACCCGAATATAAACCATGTTAACCCCCTCCTCACAAAAGATGTCATGAAGTATTGATCAAACCCTATGTTACCAGATAAAGCGACATTAAAGGGGTTAACAGTAGTAGCCAGTAGCTATAACCATACACTTGTATTTACACCTTACTCTACTGCTACCGGTGTCAAATATTTCCTAAGTCAGGTAAATAGGACAAACTACCTACGGTCAACGAGGCCGGAGGATTAAAATTTTAGCCTAAGCCTCTCATAATCCGATTGTTAACCCTAAACCGCTATAATACATGTAGAGAATTTATAAATAGCTTTAAAAACTTTTCCTACATTTCTTTTTGAAGTATTGACACCAATTTTGTCAATTTGTGTAACTATGTTCGAAAACAAACTATAAATTGTCTAAGAAAATATAAATATTCGATTAAATATTCACAAGTATCGAAATATATATATTTTTTTATTAATTTTATATAAATAATATTTTTTATATTATAAATTTTATGTTATTTGTTTATATAATTTTATCAACATAAATATAACTTTTTTTCTTATATAAATTATGGAATATGATAAACAATATGTAACATTACAAATGTGTTACAGACGTTACAAAATTATGTACATTATGTTACATTATGTTACATTTGATACAACATAACACAATGTTACAAAGAACTTTATAATAAAAAAACGTATAAGATGTCCTTAAATATTAAGAATCTAAATCATTTTTCCCAGTGTTCAACTATATATATGTTTTGTTAACATTATGAATTCAAATTTAATTTTTTATTTATATCAGTAGAAAAAGTACTATAAATTGACAATTTTAAATTCAAATTTATATCATGACTATGATGTAAAATTTTCAAAATATACCCAATTAATAGTCACATATTTCAAAAAAAATATATTCTTAAAAATTTACGGAAATTTGTAACAAATTGTCAAAAAAACTTCAGTTTATTTTTCATGTGTGTTTAACATTTAACTAAACTAATGAGTTAAAGCTTTTAATTAATTTACCATTAATTAGCAAGACGGAGAATATTCGTCATCAAACTAAATCGATTTATCCAAAATCCATAAAAAACAGTAGCTAGATATATGTAATGGCTTCGATATGTGAAAATCTTAAGATTTTCAGTGAAGGCGTTTATCTTAAATCTAGAGTTCTTGATTTCAATTTAAACAAAGATGCGCCGAATTGTTTTTTTTATTGAATTTAATATATTTTTTTTTAACCTTATATTTTTTTTAGATAAATTTAATAATTTTTAACGTTATGTATTTGGATGTCAATTATTGATATGCCGGTTTGGAAATGACCATGGGAATATCATGTCAATTAATATGCCAGTTCGAAAATTCATTTACATTTCTAATTCAATTCAAACCTTTTACATCGAGATGTCAATTGATAAGCCGGGTTAAAATTCATTTTCATTTATTCGGACCTTTTCGAAAGTGAAATCAATTGATATGCCAGTTTTAAATTCACTAAAAAAAGCGGAATGTCCATTAACATGCTATTGAAAATTTATTTGAAACAATTTACAGGTAAAACTAACAATTTGGCATGCCGGTTTTGCGATGTCAACTCAAAATATTAAAACGATGGCCTAAATAAAACGACGTGAAACTTTACGTTCCCATTAATACAAGAGAAATTTGATTTTACTTACCATAAAAGCGTTCATGGGACGTTTCACTCTAGGATCAGTCGCAAGCATCTTTCCGCCGCCGTTAGATCCGTTAGTACCTCCGGAATTTCCGTTCTGCGTCTGCGACTGTGGATTTGACTGGTGCTGTTGATGCGGTGGAGTATGCTGTAGACCCCCGTGAGACGGTGGACTGGAGATCGGAGTGTGTTGCTGCATCGCTTTGACGTCTTCCATCGAATACGACATGCTGTAATTCTCCACACCTGAGCTCGGATTTTCGTACATAAATTCTGATTAGTGGTCACCAAAGGTAAAAATAAATCTTCGATTATTGTTCGGCTGCTTTAGAAGTTTGGCTATAATCCGCGCCAAAACGTTCTTTTTCGGCGATTGAAGTTAGTGTAATAGTTGTATGAAGACGAATTGTTCTACAAGTTTTGTATAGGTCCAACACTGAAAACACTGTTATCTCGAACCGTTCAATGGAGAATATGATAAACAGTTGAGTATAAGAAGACTATTCACTAGACCCATCTATCCTCATTTACAACTGGCTCTTCTATTATAATACAAGCCTTTTCTTTCCAACTAATATCCTATTCAAGACGCCTTCATTGATTGGTTTGAAATGAATTCCTCGCCTCGTTAGCCAATCAAATCACTCCGTTTCACCTTAGCTGTGGTCAGATTGAGTTCGCTTCACTATTGACTGACACACAATGACTCCGCATTATGACAGCTAGGGAGGTGTGACTACCTGGGGGGCGGGGCTTAACTAACTTGCTTTGTTCTGCCCAGTATGGTTCAACTCGAATTATATTGTTCAGAGCAATTCACCGCGGGAATTTTTTTTCTTGTCGTTTAAACAGTATTCACAGAATTGGCCTAAATCGACAAGTTTTCTTCATAGAATTTTCGAAATCGTTTCAGAAATTCGTTCGAAATTGCAGGTGCCAATTTGCACGTGATTAATTTGAATTTATGCCAATCAAATGACGTCATGAGCTCAGGTAGAGCAGTTTGACATGTAGACACTGACATGCACGTTGAGTTGGCAGTGACACTGGGATCTTTGAATAGAGATTTGGAAGCCACCTATTCATTGACAGTGGGCCACCGAGGGTTGATTTCAGGCCTACAATAGCCTAATAATTCACCCAGTGTTCGAGCTTTGTTTTAAATTGTATAGGGACGAGGGATGAACTGCTAGCTTGTGAATAGTGTTAGGGTTTACCGATATTGGGTCATACAATTAACATGCCGTTAACTGGCATTCAAAATAAATTAAAGACAGTTCTATGAATTGTGTTTGGGTGTTATGTATGTTGCACGTTCATTGATAAAATCATCCGCCGCTATTTAAATGAATATAACTCAAATCGTTACGGATTGAATTTTACTGTTAGGTCTACAAATAACATAATGCTCCAGTTAACGGAGTTTCTATTGAACGAATTCAATATATCTTAGCCCATATTTTACCGATTTCACTTATTTCGTTCACAGGATTTTCTTTATTCTACAGGCAGATTACCAAGCGTTTAATGTCCACAAATTGGTGGAAAATGTGTATCCAAAGTTCAATTCAGCGGAATCAAAATGATAATATTGAAAAAATTGATTTTTTGAAATAGAGTAGAAACAAATGTCATAATATCATAAAATATACATCATATTTTCAAAAAAAAGAATTTAGCATTAAAAACTATATAAAACCTTAACATCATCTGTTGGCAAATGCCTTTATGGCATAAAATGAAAACAGTTCGTCCGGTTCGCAAAATCGACAATTTTGAAAACCTGATGCCATTTGTCACTTGATGCAATCCGATTTATCTTAGATTCGAATAAATAGTAAATTAACTCCATCAGTGGAGAGTTTAATTGTGTTTTAAGTGATCAGGCGTCGTGGGTTCGAATCTCGATCACCGAAGACATCATTATAATGGTTATAAGGTTGAAGCTAAATGGATTTCAAGATAGTAACGTCATAAATTGTTTATTGAAATTACAAGAACCACAAATACATACAAAGACTAGAAAATCAGAATGGTGTAAATAGAAGCTATAAGTATCCCTGATACACATACAAAGACTAGAAAATCAGAATGGTGTAAATAGAAGCTATAAGTGTCCCTGATACACATACAAAGACTAGAAAATCAGAATGGTGTAAATAGAAGCTATAAGTGTCCCTGATACACATACAAAGACTAGAAAATCAGAATGGTGTAAATAGAAGCTATAAGTATCCCTGATACACATACAAAGACTAGAAAATCAGAATGATGTAAATAGAAGCTATAAGTATCCCTGATACACATACAAAGACTAGAAAATCAGAATGGTGTAAATAGAAACTATAAGTGTCCCTGATACACATACAAAGACTAGAATATCAGAATGGTGTAAATAGAAGATATGATTGTACCCTGATATCAGAATGGTGTAAATAGAAGCTATAAGTATCCCTGATACACATACAAAGACTAGAAAATCAGAATGGTGTAAATAAAAGCTATAAGTATCCCTGATACACATACAAAGACTAGAAAATCAGAATGGTGTAAATAGAAACTATAAGTGTCCCTGATACACATACAAAGACTATAATATCAGAATGGTGTAAATAGAAGATATGATTGTACCCTGATATCAGAATGGTGTAAATAGAAGCTATAAGTGTCCCTGATACACATACAAAGACTGGAAAAACAGAATGATGTAAATAGAAGCTATAACTATCCCCGATACACATACCAAGACTGGAAAAACAGAATGATGTAAATAGAAACTATAAGTGTCCCCGATATACAAATAAGAGCTTAAGAACATCTTTTGAATTCCACGGTATCCCTACTGCTATCCATAGTGTGTTGAGTCCAATTGTTATTTTATTGTTAATTATGAATACTACAATGAAATTTGATATGGTTTAAGGCATGTCCACAATTAGAATTAACAATTGTTGTTATAATCGATCTATTGTTGGTTTTCACCAGGTTGTATTGCTGTTTCGAGTGTGATGTAAATCCATGAATTTTCAATGAATTTCAATAATATTATGGTATTTCATCTGGTGTCGAGTTCGTGTATCTACTCAATGCAATGTAAAGTCACGAATTTTCAATGAAATTTCAATAATATTATGGTATTTCATTTGGTGACTGGTTAATGTATCTACTCTATATGATGTAAAGTCATGAATTTTCAATGAATTTCAATTTCATTACGGTATTTCATTTATTGGACTGATATATATGTAAGCATGAATTATATCTTTTCTGTTTTAATTAAATTCAAGCTTCTATTTAGTATTTTTTCACGATTTGAATTTTAGTCAACTGTGAAGTAAAGTCATTGATTTTCAATGAAATTAAGTAATATTATGCAGTGTATATATTCTAAATGTGATTTTAATGAAATTTTTGGGATATTTCTTTATAATGTTTTTAATTGCGAGAAGAATTATGATCTATGAATCTCAATGAAATTCTCTCGTATATCGTTATCGTAGATTTTCTCTTTGTAATTCTAAAAAATATCATAACTTTACAAAATCACAACTCAGTTATTTCGACGAATCTGATTGGTCAATGTCAATAGCACTTTTGACATAAGAATAACCAATCAGGATCCTCGAAATTTCATGGTATAATCATCTTTAGTAATGATATTTCAGGCAGTAGTTACAGTTTATGACTGTGGCTCTTATAGGGAAAAAGATCACCTTTCAAGGTCCCTTTCTGCATTTTGCATAAATTGGGCCATGCTGACTATGCACGCGCATATCTCAGCCAAATAGATTCCATCGTTTAAACCACGTGACCACAAAAATTGCTTACGTAACAAGTGGAGTATTTGAATTCGAAGCTTAACATTACCCAATCACATGCAATAGTCTCAACCTCGTGACCCCGCAAATGGCTTACGTACTCGTTGCCTATTTTGAACCCGAGACTAAATTTATCCCACAAAAAAATGGAAAAAAACATTGAAAACTGATATTTATTTTATTGCCATCAATAAATCAATATAAATATAAAATCAAATATATACATAGGGTTGATACACTGTTACAGGTAGTGGTATGGGGTTCTCGATAGGGGGGGGGGGTCTACTTACGTGAAATGGAATTTTGAAACTAAAGACGTCTAGTGTGTATATTCATGAGCCAATGCTATCAATGTATCGGACGTACATGTATTTCTATGGTTAATGATACACAGCGTTTCTATAATTTACATTGCATTAAGAAGGGTGCCGAAATCTACGATTCATGGTACAACTTTTTCGAAATTTACACCGCCATAAGCAATTTTGCAAACGCCAACAAGTATCATAAAATTTCAAATACAAATTTGCAAAGGTTATATTTTGTAAACAAACAAGTTTCAAAAATTGTTATAACAGAAAATTCATAAATGAACCTAAAAACAAGTTTTAAATCAATTCCTATTGTTTTAAGAAGCTTTTAAAGTTCATTTTCTCAAACACTATTAAAAAATTTCTTAAGAATGTACTTTATAAAATCACATCTTTAGAAACTCGTGACCTTTTCAATTTCACATATATACAATACAAAATTCATACAATATACAATATACAATGCATTTAATATCCCTCCATTCATAATTTTCACAATGTATTTTTCAAATTTGAAATACGTGTCAAAAAACGTCACAAATTATTGAGGTCAATGCAAAAAATTGAAATTTCCGCATAAAAAATTCCTTGACCGATTGAAAAAAAGTTTTGTTGACGTTTTTATAAAAGGGAATCAAATTTCGGTACGTTTTTCACACAATGGAGACTGAATGTTCTCCCTGACTTGGGTTTTTTCTTTCAGTCACGACCGGTTCAGAATGTGGTCACTCAAGCTCCTTTTATCTTCTCCGTAGGACAGGAGGATTTTCATTTTTTTCATAAAATTTCTCTACAAAAATTCTTTTGTTTTTATTTGGGTCAAAAATTATTAAAAAAAAATGATGGGCGAATTTTTATTATAAAAACAAAACGAAGAGCAAACGCAAGTTTTTGAGTTGAGTTTTGAAACTAATTCAATTTGTCCAATAACTAAGAAATGATTTGCGAAATACTTAGACGAAATTTGAGAACCAAAATTTAGACCAACACTCGAAATAATTTCTCAAACAAGCCAATGCCAACTTTAAAAGACAATTGGAATTAAACATCAGTCCTGATACTCGAACAAAAAACAGAATCCATCAATTCACATATTCCAGAACAGTGTCAAAACAACAGTCAACTGTATAAAACCAATAAGGTATGGAATGAGTCCTTTTTGAGGGCGTAAAAGGTTTTGAGTAAGAATAAAGCAAAAATTCATTCATTCATTCATTCATTCATTCATTCATTCGTGTGACTCTTCAAGTTATAAGATAAGAAATAAGTTAAAATCGTTTCAGTTTAAGCTACAGTCAATGATTTTATTGAAAATTAATAAAAAAAATGTTTCTTTAACACAGTTTTAGGATTGGCGATCGATTCGACTAAAACATTCATTCATTCATTCATTCATTCATTCATTCATTCATTCATTCATTCATTCATTCATTCATTCATTCATTCATTCATTCATTCATTCATTCATAAAATATCCATTAACTCATTCATTCATCCGTCCATATTTCACTCCCCACACCTAGCATGTTAATAATTATTCATTCATTCATTCGTCCATCTGTCAATCCCCATACCGAGAACATTAATAAAGAAAAATAATAATTATGATCACAACTAAGTCTATCACACATCCTATCAATATGGTGCTAATTTCACTCATTTTATTAAAATATATCAACCAACGGCGACATCAAAGAAAAATCAATTCATTTATTTGTATATTCATTTATCCATATGCCTTATCTCTTCTGTCTATCTCGTATCGCTAATTCATTTTATATGTTGGTTTGATTTTCTACGGACGATAAGTAATGATAGCTAGAAATTTGTTACGCCAGCGATTTCGCCCTGTGAATTGAATTTCAAAAAATAAACCAGTTTCGTTTTTCCTTCGATTTCTATCGCTTTATTTTCAATTTTAAATATCACTTTACTTTCAATTTTATTGTGTGATATTTTTTGTAATGTTTGAATTTGATTGAAATCATCTTTTTAGCCTTTGTAACAATTTGTTTTTCATCTTAAAAAGCACTATACTCCAATTTCAATTTCTGTTTTTGATTTCTTGATATTTTCAAATTTGATTTTATTTATTTGTTTCAATTTCATTTCACGTGATTTTAAAAATTCTTTGAATTGAAATTATTCATTTGGGATTTCTGCATTATGATCTAACAAGGATATAACGAGTGTCCAACGATTATCCTGTGATCCAACGTTACAAATCTAGATAAGCGTTCTACATAATCAGATTGTAGATTCGACACGTACATCCTTTCAAGGTTTTCTGATGCAATTTCAAAATTTCAAATTTCAAAATGAATTTCAAATTCAAATTACGTTTTCATAACGTTTTTTTTTTTATTATAAAACTAATAATCCATTATTAATAACACAACAACATATTTTCATAATCCAAACTAATCCCATTTTGGAATCCTCATTTCATTAAAAGACCACAATTTCTTTAATTGAAAAAAATCTAAAACGCAGTAATATTATTAGTCAAATAAAGTACTTTTCAAAACAAAACGCAAAATATTTTTAGCATAATTTAGGCCAAGTTAACGTTCAGGGACTTTGTGGAAAACCCAATAGCTCAAGGTGTTCATAAAAGTAAGTATGCCCTGATAGATAGAGGAATACCAAATTCATCTACCATAAATTTGACACGGGAATATATTGCAGAAACGACTATGTATCTTTGAACTTGCTTATAACTCATTCGATATTTTAAAAATTAAGAATTAAAGAATTAAAAATATAAACAAATTTGACCCGGACCTATAGTGCAGAAATGGCAGAAGTACTTTGACACCTTGATGTAATCCAATTTGACACAAGCCTATATTCCAAAATGACGACATAGGAAATTTGAATCCGTATTTCAATTATATTTCGTATTATGAAATGCAAATGTAAACAAATTTGACACAAATCTTCATTGAAATATTTCGCACTAATGAAATGGAGATGTGAACAAAATTGACACAGTTATACTGAAAGAATTGAAACATTTTATTGAAATAAAATCATTGATTTGTTTCAGGTATCAAATAACAGTATTTAGATATCAAAATTGACCTAGAATTACAGAATACAAGAGACGTTAAACCCTATTTTATTCCTCTATTCAAATTCCTTATAATAGTAATGATAATGCAGCTCATTTCTATTGTCTATTCACGGGGCATTTAAGGACGGATTTAAACCATTGATGGAAATTAGAAGCTAAGAATTACTATGCAGCATATAGTATTGATGCTTTGTTATGCTTATTTAAATGCTTATTACTTATTTTGATGCTTATTTTGATGCTTATATTAAATAATGCTTATTTTAAATAATGCTTATTTTAAATAATGCTTATTTTAAATAATGCCTATTTTAAATAATGCTTATTTTTATGTTTGATGCTTATTTTAAATGATGCTTATTCTAAATGATGCTTATTATAAATAATGCTTATTATAAATAATGCTTATTATAAATAATGCTTATTATAAATAATGCTTATTCTATATAATGCTTATTTTTTGGTACATATTGATGCTATCAGTGTCCCCGATACACTGAAAGAATTTATAAAACGTCTTTACAATCTCTTTAAAGACCCTTTTCATTTTATTTCTTGTTTTTTGTTTTCGATGTATTTAATAGTTTGAGCGGACCCTCGTGAAAATTTAACCTTATATTTAGGTTATGGGAACTCAGACGATGAAATTATCCAAGGTGAAAATTTAAAGAGATTTCGGCCATAAAAAGTCGTGTCCAGTTTTTATTGCCCCTTGCCCAGTGTGGGATAATGTCTGAACATGGATGTCACAATGGCTCGACATGTCAGTGAGCACTACTCTACTATAAATCTCTTAGTTGACTCGCTCTTAAAGACTGGCATTGTACCGAAGTCGACTGACAATGTCACTCTAGACTGCCAATGTAACTGTAGACTGCCATTGTCACTGCAGACTTCTATTGTCACTGCAGACTGCCATTGTCACTGCAGACTGCCATTGTCACTGCAGACTGCCATTGTCACTGCAGACTATACTATTGTCACCTTAGACTGCTATTGCCATTGTCACCGCCATTGTCACTGCAGACTGCCTTTGTCACTCTAGACTGTCATAGTGTTTACTGAGCTTTTATGATACTTTGAAATGTGTATATACCTTAAAATGAAATACTGAAAATATCGACCCAATTTGACGAGTTGAATTGACTGTTACAGAAAAAAACAGCTTAAATGAAATTGTGTAGAAACCTGAATCCAAAATTAGCAAATATTGCAAAAAATAAACAAAGAAATATTAGAAAAATTTCATTTAAATTCAGACGAAATATCTGCAAAACTCTTAAAATGAAATATTACTCACAATATCGACCCAATTTGACGAGATGAATTGACTGTTACAGAAAACACAGCTTAAATGAAATTGTGTAGAAAATAAAGACGGCTAATTATAACTAATTATCATGGATTTTCTATGAAATGAAATTTGATGCACGTTGTTAAATAATGTTGATGAGTTTTAGTAATTTATTTGTTTACTTAATACTGTTACAAAACTAAAAACTAGGTCGATGTTCTTGTGTAATTTACTATGTTTTTTTGATGATATTTTCGGGGGAAACTGGGCCAATTTTTTTTTGAAAATTATCTGTATATTGATGTTCTTAAGTAAAAAAAAAAAATATAATAGGGTAAATTTTCTATTTTAATTTTTCTGTATTTTTTGCTGATTTATAAAGTCAAAAAATGAAATTGGGTCAGTTAATTTCATTTTGCAATTTTCGGTATTTTTGACGATTTTGTTTTTGACATCACATAGTATTTTTTATTGATTTGTAACTGAAAAATAAGCCATTTTTAAATTTCTTTTAGCATTTTAACATTCTATATTATTAATTTTCCTATTAAGTATTAAGTATTTTCAAATCAAAACAAATCATAGATTGTTCCCAATTTTCAAAAATTAATTCAGCATTTTTTCGACGTTAAAAAAGGCCACATTAAAAAGGTTTTACGAATACATGTATTTTAATTATAGCTCAGTAAGGTTTGACATCCACCACAACGACGACGAGAAAAATTGTCATGAAAATTTCAAGACCTACATATAAAGTTATTGATTTTTGAGAGAAAATGTCAAGCTTTTATATTTCCATATATCGATCTAAGATCTACTCTAAAACAAAAAACAAAAAATTCTAGAACTCAAAATAAAAATTCTGATTTTATTTTCGAATTTTTTCGTTCAGGTGAAGAAACTTGTCTATGTTTTATTCTTATTTTTGGTTTGTGTCATTTTATAAGAAAAGAAAAAAACCTTTAGTAAATTTAAAATATTTTTGAATATTTATTTTAGTTAGTTATGAAATTTTTATTTGAAACGTTGGCCTTTTTCACTCGGTTTTTATTGCTAACGAACACGTTTTGGAAAGCTTGTGAACGCTCAAAACAAGATGGGCAACACAATTCTAATAGTAATATCAAAACAATGAGTCGAGAAATTGTGAATGCTCTAAAACATTAATGATTTAGGAAAAACGCGGTTTAATAGACCTATTTGAAAAAGAAATTTGTTCATTTGTGAATGCTCCAAAATTATGTGTACAATGTAGAACAAGTATAGGCTGTGCATACCAATTTCAAAACAAAATTGGAAATTGTCAATACACCAAATTGATAATTACAAAATAAATTTAGGAGTCGCAATGTTGTTTTAAAACGAAACAAAAAGACAAAATTGTGATTGCTCCAAATTGATCAGTACAAAATAGAATTAACACAATTATGCGAATTTAATTATGCTTTCAAAAGGATTTTCAAAATTTGTGAATGCTCCAAAATGAGTGGTAGAAATAGAACTACAAAAGCTATACAAATACAATTGTGATCTTCAAAATTTGTGAATGCTAGAAAACGAGTTATACAAAAAAGGTTTACGAACAAATATGACCTGTTGTAATTTAAAAACGAAACAAAAGGGACCAAAAATTGTGACTGCTCCAAAATAATTTGTACAAAGACATACATGTTATTTTAAACTGAGTAATGCGAATTGGTATCAATTTTCAAGATTTTGATAGAAATAAAGATATCTTTTAAACATTAACGACGTTTTCTCACATAATTTTGCTGATAAATGCAGACTAATCAGCCTTTGACGAGGGGACAAGTGAATTCCTTGCAAAAATTGATTGTGGGGCGGGGCGAGGAGAAAAAATTGTGAGAATTCTCCGTAAGGTCTTCACAAAGTTGAAACAAAGCCTTAACACCTAAGATCGTAAGCGATACAAATTTTTTTAAAGTATTAAAACACCTTAAAGGTACGAAAAACCTAATACTCATTAGGCTTAGGTGCGATTAAATTCATTTTTACACCTTTAACACAATACTCTAAAAAAAAATACCCGAAAATATCTGTTGTTTTAGAGTGTTACTATTAGGCGGAGCCTTAAAGCGGATATTAATGCGTTATATACAAATTACCACTACGTATAGCCGCCAGCGACGTTACATCGACGTTTCAAAAAAGGAGTGTTTTTCAAAGATTAGCGTTTAATGCCTTAATGCTTGTATCTGGATTAATACTAGAATTAAACTCTCGGTAGTTTTAAGTTATCTTGAAGCTAACCGCTATAGACTGATTAGATCTGGATCCCCTGATGAGAGCGTTAATTATTTCTCCATTAATTATTATTTTCAAAGTAACCCGCTAAACTATTCCATTATTAGTTACATTAACGACTTACGTTTTACTAACGTTAAAATACGAAAATTGGTTTGTATAAATCCATCTAGGTGTCGACTTGGTAAGAACACACAGTGTCCTGGGCCAGTGCTTTTGTGGAGAAGATAAGTCTCGTAATTCTAAAACACAAATGGATTCTTTTGTAAGAAATATACAATTAAATTGGAATCGTAAATTGATTTTTGGGTTGTTTTTCGCAAAAATGTGCAATTTAAAATTTCCATTAAAGCTGAATATGGGGTCATGTTTCTATGGCATGCTAAGAATATCAATTTTTCAATTTTTCACATTAAATTTACGGACGATTTTTATTCCTTAATAACCTAAGATTTTGCCTACGTCTAAATTCTCAAATTCTGTGTTATCTATATAGCACCATATGTATTTGGATTACTCCCAAAAGGACTGGCGCAGGAATCGGGAATAATATATAAATATTCGAACCTATGAATTTAACCTCAAGTGAATACAAGGACTTGACACATTTTCAACAATGAACGAAGATTCCAGGTGAACTACCAATTATGCAAATTTATTCAAATCAGTTCAATATTATGTAAATAAATTAATTGAAATTTTCAGTTTGACTTGTTAAGAGAAATTGGGTCAGATGCAATAGATTCGAAACGTTACATTATGTTTCAAACTAGTAATGACAGTTACCGAAATCACTGGCTGAGTCAATATAAATTAGCGCTACAGGAAAAAATTGTTGAGCGTGTAATAATGATAAAAAAAAATCAAACTGAAAGAAAAACTATCTGCAATTTTACGACCTACGACACAAATTTATTTTTGGCAAGTTTAACCCTTTACCAGAGGGTCCAGCGAAATTCTAGAAATTCGCCCTTAAGTATAATAAAATTTTTAGAAAATCGAAATTACAATTCATTATTTCTTAAAAGATTTAGATTTGAAAAAGAAAAATAGTTTTATTTGTACGTATATGACCCACCTAAAAGCTAATATTCATAGAAACAAAATATTACCACGGTCATTGCTTTTGGGGATATATTTTCATCTCTTAATAAGCCAAGAACGGTCTAATTCAAAAATTGTAACAAACGAGGAAAACTTATTGAAATATATTCAATTACATTGTAAAGACTTAAAAATCTAACTCATTTCATTATTTTTTTTCTTTCGACAAATTTAAAATGGTTTAAGACTAAAAAATTGTAACAACCAAATCCGTATTTTGTTTCATCAATAAAAATGCTGAAGGTTTAAGGAGAATATATTCAATCATTTAATAATGAATATAAATTTATATATAATCGCTTTCTCTAAAGAAAATTCAACTCGTGTGCATTTTGATTAAATTTTATTGAAAGTCTAAATTTAGTTTCATATCTAATACAAGATTTAGTTCAAAAATCCAAAATTTTTAATTATTCAAATTTCGTTTCAAATCCAAATAAAATTTCAATTGAAAATTCACAAATTTGAATTATCCTGCTAACGTGACACTCGACATTTCGAACAAATTAGGTTTTTTTTTTCATTCAGGTAGGGTAACAGGCTTGGGAATAAAAACTCCAGTTTTCGTCACAAGGGGCCAAGTTTTAGATCGCTTGACTAAGTCCTTTAATATGTTACCATGGTAACGTTAAGATTGATACAGGTATTTTCACCTGAGTGACTGACAGGTATTCAAACTCAAATTAGGCCAGGTGACATTGAAGTAGGGATTGAGGGCTTTGGGGACAGGGTTTAGGGGTTGGTGAAGAGTTTTAGAAAGATGGATTTTTTTTTTTGGTGGGGGGGGGGGGAGGGTGTCAGAATTTTTTAAAGGGATATTGATACAAATTTATAAGGCAAAGGCAAATGGTATATTAGATAGAATAGATAGCTAAGAAACATAGTTTTGGGATAGGGCTAAATTTGACAGTTTTCTTTTAGGGTAACACAAAATTAATTCATCAAAGCCGGGGGACAAAAGGTAAGAAGCCAAATGAAATGAAGTTTTACACCCTATTGTTCTGCATCTTATGGGAAAGCAAATTCCAAACGATATATTCAAAATGTCTCAGAAAAGACTGCATATTAGGGCAAGGAAGGACCCTGAATTGTTAGTCTATGGAAGTCAGCCAAAAACCAAACTTTTAAAACGTAAGAAAATGTCAACAAACTTTTAAAAAATCTTGAACTTAAATGGGAAAGTCGTCTAAGGAAGAGTTGAGGAAAAACTGTCCTCACGAAAACGATTGCGAAATCCGAAAGTGCACCAAAGTCAAAAAAGTCATCCTCAAAACTACAAATTCAGTCTTCCATTTTTTTCGTAACCATGACAACTGGACCTACCTTTGACATACCCTTACAAAAATATCGTGAACACAATCCCAAGAAAATTGAAAAAATATTAAAATTTCCTTAAGTTTTTGCTCGGTTAATAAAAAAACGAAATGATATCATTTCTAAAATTAAGTTTGAACTATATTGCACAATCCATGATTCACGAATTTCACTAAAGAAAATCCACATAAGCACTGAACGTGTCGTTTGTTTCCATGATATATATGACGTCACATCCGAATTACATAATATTCCACAGATAACGTCACACGACATAAGTGACGTCATAATGTCATTAAAATTCCAATATTGGGTTCAAAATCCGGGTTCAAAAATTTGAAAATCACATGACTTGGTGCAGACGAACTCGTCTCACGAGAAGAAACGAATACGCCATTTTATCACCATTCGACAACCAAGCTCTCGTACATCACATCGGCTGCCCTAAATTAACGAAATCTGCTGCCGATTTTGATCGTCTGCGCCTATTTCTGCTAGTTTCAAACGTCAACCTGAGCCTAACTGCTAGCTACTCGGTCTACAGTAGAAATGAATAAGAAACGGTGTATGGCGTTTTAACAATATATTTTCGTTGAATAGTCGAATAATGGAAAAGCATTCCTTTCTCTCGTTTGAATAGAGGCAATATAGATTTCCACAATATGGGACAATAACTTTGACGAGGCGCGAATAGAAGAATAGAGAAGCCTTTCAATTCTTTTGATTCACTGTACAATTCAAGCTTGTTACGCCGATGATGCCGAGTTGAAGTAAAATTTAATGAAACTAATGAACTATAGCGACTTTGTGTGGGTTATTACAAAAACCTGTATTATCACCATTCAATACATCGCTAATAAAATATTGGTTGAGTACATTTTCTATAGGATACAATTACTAACTGGGTACGTTAAGTTGAGAGACTTGGTTGTGGAGTGTGGTAGAGGGGGGGGGGGGGAAGGAGGCAGGGTATCTAACAGAGGGCATGGAAGATGAAGTGGGTGAGAGGCGTAGAAGGGAAATATTGACTGGGTACATTTTTTATAGGATATAAAATCACTGACTGGGTACGTTATGTTGAGAGACTTGGTTGTGGAGTGTGGTAGAGGGTGGAGGGGGGGGGGGGGGAGGCAGGGTATCTAACTGGAACCAGGGCATGGGCATGGGAAGTGAAGTGAAGGGGAAAGGGGGAATTGTTCAAGTATTGGGTCTCTAAACGGGGCCAGGGGGCATAACGGAGTGAGGAAATACTTGGCTGATTTTCTATACGAGCGTTAAAGAGAGTGGACCTGGTTTCAAATGAGGAAAAGACAAAGGAACCTGTATACTGATTATGGGAGAAAGGGGTACACTATAATCGAAGGAGGCTTGTACCCTTCAAACCTTCAATAGGAGGCTGTTTAAGGCAAGGACAAAATATGGGCTTTTGGGTTGTCTTAGGGACCTCCTAGAACAAGGGTGAGGGTATGTTGACTACCCACGGGGGAGAGGAAGAGAAAAAGATCTGAAATCAATGAATCTCACAGAGCACCGAAGAAATTTTCGATTTCGAACTGTCTAGAGTATCATGACAGAGTAGACGAATATCTGACAATAAAACTATGCCACGTCAACTCGACCTTCAATGTCTAGACTAGCCTTTATTCTCCAGAAATTCCAATGAAACTTTTCTAAAGACCAAATCAAATCAAGTGTCTATTCATCGCATTCGATTGGCCGTGCCAGCATGAATAGAGGTTACTCATACAAATATCGTAACCTCGTCAGTAACTATAGACTGAAACTAGTCAGAATACTGGCTTAGCATATACAGAATTCAAGGATATAGTTCCATTTCTTAAAGTGACACGCAGAGCCCTGAAATTTGGATACTGGCTTCGCATATACAGAATTCCAGAATATAGTTCCATTTCTTAAAGTGACATGCAGTGCCATGACAGTAGTTGAACTAGCCTCTTGTTGTCTCTTACAAGTTGTTTAAAATAACATGCAGTGCCCTGTCAGCAAGCACCCAGCGCCCTATCACCATATCTATTTCGAAATGAAATGATTCCATGTCTTAGAGTTGCATGCTCTTGCAGTGCCCTGTCAGTAAGATTCTTGGATACAGAAATTCCAAGTTGGCAACAAAACCAGGAATTGCTGACTGTCCTATTATTTACTCTTGTAATGAAATAAAATGGTTCCATGAGCCTTAAAGCTGCATGCTCTAATATTGGAATCTCGGTCATGGATCGTGAAGTTACTCACAGAAAATACACGGAAAGAAGCATTCAGATTTGCATCTTGTTTCGATTGTATACAAACATGGTGTCACGGTGATACATCCGCCTCTTTCTTGTATTTGAAATATTGAAATATAATAGAATGCAAATTTTTGTTTGATATTTTTAAAAACCTTACAAAATGTCTAAAACAAATACGGCGACCATATTTTAAGTATTTGCGCTTAGAATACGAATATTTACTCGAGAAACACTCGAGAATTTGCAAGTGTCCTCAAAACTGTCAGGGAAATGTAAGAATTTTAAATCCAGTATTCTTAAAATTGATTTCAATTTCACGTTGGCATGTAGAAACAATTCACACCTTCGCATCAGTTACCGTCAGGTACCCCCATGCCTGTAAGGCTAGGTGTAAATGCGTCATTATGTTCAATTTCAGCATTTTATCTAATATTGAAACACGGACAGAAGTTCATTTGTGTACATACAAAATTCTAAAAAGAAACAAAAAAATCTATGCAACATGTGCAGATGAAATAAAGTTTTATGTCCAAGTACAAAAAAAATTGCTGCAAATTGTTTGGTTATTGCAGTCAAGGACGCAGTTACATTGTAAAGATGCAACATTAGCTGCACCTCAAAGATTTGTCTTGTTGATTAGGAACCAAGCCATTGGTCCGTCTCTTCGACTTGCTTCGCTGGCTTGAAGAATCCGAGGTCAAACCCTTGCCTAATTAAGTTAATGGGCAAAAATGTAGTTCTCAACTTCGATACCAACTCTACCGAACCATCCAATTGATCCAGACCCCCACGACTACCAACAACTTAGTGTCTACTAGTCTAAGATACCAGTCAGATGGAGGAGGATGGTGTTTTGTCACCTTCCATCTAACTAATCGAACCCGACAAGACGAATCTGTAAAGACCATCTTTGGCCAGGCGTTGCCAATAAGTATTTTTTACGTCAAAATCCATGGAGGTCGTTCACAAGCGGTTCACTACCAAATCAACTCCTACACTCGGTTAGGCTGTGCATACATGAACTCTACAACCACTGTGTTTTCGGACAGGGGGTGGAATAAAAGGGAGGGGCAGTGATACATTACAAAGTCAAACGAAAAAATGTATGGTAAGGCCGATCTTGCCAAAGACACCTTCTGTTCTTGGCAAAAAAAAAAAACAGGAACAAGTCAGTTTGCTCCTCCTACGCCTTATAGACGATGGTGACAAACCACCTGTTGATGGCCAAAGTCGTTTTGTACCTTATCTCCATCTACACCCCCAACACCAGCGTTCTGTACACCGTTTACAAACAATCAAATCATAAGCATCGACACACTTCTATCACTGATCATCTTCGACAAGCCTTATCTTTCTATCTTCGACATCTTCTCAATAATATAATTGACAATGGACACAATGTTGACAACTCTGACACAAGGCACTATTGTTGATCTTTGAAATTTTTCACATAAAAACCAAATCTTTCATCAAGGGTAAGGGTTGGCTAAAAACGCCGACGTATAACCATGGTGAATCAGGAACTTTGTGATACATGGATCAGAAGTGTCCAGAATTTCGAAATAAAAGGGTCGTTTTCGATCCGATATCGTTTGTCAGTGATGCATGTCAGGAGGAATGACACATCAAGAAAAGCATCAAATACATCAAATGGAACTGGATGCGAACGTTAACTACAGACTGGTGTGGGCGAATTGCATAATTATTTAGCTCAATTTTTCTTGTTGCACACTGCATGGCGTCTCCTTCATTAGCACAATAGGGTGTAGATATATAGGGCATTTTACTTTAATGCCAGCATTCTTTCCAGTGCTCTTCACCTCTTAAGAAATTAAAGCGTGCTATTCCCTATATCAGTAACATTACGTCGGCATAAACACTAATGTTCAAACGGCAAATTTTTCAAACCACAAAAGTATCATTTCAATTCAAAGTTTTATGTTTTAATCAAAATAATTAAATCTTAAACCTTTGTTACGCCTTCACAAACGTCAGTATGTAGCTGTTTCAATGAAGCTTTGTGAGCCTTTGAAATAAAGATGATGTCTAGATTATTATTGTTCTGTTTATTGAAATTGAAAATGAAACTTTAATTGAAACTCGTGACCGCTTGTTAGATACCAGAAGCTAATCAGATGAAAATAATTTGAGCACATTACCACGAACAATTAGATTTAAATGCCGTTAACACAACATTAAAACAACATAGGCAGCATAACGGCACCTTGTGGTAAAGCCATATTGTTCCAAATAATTTTTTTAATGGTTTTTGAAACAATGAATATTCAAATAGACTTTAATATGAGAAAAATGTTCTTGATTATATCAGAGAAATATCGTTTGAATTTCTCGCTTCGTTTGTCTTTTATTGTTTTGACTGACTTTTTGTTAAAAACAGAAAAAAAAATTTGAAACAGCAGTTTTGAAATAGATATGCAAACCACGTTTCATGCTGTCTCTCCGACTCTTTTGCATGAAATATAAACTACATTAAACAAAGACACATCATGTGAAACTTGTGTGTTTAAATAATTATGTATATAACGCATTCTGCGCGCACTTTCAGTGTGCAAGTTAAGTATGTGGGCCCATAGGTGCTTGTGAACTAGAATGGGGGTGGATCTCCTTCTTCAGGAACCTTTTTTTTAACATATGCTGTACTGCATTATTTTTTATGTTTTCTTGGGGAAATGTGTCTGTTAAGGGTTTGTGTCGTGGACTTGGTTCAAGCAGTCCCCATGGTAGTTGAGTCACTGTCTACCACAGGGACATTTGATATGTCACAGGCTAGGAAAAAAACTGTTCAAATACAATATATACATCTCATACGCAGTGGCGAAGCCAAAGGGGCGGGGGGAGGGGGGGACACAGTCCCTAATAGGTTAGAAATTGGGGCAACCTCAGATATTTCGCCCCCACACGTCCTCGGACGTCAACCTGGCTCCACCACTGCCCATACGACTATACACAGCGAAACAGTGAAATGAAAATGCAAAGAATCAATAACGGATCGGCTGTAAATGGCTAATAACATGTAATATAGTTGGGCCTAGTTGCTGACTGTGATGTTCCGATTATTCATTATGGCATTATACCAGATAAAGCGACAGTTTCTGTGACCCCACTTGCTATATCTGAAGATAAACTCTGAATATATTCAAGCATAAAGTTGATAACTCTATTCACACGGTACCAAGACTAGTTCATGTAGGTATTTAGCTTAGTTCAGATAACCTTTGGATTGTCTTAAGCCCAGTTCAGTTCAAATGAAAACAAACCGTCAAGCAGAATCAAGACGTCAAGATATCCAATTCATGGGCGTAATACTCAACAATACTATATAATTGAAAATTGTCAATGTCAATCGATTTTGATTTCATAAATAATTCATATGTGACGTATTAGATTTTTACTTTTTTTTGTACAGCTACTCTATGACTTCTGTGACTTCTTCAAAGATATCATATCACTATCATAACCATGTGGAAAGCGATAGCAATACATTATAATATTCTCTGCAATATTAATTATTCCATACGAGGAAATATAAGATATAAAATACTGATAAATATTTCTGTTTTCCTTTTTGTAGATTTGGTTCACACTTAACCATTCCAGACCTTTTTGGACATGACTTACAAAGATAGATTGTATTGCATAACATGTTAAGATTGCCATGATAGAAATCAACTTGCCGAATACGTGCCAAGACGGAAGAGAGATTGAATATGCGTAACTTGCCAAAATAGAACGTATTGCCAAGCCAATATTATGTACTGTAGTATGCGACTTGTCAAGATGGAATACATGCCAAATAGAGAATGCCAAGGTTGAGCATAACGTGAAAATAGATGGGATGAAACTTGCCAAGATGAAGCATAAATTGCCAAGATGGCAACTTGCCGAATACATGCCAAGATGGGATATACGTAACTTGCCCAAATAGAGCGTTGCCAAGCCCACATTATATTCTATACCACTATACCACATTGCCAATACTACTACAGGTATTAATATTCAAACTTATATAAAACGTATGCCAATTCGCGTTTCTCCAGCCAAAACGATCGTGTGATCCGGGCTTTGCATAAAAAACATATGGTAAGCGATTCTAGTTAACTGCGATCATGTTTTGAAGAAATATAAATTATTAACATAAAGATAGTGGAGATGATAGTTAGGTTTTGATGTTTTCGCTACAAACGTTTATAATGAGCAAGTATTTTTTAAGTGCGATTTATTATTTGCTTTGTATATCAATCTACGTTCATAAGTCCAATGCAGGGACCTACTTTCATTTTAACTTGTCAATTGAAATGAGCAAATGAAATGAAATGGAGTATTATATTCTACTGTTCTGGATCTTTTTGAACTATAATGAAATGAAATAGAGTTTTATATCCTACTGTTCTGTATCTTATTGGACTAATGAAATGAAACGTAGTTTTATATTCTACTGTTCTGTATCATATTGAACTAGTGAAATAAAATGGAGTTTTATATCCTACTGTTCTGTATCTTATTGGATTAATGAAATGAAATAGAGTTTTATATCCTACTGTTCTGTATCTTATCGAACTAATGAAATGAAATGTAGTTTTATATCCTACTGTTCTGTATCTTATTGGACTAATGAAATGAAATAGAGTTTTATATCCTACTGTTCTGTATCTTATTGGACTAATGAAATGAAATAGAGTTTTATATCCTACTGTTCTGTATCTTATTGGACTAATGAAATGAAATAGAGTTTTATATCCTACTGTTCTGTATCTTATTGGACTAATGAAATGAAATAGAGTTTTATATCCTACTGTTCTGTATCTTATTGGACTAATGAAATGAAATAGAGTTTTATATCCTACTGTTCTGTATCTTATTAGACTAATGAAATGAAATAGAGTTTTATATCCTACTGTTCTGTATCTTATTGGACTAATGAAAATGAAAATGAAAATGAAAATGAAAGGAAGTCATAACCTTCTAAGGTAGCATTAGATGACACCTTTTCAAAAGTCTCGTATGTAAATGCGCTCAAATGTTCCAATATCTGAATAGTAGAGAAGAAAAAGCCATTGTCCATCATAATGATATCACACTTTGGCACCTATTGTGTTAAACTTTCAAACATAAAATGCTAGACCTATCAGAAAGTCGAAAATGCAACCATGGGCTTTTTGATTTTGAAATTGTCTAGCCCTTTCGTTTGACACCTTTTTGAAAAAAATGTATAATTATACGTCATAAATATAGCAACGCTATTATTATATAGCACTTTTCTTAGGTTGGCAGAGCTTCAATATCACGTGACCCATACGACCCCTTTTAGAATGTAACCCTATAAGTGCTTATTATGTATATCATATATTATACTATATGCCTCTACTAGCAATTTAAAAATAATACGGTTGGGTTTTGTTTTTCAAAGCGTGAAATAATAACAAGGCTTTGGGGCGTTTGTCTTTAATATTATATTATATATGCATATTTCGAAATTACAAAGCATGTGGAAATGATGCTTTTGTGTGAAAATTTGAGTAGATTTGTGAAATTCCTTCTAAAAATGATATGAATTTTGGCTATTTTTCATATAAAATGTATGCATATTTCAGAATTACAAAGCAAATCGAAAATACTACTTTCGTGTGAAAATTTGAAAATGATCTAATTTCAATTGTTCTTCGGGCCACTTGTGTGCCTATGTGCACTGTCAAATGCGACAAGCCAAATCGCAGAGTGATATAAGGTTTTATAAAACAAACTCTCTTAAGAAGCACTGGCCTAGGACATAAGTAGGGACTGTGGATTTCAGCATTGGAATACATCAATTTGATAGAAAATTACCTACTTCAGGAGAGATTTACAAAGAAACAAATAATTCAAAAATGCAAAGCGATTGTTTCAGGCAGTTAATGAAAGGGGATCTAATCTACCATGACAAGAACATCACTCAGATTTGTATTCCTTGTGTAAACGTTCGGTATAGATGTTTGGGAATTCGTCCTGAAGTTCCTTGAGTGGTGTTAGATATGCCAGATGCAAATGAGAGACTTGTGTATGACAGTTTGGAGCAATGTTTACGTTACAACATACGTTCAAGTGAGAAACGAAAAGAAACAGTAATTTATTCAGGCATTCATTATATTTGTTTGATCAGCCCAAATTGAATTATTGCAAGTAGACAGACGTACAGCGACGAATACCAGAAACATAAACAAGCGACAACAATAGGACTCAAAACAGAGCAAATAAACAACTGCCAACAATAGAACGTCCGTAGTCTTAAAATAACTTCACATACGATTTCAACGTAAAGCGTAATACATAGGTGAAACTAGAAGCATGTTTTTCTTTCGGATTTAAAGAAATGACTTTCGTATTTAATCCAATTTAAATTAACAATGCCCTCTATCGCTTGACAGCTCAACATCAATAGACTTTTCGTTTTCTGTTTTCTTTCTTGTATTCAAACTTGTGGCGTAATTGTATTTGCGGGTATCCTTTTATTCTGCAAAGACAATTATCTCCCTATTGTTCGATTTGATTAGCCGATACTCTCGTTTCTACATCAGCAACATTCAGATTTAATCTAAGTCTAGCATCTTTGAATCTTTTTATTTAAAGGAAATTTGACATTTAAGAAAAAGTCAATATGCTCGTCCGAAAAGAAAACTTTAAAAAATCCAGAGTAATGTTACCTTGAGGGTTGCGGGATAAAAAAAGACCTAAGTATTCATGCGTTGATTGGTATCTCCCAAAACAAATTCAATCAGAATGTCCTTGATATATAGTTCTTGTCAATTGGGAGAGGGTGGATTAGTGAGTTTGGCGCTTTCTGTCTAACCTGAGGGTTCAATATTTAATTACGACATAGATCGAGATATATACGTTCCGATTTTTCAAAACAGTTGCCCATGTGCGTAATAATGGTCCGAGAGACTGACATGGAATAAGCGTCTAGTCGTTCGGATGGAGAAATAAACCGAGGCCCTGTGTCAGAGATGCAGGTCGGAGGGGCTAACCTGGAAAAATTGTTTAGTCTTATTTTATTTCAGAATGCCCTCGGGGTCATCTTGCTCCTCATCCTAGCGGCTATTGTCATTTCTAGGACCATGTTGTCCTTTGCCGGTAACTATCTAATCCCCTCTTACCCAACCCCCTTAAACTTCATTAGTAGGTTTTGTTCGAGGTGTTGATTGCTGGTTATTGTGTTCAGGGTGGGCTCGAGTGGGGTCTTACAACGTCCCAATGAGGCAGATTGATTAAGACTATTGTTCTGAAAATCAGTAACGAGATTCAATGAGTTGTCTTCAATCGTTCAGCTACGACATTAATTACATTTTAGAGTGGCCATCTTGAAAACAAACATGGCGGACAATCAGGAAGATTCTGACAAGATTTGTGACATATTGAGACGCAATGCATCCTACATTACGTTTGAGCTCGTAGATGTACATTTGGTATGGTTGCAACAGTTGTAATAAATTGATTAGCTAAGATATCAATTACATTTTAGAGTGGCCATCTTGAAAACAAACATGGCGGACAATCAGGACGATTCCGTCAAGATTTGTTATATATGTAAACTCTATGCATCCTATGCAAAGTTTGTGGTCGTAAATGAACATTTGGGATGATTGTAGGCCTAATACTTTCCTAAATTTGATTTTGAAATACATAATGTATTTTCAGATAAGATTACTCGAAATTCCAAGTTTGCAGTAACACTCAAGACTCGTTACTCTGACGTAGAGATCTCAAGTACTTGACAATTAAGAGCAAGCTTAGAACTGTCAACTAGTCTCTCAATACATGCTGATGACATGATAAACGTCTCGGAACTGAAGTAGGTCTTGTCATGAAAATTACTGGTATGAGTTTGACTTTGGTTTGCATATCTGTCATTTAAGTGGCAATAAGCTGGTCTATTTTGGACCTCAACAAGTGGACGAGTTCACGAAAAATGATTTACGATATTGATAGTTCATAATTTTGATCCAATGTCAAAATCCAATGACACGCAATGCATAGCTTACATATTCTGAACAATGACAGCAATGGAAGGCAAAGCATTTCTACTTTGACGAATGTCGCCGGTGTATGGAATAAGCTATGACATCATCCTTCGCACACCGCATGTAACATTGCTGTTTTGTGGAGAGAATGCTATAGACAGCTTTGAGCGCGATAAGGCCTCGGTTTGGGCAAATGCTGTTTCCGTGCTTTAAGGACATACCCTACAATAAGACCGAAGATATATAACCAAATCATTATCACAAGGATCGGCCTGTATCCTGGGCGTGATTTGAAAATCTGATACATATCAAGACGTTGGGGCCAAATCCAAGAACTTTGTTGACAGTGATATTACTATTATTGACCCAAAGTATTAAAAATGAAACTTTCAGGCCCGGTGTGAAAGGAGATGAAAGGGACCGCCAGTAGGTAATAAGGTGTAACGCGGACGTCAATCTGTAAATTCATTCCTCGGTAGCCAGTCGGTGCGCCTTTAAACAACCGTCCTTATCGCAACTACCTACTCGGTCACGTCAATATTTACTCTAGAGTCTGTATCATGAAACGAAATAATCTTGTTGTATTGATAGGGACAAGATAAGCTAATGTATCGAAAGTTAGACAAGATATGTAATGAAATGAAATGGAGTTTTACGTCCTATGACTTAATACATTGGTGACTTCCAAGGAAAGATATAGTTTGATGGCATGCTATTTCCTGAAAAATGCGCCTCAACAAAATGAAGGGGTTATCTTTGACCAATTTGGTATTATGCCAATTGTCGTGCAAAAGTCAATTTTGTCAGTTACTAAGCAAACTGGTCTTAATCTCTAATCTGAAATCAGTAAGTAATAAGAGACCTGAAGATCCAAAAAAAGAAAAGGTTCTACTTGAAGAATCCAAAGATGTTCTTTTGGGTCAATTGAAAACGAGAAAGAAACCATCATAAAACAATATAGGACAATCAGATTGTCTTAACTAAAGTCAATATTTTCGTTTTCCGTTTTCAAATTTGTGACATCTTAAGAAGTCTTGAAGGCCAAAAAATACATCTTGAAACAATTAAGCAATTAAATTTGTACTAATTTTGTTAATTACAGCAAATACGCCAATTAAAAAAATAAACATTTTCGTTTTCCTTTTTCAAGGAAATGCAAATTTGTCTAAAGGTATGACAGGTCCGTGAATCGAAATGACATGCAATGGCGAAATCCTAAACCAATATTTACGCGCTACCTGTAACCTAATTGCTAATTAGACAATTAGATTGATTAACGTTAAGTAATTAGTGACGTTGTGTTAACGTTTTGACACCGATCCTGGTCAAGCATTTTCAAATATCTAATAATAGTCTCATAAATAAACGAAGTACTAACGATCTGAACTGCAAGACGAAACCCGAAATTTAAAACCAGATATTGACGAAACATTGATAGCAGCTAATGAACTTTTCACATGAGGGAGTATATCAATCATAAGTGAGTTAGTATTTTGTAATGAAAAGTGGTATCAGGTGTCTAGAAGAGTAAGCATACCCTGTCTGATGCCACAAATAACAAAGTATATCAATCATAAGTGAGTAAGTATTTCATAATGAAAAGTGGTATCAGGTGTCTAGAAGAGTAAGCAAGTTGTTGAGGATTATGAGATTAGATGATCTATGACCCTACATCTTGGTTCCTTTTGGTGAATCCTAATTCCAGCTAGGTGCTTTGCTGTCCAGCAACAGAATTCTAGTAAAATAAGGCGTGGTTTATACCCGACAACCGAGCTTCAATATGTCATTTTGTATTTAAAAATTGGTTGATGTTCAACTTTGATCATTCAACTCCGTATCAAATTAATTACCATATAATTAGCATCAGTAATTACCCGCAATTACCTTCAGATAAAAACAGTGGTGATAAACATAGGAGTAATCGACGACAATTACTCCCAATTACCCCTCCACAGACTCAAGCGATCGAACAATGAACTGAAATAGAGTTTAACATCCGACTTTTCTCTAAATTTTGGACCGAACTAACTAAAGCTTGGAGTAAAGAAATGAAACGTAGTTTTATATCCTACTGTTCTGTATCTTATTGGACTAATGGAATGAAATAGAGTTTTATATCCTACTGTTCTGTATCTTATTGGACTAATGGAATGAAATAGAGTATTATATCCTACTGTTCTGTATCTTATTAGACTAATGAAATGAAATAGAGTTTTATATCCTACTGTTCTGTATCTTATTGGACTAACGAAATGAAACGTAGTTTTATATCCTACTGTGCTGTATCTTATTGGACTATTGAAATGAAGCAATTTTCTCCTTATTGCATACTGCATGGCGTCGTCAACACTCATGCATAATGTTATAGCTATAGTGTAAGGTAGGGTGTAAAACTCCATTTCATGCATTCAATTGATCTAAATACTGAGCTTAATATGGAAATTACTTTGTCCATGTAAAATATAATACGCTATCACCGTCAAAAAACACACGAGAGAATAAAATACATTAGCATTTATGTGATATCTTTTTAATAGATAAAAAAATTAAATAAATTGAAAACGTATCTAAGAATTATCGGGAGCATGATAATGGCTGTCGATAATTGGTCACTGGTCATGGCTGGACAATCACAGAGACTGGACATAGGATGGACTGGTTAATGGTATATGGTCCATTGGTTACGGAAGGCATGTATACATGTATGAAATTTGAAAACTGAATGAATGAATGAATGATTGAATACCTACTCATCGAAGAGTCCAATTGGTTATGAAAAGCATGCATAGAAATGAATGAATGAATGTTTGCATTTTTCATTAAAAAGTTATTCTGATGGATGAATGAATATAGATACCCCTTTTATTGAATAACCTCAATATTTGATGAATATGTGAAAGAATGAATGGTCAAAATATGAAATGACAGAACAGAACGTAAAACTCCGCCCATTTAACTTGATTTACACTGTGTAAAACAAAAGAAATAGATACTTCGTTATCAAGTCTAATTGCACAAGTAAGTTATCCTCCTCTCCCCCACCCATTCTTTCCAAAATACACACTCAACAAGCGCAAGCCCTACTACCCAATACAACACTTCTAGCGGATAAACCATTATTTAGATAACTAGCTTGACATTGGCAGCATTGTGCTCACATTTAAACACATCCCAAACAAGTACTTAAATGGTAAAAAGGACTGTACAATGAACATTTTTGGTAAACAGGTTATTTGAGAAAGGGGTTTGCAGAATTGTGCTCACATTTAAAGACATCCCAAACAAGTACTTAAATGGTAAACTGTACAATGAACATTTTTGATAAACAGGTTATTTGAGAAAAGAGCTTTGCAGAATTGTGCTCAAATTCAAACTGGTCTAAATCAGATGCTCATGTCTAAAATAAAGATAGATGCACAATGATATATATCGATAGTTTATTTGCAGAAAGAACACGAAAGCATTGTGCTCGAATTCAAACTCATCCCAAATGTACATCTATAAACATACTTTCCTTTCGTTATTTTTTTCACTAAAATGGAAAACAGTAATTCGGTTGTTCGGTTGTTTAAAGCATCATCAAAATGGAGTGGCCAGTGTCACGTTCGTATTTGCTTTAGCATACTTGTGGAGTTGATAAAAGTTTGGTTTAGAAATGAAACCGTCTTTAAGGCCATTAGACAAGAATAGATAGATAAAAAGACATTTATTTGCCTTTAAATTTAATTTACCTTTCTTCAATGTTGTCTTAGTTTTATTTCGTTTCATGTTGATCTTAATTCAACCTTTTTTATTTACCAACCTACGACTTCCGTGGCCTCTTTTAAAGGCTGCTATTCTGTACGAGTAGGTCCTTCACATATTAGAGATGGTCTTCTAAAGGATTTGAGCGTTCACAAGTAGGCTTAAAAGAGATTTTTTTACCTGCTTAAAAAACTAAAAGTAAACAATTTCACTGCCCTTGTTTTAAAATCGAGGTTAAAGTATTTTTTCGTGAGTAATTAAATGATGATGCAGAATTAGATTTGAGGGGGATTCGAACCCATAGTACGATAGAACAGACGAGAAAATGACCAGCAACAATAAGGAATGGGAGAGAGTAAGAACTAAGGATAATAAATCCCCAATTCTATATTGAGAGGGATTCTCAATACGAGACCACTTCTCCGTCTTTGTTTAAAACATGGATAAGTTTCTATTCATGTGCAGGCCCGTAAGGAGACTTGATTGTTAGGAGGGGCAAGTAATATATCCGGAGGAGCAATAGGGTATAGTGTTTAGTTGCAGTCAAGATATTGGTCAGCCGATAGAATTTCTATTTGGTGGGATATCTTTTTCGGCACATGCCCTAACCCAACAGCACACCCATCCTCATCCTCCTTCAAAATTCGAGGTATCAAATGAAACAATGTATATTATGATAATCTAAAATAACAGTAATAACGGCCCGCTGTACCCAGATAACCCTGACTAGGTCTTGCTGATACGAGTGGTTAAGTCAACATCATTCTGTGATCGGAATACAATCTCATCATATAACAATATTGAAGATTTGCCATCCATCTTCTCCGAGATAAAAGGGTTAATAAATACTCGAAAAAATAAATTTTATTCATTTTCTACCCTTGGTTTAAAATTTTGTTGATTTTACGAAAAATTAAGGATTATAGCCCAATCTTGAAGTTGATGACATCAAAGGAAAGGTTTGGGAAAGTTTCATATCTCATTCGCTTGCTGGAATGTTGATGAGTGATCGAGGTGATACCATGGTAAAACTACCAGCACCTTGAGCTCTTGCCTTACTCAGGCGGCTCTATAGTGTACGTAAAGTTGGGCTCAGACTGCATAGCGATTCAAAGTATATGTTGCAAACGACGTAAGAGAAATACGAAATGAGCAGCATGACTTTTTGATGACGTGAATTTGAAGCGTATTGATGACGTGATTGATGACATGATACGTTTTCATGACGTGATTGATGATGACGCGTCAAAATCTTAGCAACAGAAATGGATTGGAGAGTTACGTCCTAATTATTAGAAAAAAGATTGAAGAAGAATGGACTAAGATGTAGAAAATGAATGAACCGCCCTATTGTTCTCGTGTTTCTGAAATTGGGCGGAGTTGTAATATTATGGTTCGAGAAAATATAGAGAGATATCCGTACTCTGTTGACATTATCATAACTTTCAACTAAAAACATGGCCGATCTGTGAAGGAACGCACGTTACACATTGTAGAGATACGACTGTTTGCACAAGGGCAGCTCTGGGCGGATCGGATTTCCCATGCGCCTGACGTAACAATAGGCTAACGGTAGCCGTAATTGTGTTTCGATATCACACGAGAAGCAATGTTCCACTCTAGGCAAACAAAATTAAGATAGTCAAAATTGCCTTGTGTTATTTTTGTGGGTTTATTTGATCACACTGCGTGAACTTCTTGTGTTCCACTTTTAATACTTGTTGCGTTACATTGAAAACTGGTGAGATTTGGTAAAGGAGTACGGGTCGCTGGGCCCTTGACCACTTAAAATCGGAAGTTTTTGCCATTTTGACAACATTTTACTCTTTATAAGCTACTACTCTTCGCTATGTCATTTTGGTACCGTTTCAGGAAGCACAAACATATCTTCGTTTGCTTTACGAAACCGATCATAAGAATATAAAATATTTCATTACAAAGAAAAAAGACAGCTGTTAAAGGACACTCTTTTCACCATTCAAACTTACTGACTTTTCAGAAGCCCAAGAATATCTTCGTTTTTCCATTAAAGATGTATTGCAACAAATTACGGAGCCGGTAGTGACAATAAAAAAATATTTACGAGTAAATTAACGAGGCTATCAACTTGACGGGATGAAGTTGACAGTAAAACAAATAACGAGTAATTAATAACAATATTATAGGGTGATTAGACTGGATCGGATTTCATCAGGATCGATCGGATCAGATCAGTTTGGATAGGAAAGGTGAGCAGGGGTAGTTTAATTTTAATTGCCTAATTTGCAGTTTGGTGACAAAAGTGATGACATACATCGCAAATGTAACAAGAATTGTCAACGAAAGATCCCAATTATTGATGACGTAATATAACGATTTTCGTGTTTGACGTCATTGTTTTCTGAGTACAACGGATGTTATGACCAGATTGTTTAGTAGTTTGTATCGGAAATGATGTCATCATCTTTCTCGGATATACCGGAAGTGTTGGTAACTGTCAATGCCAAGATTAGATAAGAATCAACCTGGTTGACCAATTAAAGTCACGTGACAGTAATTTTGAACGTGTTGACGGTTCTGATAATTACAGATCAGATTAACAATATGTAACGGGATTCTATAATTAGACCAATTTGGCATGCCATTTCGCTGTTTCTTATGACTTGTAAATCAGTACGACCACAAGTTTTAGCTTTTGAGTTCAAAACTTAAGTTCGGCCTTCAGTACAATCAGAAAATCTTGAGCTCAAAATGTTAAATTACTTTTTCAGTACAACTAGTGTGTCCGGTTTCTAATGAGACATGGCGCGATTTACCATTCGGAAACACCTGAAGTTTCTCTGTGATCGGGTCTAACTTCGAAGAAAATATCAGAACCTATAGGCTACAGTCTAATACAACAAGATGACTTTAAGCCTTTGCTACTTTTGAGGTGTATTTCAATTGTCCTACTATAGGGAATCACGAAGATTTTATTATCTTGTTTAATATTAAATCAAAGTATCATTATAATTAGACCAATTGTCCTAAAAAAAACAATTTGCAGTTTCGCCAAACCCGAGATCAATAAGCATCTTCACAATCTCACCTCATCGGTTTAGATGATGACGCGATAATGGCTGACACTGTCGCGTGACACTTCCTGTGAGGGTGTTTCTCACTATTCTCACTTCCAATTTGTATCACAGAGAGAGCAAAATGAGGAACATTGCCATGCATTGTGCAACAAATGAAATATTGTCTGTATAGTGGCACTGGCCAATTTCCCAATTTCCGACTGACGAAGGATCTTTAACATGTGCATCCTGTAGCACATGATGCAGTGGCATATGGTTCTATCCCGACAGCCATACGAGGGATCTTTAATGCACATAGCCTGTGACACACAGATCCTTGCTCAGGTACAATTCCGAGCTATATTGGGGACAATCCCCGAAGTTATGGGTTACCGAGCAAGAGCGCAACTTGCTGAACCAAAACGCTTCATCTTGACTACTCAAAAGATTCTTCCGATGGGATTTCGAATACTCTCAAGTCTTCTCAGAAGTTTTCGGATCATAAAACACGACCTTGTATTTTGTCCCTCTTAGCAGGTACAATTCCTATTTTGGCAGTTGAGCTCCGACATGATCCGAACAGTCTACATTCTTCCAAGGGGATTTTGAATACTCTAACGTCTTTGTAGTCATTTTCAGGGCACAAAAAACACAAACTTTCATCATTCTTTTTCTGTATCTCTAGTTCATATAAATTATTAATTAAAGCATCTCTTACGTCAGTACGATATAAATATTTTGTTTTTTGACATGTCTTTATTGAAGCTTGAAATGTTGATCAAATAAATTGTCACATGATAGCTTTAATATTTAATGTCGAATGAAGAACCAAAGCGTAACAAGGGACAATTTAATCTATCTCTGAAATACGTCATCAATTATTCACAGCTACACTTAATACGCATTTTGAATATATAACGTTTACGAGGCAAAGATGTTCAAACTTCTGTAACACCTGCTGCCACTGGGCGACATGGATTGTCAACTCGACTAGCATTTAGAGATGGGGAGTATCAGAAATAGCTGATTGGTTTTGTGGACTCCGAGTTGAAAATGCAAGATGGAAATACAAAACGTAACAGTTACATGGACTCTTTGAAAGGGCTGTCCAGTTGATAAACCTAAATACCAAATGTAAATTATTAGTCCAATCGAACAATTGTTCGAGAGAAGGGAATATGAACCAGGGTTAAAGGCCTTAGGACAATCTTAACGTCCAGCATTCGTAGTACTGACTTGCGTGAAAAAATCCCTCTATTGGACACTGTAACGTTATGCATTCATTACACCAGAAAGGTTCAAAATACAAAGATATACAACTCCAATTCAAATTCAATTCAATTCAATTCCGTACAAAATATTCAAAACGAAAAAAAAAATGTTGTCACAATAATTATATACTTAACCAATCATGTTTTCACAGTTTAGCGATGGGCATTGCAGGGGGTCCTCATTATAGCACCATGGCTGCTAAATAACAATTACAGCCCTTTGTAGCCGTGTGAATAGCGGGCAAAATATCATAGCGGCTAAAACAAAGAGAATATAAAGGATCAAAGGGGCCGCCTGGTTAATATTGTTAATAATGACCACCCAACTGTGCCAATAGTGATAATATTTCTATTAACAAGTATTCTGTAGCTAATTGATTAATTCGCGACCCCCTGCGACGATTTAAGTTGGAATAGCATCATTAATAAGCAAAAATATGCAAAATTATAACAGCGCCATTTGTAATCTGTAAGGTGCGCTAATTAACGATGCAGGTGGTTTTTTTTGGACAACATTGGCGTTTCTCGAATTCATATGGTGTTTCACACTCTACAACAAGGTATGAAGTCGGCAATGGAGTAAAATTTTGTTCTTTCTTGTCCAAATCTGCGATAGAAATAAATCAAGTATATTCTACTACTCTACCTCCGACAATACTATGGAATGGAGTTTTACGTCCTACTTTTTTCCAAACAATCTAAACGCTAAATGTTCGCTATTCCAGTACTACTTATTTCATGGAACGAGCTATTATTCAAACAACAAAGCAGCAAGGAATGGAGGTTTTCGTTTCTTCGTTTTCCAAAACCAGCGATCTTAGCGTCAACGGTAGGCCATGACGTATAACAAGTAGCATCAAGGGAGCCGTTATCACTCAACATGGCTAATCAAATCAAACAGCCATTTGTCTCGTTAATTCTCGCCTAATCTCTCGAGACCTCCCACAATTCATTGTTTTAAAGATACATGACGATCTGCTCTATTGTTTAATTTTGACACATAACATTTGTTTTCGTTTTCTTTTCAGAAATTTGAAATCAGATTCTGAAATCTCGGTCTCATTTTTTATGGTAGCCTTCAAACTAGGGTTTCAGGAACGACAACATAAAGATCAATTGCTGCAATTAATGGCCCTTCAGTTTCAGTAAAAATCTAAGCAAGTTAGAGCTAGGCTACCTTGACAAGAAAATGCAATTTGCATACGGTAATGACAAAGTCAGTCGCAAATTGGCAACTAAAGATTTATAAAAAAAAAAAACGAAGAAATTACTGGTCAGCTACCAAATATTAACTATCCGAAACACATGGTGCCACTCTTCGACTGGGTTCATGAATTCGGAACCCTATTCCGTTTTTACAGTACCATTAACGTTCATCATAAGATTTTTTCCGAAATATATGCCGAGAATTTATTGTGTTCTGACCTCAAACGGAGATGAAATTTCCTTATAGAAGTAGTCTAAGGCTTGAAATGAAGGGTTTTGCTTCTAAATTGGCCCACAATGTCCCTTAATAAGAACAAATTCTTTGATGTTCCATCAAATCGTATGAAACTGACACCCGAGTCCCTTTAACCCTGTCCAATATTCAGCGTATCGGAAAACTGTCAGAAACTTCAGTGCCAAACGACTTATTTCCCGCTCTCACTTTCCAGCCGATTGCCAAGTAAATTAACCCCGATGAGATAAAACGAGCTAAAACAAGGTCTTCAAATCACCATATTGGTAGTAATGAGTGATTGGCAGCCTATAGATTCCAGTCGGTCTGGGTTGGAATCAATTGATTTCGGAGATGCCTGCAGTTGCACCCTAATGGAGATTCAATCCAGTGTAGACTTGGAACTGTAGAAATCGTTTAAAACTTTTCTTATTTTCACTAGGCTAGAGACATTTATAAACTCACAGGCAAGGTCAGTCGGTGGTTCGGATCGGTGGCAGGAATATAGGACGACTCGTCTCTTTAACACGTCCAAAACATTCACATATTCTTATTCTCCCTTCAGTAGGTAAAACTCGTATTATGGAAAGAGATAATAAGTATGAGAAGGACGTCACTAGGCCTTCATATCATGTTGACCCACATAAACGTCAGAATGCATGTGCATTTTTGGTATATGCCAGTACATGTCGTACGTGCACAAGCAGGTATCACACAGCCTGATTTTGTCATTCACAGACCTGAATGTAGTAGCAGAAAGAATAATTCTAAACGATGAAGCGTTTAACAAGATAAGACAAACTTCAAAATGCCTTTGCATTGTTTGCATATTCAAGTATGTCGTACGTGCACAAGCGGGTACTACAAGTAGTCTGATTATGTCATTCACAGACCTGAATTTAGCACCACCGAGCTCGATTCTAAACGATGAAGAGTTTCAACCGGCTTGTTAACAGATCTCGCGAATTAGGGGGGAAATCTCACGAGATTTGACACCAGTTCTTCCAATCGGTTTGAATCGCTGATGAAAAAAGTCTAAAAACTCGTTTTCTTATCGCCGTGTCACGTTCCCATGAAAATAATTCATGAAAAATGTGCAAATTAAATCAGTTGGCAATTCATCTTAATTTGAGACCTGTAAACTATGTCTAACCTTCTTGACATTATTACGATCATCCAGCCCTGTAAGGGACAAAAGAGTTGTCCCTGCTATAGTGATTGGAATAATTCTATTTGGCTTATTAAATTGTGGATATCGCTACTCGAGGCCTAACCTGTCAATACGATGTCAATTCAACTGATTTCAAGAGAGTTGATGGAAAGGACGGAATTATTACGCTATGAGACGAAAACTGGCATTCCGGAAGTACGGTCTACGAGACATAAAGCGTTTCTGGACAGACAAGTTCTATGAACAGTCCAAATTTGACTGATTTGCATGAAAGATGGTCTTGTTTGAAGAAAACCAAATTTTGGGCAATCGCGATCAAACGATAATGGCTTCACATTTAAAGGGACTACAGGTCAAAATTCTTTATGAAAAGCGTTGCAGGTGGCTTTCAAGATTAAAAAAGCCATAAACATATCCCTTATAACTTTTCGGTCTGAAGTTTAAGGCTAGCTCATTACGTCATACAAGGCACAACCCAGCGTGGTCCTTAAACAAAATGGACGTCATCTAAAACTTCATGTCTACCGTCTTTCAGCTGGTATTTCCCACAAACCTAGCAATGACAAGCCAGACAGAAATTATTGTCGTCTGCCACAGAAACAGAAATGGCGGTGACATGAAATTGACATGTCGTCAACAAACTGACTTTGATTTTCATGTCTCGAGCTGTTGTCAATTACAATATGGCGGCTGAAGACAATTTCACGTCACTAAGCAACAAGAGAAGACAACTCTAATGTTTATTCATTATTCTAAGCAGTGACAGTAAATAAACTTTGTATTCAGTTGACGATAATTGAAGAACATTGAAAGTTTTCATGGTTTTATTTTCTCAGTCAACAAGATTTAATTGTGAGACATGTATCCAATGAATGCCTGTAACATTCTTGACAAGCCAATCAACAGGCATGTTGTAACGTTTGATGGTTAGTCTCGGTCAACTGGGCGCTATAGCTTACGTATTCAAAGATTTCTTACGTTTTTCTTTACATGACCTTTACAAAACAATGCCTTTTTGTATTTAATAAAGATCTCACAATGTTATGCACCCCCTCCCCCAACCCCTTGACTACGACCACACCTTACTTCAGATTCACACACATAAACAGCGTGCCCATTAATAATCTGGTAGACCAAGACTACAAATGACCATCAGGTTCGAACAACCAGTACCACTAAGACAACACACCACATAATTCACAAATAACAACTCCATGAAGTGTTGATTCACAATATTCCAGGGATTGTTTACTCTTGCTATTACACCATAACTCAAAATAAACAGCGATTTATAACAGGTCATAGAAGCAATTAAAATCGGTGACGTGGGGTTAATTCAAGGTTACGGGAATACAAATTTGAACAAATTAATGCGCAGGTGCGTTGTGGAGATCTTGTCGATGACAAAGTTGCTCAGGTCATTTCGTGCTGTAAATATATTGGACTGCAATTTCATTCATTTCGAGGTGCTCAATGAAAAGGCCATTAAGATTCTCTTTGCATAGATTTGCATAGTACCAACACGACTTATAAGGAAGCCTATTCATGACAAAACCCGATTCTCATTGGAAGTCGAGTAGTGAATAAGAACCTAGTCCCAATTGGTTGTACTGAGGAACTCAATCCTAATATCGAGTAACCGTACCGCAGGGGTATCCAAGACTAAAAAACCCTCATTGTGGAGTCAAAGGTCACTATGAATGTACATGTAGTTTGTATGGACAAAGGCAGTTATACCGGAAGTGCAAAAGCAATGCAGTGCCGTTCAATCCTGACCTTAAGTGAACATTCTCGAATGAAGTTAAGCTAATCAAAATAAACATCAACACCCCCATCCCTTCATATAGCAATAAAATAATAAACAACCAATTTAATGCCGAGTTAGTCTCACAACAATCCCAATAAATGTAACCAATTGTCCGATTGACAAAGACTATTTGCTATGCTTGTCACTACCCGCGGGGCTTTAAAATAGCTCCAAATAGCCTTAATCTCAATTTATGGCATTCAAAGTTTTCAAACTCGTAAAACTTCCGTAATACGCATGTCTGATTTCACCTGTCAATCACAACGCCACCTGTCACGTGCTATACCGGATGTTATTTTATGGAAAAACGGTGTAACTGTAAATGCTGCCAGCGTGAAATTCGGTTCCCATTGAGAAGAATGAATGACAGGGCTATAAACACGTCGTAAATTACAAACGAGGCCCAAATTCATATTAATGAGATATTAGTCATCATCAGTCATTTCGGAAATTTAAATAAAATGTTTACATCACGTGACAGCATTTCGAATTTTTGAATATAATCCTTTAAACATATCTCGCTTTTTTATCTGACATCAATTTTTTTCATATTACATACATTTCTTATGGTACATTCAGCTTTTCACAGGATTTCCAAGAACTGTCCTAGTCCAGTATTGACATGTGAATTTGGTGGCAAATAATTAAAGTTTGGCGCCGCATTTTAGTACATCAATATGCTGATCCTTTGCCGTAATTCAAAAGCAGTTGACCTGCGTGATAAAATTCATATTTGACTGTCAAATTTTCCATAAGTCGTATAAAACAGACGTTTATCACGAACTGACGGATTATTTTGGTGTAATTTGAAGTTGAATATTTTTAATATAAGTGGTTACCATGAGAATAAGGGGGAATGCTGTTGCTAGGTAACAGGTATGCTTCGTAATGTCTTCCTAACAGTTTGCTATTCAGGATGACACGAACTGGCATCTAGACCCGAACATACTAGACATTTTATTCATGTACATTACAAACAAGAACAAAACGGACTAATTAATCGAGGCTATCTCACCTCCAATTTTATGTTAGGGGCGTTAACTCGCGATTGATATCTAAGTCATGCGCACAATTAAAACAAAGATGAAGAGATTTTAAGAAGAATGAAAAATTTTGGCATCAATAATTCCCCTATTCAGACCCTAAAACCCCATTCATCGCTTCCTGGCCCCTAAAATCGTTTCTCACAATAAATCGCCTTTAATCAGCGACGACAGTACCTACTTAATTTTTGGCTTAGGGTGTCAAATGCTTGTGGGAAAAAATAAAAGCTCTTGACAATAGGTACAACAAAAGACCAATTTTCTGCTCAGAGATTTTGTTGACCTGTCTGTTTAGGATATAGGACAGAAAAAGACACAAGTCTTCTATTGTTTTACTGTTTAGTTTTGTTTATGTTCGCGTGAAATAGGTGTTCCCTTGCTGTTTACCTGTTTTTGTTTTAAATTTGTCACAGAAGCTGAACCAATGCCACTCAAAACCTATTTTATTTTCCTAAAGAATTTGGACTCAATGGACACCTAATTTGAAAATTGAGTGCCCAATTTGAAAATCGAAAAGTGGCGCACTCTCCAAGTCCTGATCTCCTAAAAATTTTCCTTCAAAACGAGAGAAAATAACCATTAAATTTACTACTACTTGCAATTGGAAAGACAGATTAAAATTGTCGTTTGAGGTCCAAAATGAAGATGCTGCTTTGTCAGGCGATACAATTGAAACAAATTATTTGAACACAGCAAAACACAACACAACACAACTTCAATAGTCAAGAAGCCAAACGTAAACATTAGAAGAACCACATTACGTGACGTGAAGGTTTAATTCGTTAAACGAGCGTTCTTTCCGTCAATTTGTAAAATTAGAATTTTAATAATTAATCACCCGCTTTTGTTAGAATAAACGCCAGGTAAAAGGAGTAGAGTACACTTTAATCACATCTTATAAATAATTTACCGGAAGTGACGTAACATGTGGTATATGATCAGTACTGACTAATGGTTGTTGATGTCGATTCGGGACTTTGGTGTAATTGCCACTGAAAGCAGTAGATGACTATCAGCACAAATTGAAATAGACTCGTTCAAACAATATTTAGCCTTGATTAATTGAAGTATATTGGAGTAATGTAAAAGGAAAATTTAATTTTGAAAAGATCTCATCTTTCAGATCTGCGCATGTCTATTTGTGATTGCTGCGATAACATTGGTGATTGGAACACATTACTTTAAAATTTCATCAAAACTTTTATGTTTGACAAAACGCAACCTAAAGTATCTACATTTAAATGACACCGGAAGTAAACGCATTTTGATTGTTAGTTACCTTATTTCAATGATTCTTTAAGCGTATAACCGGAAGTAACCCATTTTAACCGAAAGTAACCTCATTAAAGAGTAACATTATAATGAGTCTATATCCGGAAGTAACCTCATTCAAGGGAAACGTCTTATTTGGAACATATTACTGAGTCTATAAAGGAAAGTAATCGCATTCAAGAGTAACATTATAATGAGTCTAAGACCGGAAGTCACTATTTTGATTAATAATATTGGAACTTACCTCCCAATTAAGGAATTATATATAATCCGTAATCTGAAATGTACAAAATAGAAAAAATGTGAAAATAATGTACATCTATCCAGAGAGAATAAAGGGGGGTAGTTCAGTGAGTGTACAACCGGAAGTGATTAAACTATAGCCCCGTGAACAGATGGAAGAAAGTAACATTCAAATATGGGAATGGAGAATGAGGGGGATAATTTGGGTGGTTACCAAATGCGCAATGTTGTCCGGGGTGAATAAAACTGCTCATTTGAAGGTAACCTGTCAAAACCGGGTGGTCTATGGAGGTAAAAAATTCAACCAAACGAGGTTTTTTTAGAGAGAGTTTACTGTCTCCAAGGACACAAGACTTTGTCATTCGGAAAAGATCTTGAACGATCCAGAATAGAACGATTTCGTCATTGTTGAAGTTATGATCTCTGTCAATTAACATACTAGCACGACCAACAAGTTCAACAGAGATTTCTGACATTTCCCGCCAAAAATGATAATAACGTGACGTATAAAGATCAATTGGAAGTAAATAATAAATGAAATCGATGCCAAATGTGTAAATAAATTTAATACGTCTGTCTCACTGATTGGAACATCACGATTATCAATTACCGCCAAATAATAAACTTCAGCAGACGACAAACTCAATCGCAGACGACTTCCTGTGAGTCGATTGCAAACATTTTAATTATTAATTGATGTAATACGAGACTAGAGTAGTCTTGTTCAACCAGTTTAATATAATATACACGAAGGTAGTTGAACATGTGCTTTAAAACAGGCACATATCGCTTAACATTGAATTCGTGGTTTCAAAGTGTTTTGCTTCATAATTGTAAACAAATTGCGACGTTCGTGTCCACTCAAGGGTGACTTTCCACCTCTTATCACCTATCAAGTAACCGACTTGCAAAACGGAATACACGTACAACCCGGGGCCCATTTCCAGAATTTTCATGTTTTTTGGTCTATGACAAAAAAGCAGCATTGGTCTCGTTTACTCCAGCCCAGAAACCGACCTGTGAAAGGAGACTATAATTAAATCTATAAAATATTAAAAACAGATCGCTGACAAGGCACGTTTTCCGTAACCTTAATCCGTGTCATCACAAGCCTAGATTACAGATAGGATTACACTATTTCCCGCCATTTCCATCGTTTTCCACCACTTTTTACAATCCTGCTATCCCTTATCATTAACCCAGCGTTATTGCAGGAACAAAAGCACGCGACTGGTGCTAGATTCACACCTAGCACGTGATAAAGAGCACGCTCAGTAAAGAATGTGTAAACAATGGGGAGGTAACTCATATTAAAGATTCCATCACCCAGACATGTCGCAAGAATGGGGAGTCGGTTCCGTCTAAATCAGTAGGCGGGGTGTAGACATGGTCGGATTAAAGAGTTAATATTGTTGAGTATTGGACCAATTATAAACTTCCGGTGACTAAATAGTAATCCGGGAATTATGGGAAATTGAAATTGTATTGTCAAACTTCGGTTCTGATGCGTGCCAATTATCAATTTGTCCAAAATCTTGCATCTCGAAATCAGTCTTCAAATTTATTTATCACGTTTAGCATTTGACGTTCGTAAATAGTCTGCTTAGGAATTTCTTAGGATATGTTTGTTCCTTCCGGTACCCAAGTATCAGAATTCTGCGGTTTTTGCTTTGTATTGTGGACTTTTGTAGTCAATTTCTATATCCAATATAAGTGTATTTTGAGAAGGGTTACATATTGATTCAAAAGAATATTCCTGAGCATTGTCTTCCAGGCCTCTTAGGGTCAACACTTAACCTGAAACGACAAATTCCCTTGGCATCGGCGCACAAATCTAGAAACTTTTGATACATGCACTCCAATTTCGTGTATCGGATGTTAAACTACACACGGAACACAGTAGCTGGTGAAACAGGACACCCCTGGGACTCGGGAGTGACGTCTCATTACTGATTGATTGATAGCCTCTCGTCCTTCTTGATTAGTCCCAACTTGAAAACAATATGGCCGCCGTCATGGGTCGCTGTTTTGACTTTATTAATAAATGTGGTACTCTAAATACAATACGCTGTGGGTGCATTTGAGATGGGTTTTGGTAGAAATAATACCATAATTTGAAACTATTTTTGTACGGAGCGACAGAGAAAGAATGAGTTTGGTCAATCACCAGCTTCTAGAGGTGTTCCCCGATAACCAAAGTTGTTATCCTTACAAAACATGTGTATGCAGCAAGCATTTGACGTGGGAAACTGGTGCAAGGCATGGTCCACTGAGGGAGGGAGGGGGGATTTGGTTAAGGCAGAAAGGAATTCAATACCATCACAGAAGATTTTTCTATGCTCCTTTTCTTATATGGACCAAGGACCAAGTGCCAATGTCGACCTTTTAACCTGTACAGCCCTGAAACTTAGTTCCAGAAACAATTAATCAAAGACAATGCTAATTGATTGTAATCAGGCCGGTGGAGATTGTCCTGATGAATTGCAAATTAACCATTTACATGCATGATGATGGCCGTATTGGATCTTAATGGTTTTCGAGATATACTCCTCAATACTAGCTAGATATACCAGTTGGAGCCAGCAATAGAGCTGGACAGGAAAGCTTATCTATTTCCAAACTCCACTACTGGAGCATGGGGATAGCTCATTATTGTTTATGGCATCGTGAAGATGTGTTTATGACTATACCGGACATCAAGAGTTCGTCGTCAAATAGCACCATATTCGCGATCTACTGAACCTCAGCACTGTGAGGGTCGTCACTCTGCGTCGCATTCACATATTCTTCCAAACTTGCCTGTCAACTGGACCTGATCACTATGTCAGGTCGTCACTTAGCGTCATTTTTCAATCAAGGGAAGATAATAAATTGATAATATATTGACAAGTCATGAGAATGAGTATTAAAAGCCATTAAGGTAGGAGATGAAATAATGGCAAGTTAACAACTTTAGATTAAAATCTCTAATGAAGCGAACAGACTCGTTTCAACTGTTTGTCAACATTCACAATTTATGATCGAGTGTGATGCTAAAAATAAACCGACAATCAGGTCTGGGTTAGCCGGAACATTATACCTGATATTGTATACATACAAAAGGCTGGCATAGTTACATGTGCTCTGATTGGTCTGGTGTGGTAGTGGTTCTTGGTAATTGATATCTTAACTACTAATGCTTTCAATGTTCCCGGAGCTTTGATTGGTCGTGGTACAAGGTGGTATAGGCGCCTAGCAATAAATATCCTAACTACTTTCAATGTCCCGTCAGTTCTGATTGGTCAATTACAAGGCGGTAGCGGTACCTGGTGTACGATATCCCAACTAAAAGGGTTTTTTTTCAGCTCTGATTTGTCCATGAGCCATGCACTAACCCAACAAATCTGAACATATCCGTTCTTTGGAAGTGATATACGGATGGGATGATATCGATATCCCTGGGATAACGTGCCGATATGGATATCCCAGGGATAGCGTGCCGATATCGAAATCCCAGGGATAACGTGCCGATATCGATATCCCTGGGATAACGTGCCGATATCGATATCCCAGGGATAACGTGCCGATATCGATATCTAATCCGAGGAACGGGCTGATTGTATTTGTCGGGCTAGGCATGATCCTTTGTCAATAACAATACGACATAAAATCATTGTACTTAAGGCGTCGAGTAAGTAACTCACTAAAAAGTGAAAAGGGTCGAGCAATCAACACACAGAATGACTCGAAGCTTTTCACCGAAAGGGCTCAAAGGGTAAAGTATGAACAGCAACGAACCCAGATGTTCACTACACTGTATATGTACATTGTAGAAAAATTGAAAAATAATTTTACATATTTGTCGTTCATGCAATTACCGCCAGCTGTGCAAATTTGTAGAAAAAATAATCACTGAGCAAATCATTCTCGATACGCACAGGGTTTATTAGTACGCTACTCCGCAGCAATTTAATAAGTAATAATTTTCATTAAGCAATTAGGACAATTCGCCGATAATAAAAGCAAAATAACGAGCGCTGATTGTCTCAATTATGGAACATTTTTAAAATCTACGGAGCATGACGACCGACAAATACTCAATAAAAATAATTCACAAGGATGTATTTTTTTCAAAATGATATCCACTTTTTCATCAACAACAATTATATGAATTCGTGAAGCCAAGAAAATCAAAAATGTTCTGGGCGAAAATTTGAAAAAAATGACGATGTAGGACGATGGTTCCATTTGGATACGTTCTCCGTTTTCGTCTACGGGCTACGTAAACGTTTGTATAACTAGGTAATGAATAATACCGCAGATGCCCTTAATTCATACTCATGATGCAAAGAAATTTGAATTCTATTTAAAAAGTTGTAATGGTGATGGTGATTAACGCAATTCGAGGTAGGTCCACGTCGGCATTTACGGTCAATCTGGGACTACTCTGGAGAATCATTGCGACAACCTTTGTCGCATAATAATGTCGCATAATCAATACATGTAAAGGGATGGATGCAAATGCAAGTATCATTAATGCAATAATTTTAAGCGCGGACTGCAGAGGACGCATTACTATCAGTATGAGGTAGATTTTCTCGACAGCATAAGGGAAAGTGTAGTAAATATTACAGCGCGGACTACAAAGAAAGCAAATCGACACATCCGTAAATTACTTATCACCCTCTTTTCTCACAGATTATCTTGTTTTTTTATCAAAACACATAACAATTTGCCGATTTCTAAATTACCATAAAACAAATTTAATCCATAATTTTGTACGGCATTAAAATATAATAGGGGCAATAGATCATATGACCAGTTTGATAATGGACCGTAATTATTGGGGATATTTTGGGGCACTTTAATTCATAAAAACGTGAATAAAAACAAGAAAAAGCTGGTAGAATTTGAGACCAACACCCATCATTTAAGCAGAGTCGACAAGTTGTTATCGTAGATATATCTCAATAATGAAAAACCCAAGTTTTGATCGTGGATTGAGATAGACACGGCATCTGAGCTTCTCGATCCTTGAACAAGGCTCATATCACATTGCCGAGATGAAAAAATATGATATCTTGAAATAATAGCAAGACCAGGGGTATATTAATATAGTATATAACTTCACAATCTTGTCTTTGTTAGAACGTTGTCAGGCGTAACGCCATCTTGTATAATTAACAACGTTACAAGAACGTTCCTGCACAAGAAATGATGACGTTATAACCATAAGTGCATGACGTAGCGTTATTCTGTGTAAAAATTATGTGCTAAATTATTCAAAATGTATTTCAGTTTTTCTGATTGTGCGAATCGCATTAATAATCAGTGAAGTCTTGTGTAAGAAAGGTGTGTATATTGAAATAACATCCTGCAAAGAAGTGTGGATTTTGAGCCGAGCTCTGGACTGAGTGTCAAATTTTTATGAGCCAATTAACATATTTTAATGTAGACGAACACAGGTGGGTTGCGAAAACTTCCTGAAGTCCATCTTCATAAAGTCAAACTATTACGAACTAAGTCATAATGTTTGCAGTCTGTCTGTCCAGGACAGGTCTGATTGAGCTGTAATCACTGGCGTACAGTCCAATCAAATTCCTGCATTCCATGATGCAGGAACAGTGACCATTACAGTCAAGGTATACGACGAAGTTCGTTATAGCTTGACATTGTGAAGATGCTCAAAGCCAAAACTTTTCTTGTTTACAGTAAGTCTTAGAAAAATTTCCTACTGGGCGCTCATTAGACAAATCAGGATCAGAAAAGTGGGGCGTAAAACTTCATTTTAAACAAATTACTATAAAGCTACTATGAACTATACTTTATGAATGAATTATCCTGAACAATGGATAAGAGTCAATAATAGGAAATAACAGTGATATAGATATCTCTATACACCACAATTAGAACAACAATAACAAAAGAACTACAAGATAACAATGTCAATAACAATAACAAAAGTCTTAGGTCAGAATGATCTGACACATGTAGTCAAAAAACTTTCATTAAAAACACTCAAGCTATGTTGATGCCAGATATTCCTGACTTTCATGCAGAACCTGTTTCTTGAAAACACTATGATAAAGTTTAATTCAGGCCTTATCTCATTAATGTCAAGCTCTTATTTCGGCTATACTATGATTTCGAATGGGATTTGGTGGTACTCCTACACCTTGAAACAGTAGACAGACCGGCAAAAAATCTGCAGTTGTTATAAACTAAGAGAGGCAACGCCCATAGAGAAAGGGGCTTGAAATGCGTCAGTTGTTAATTTACCTCGCTGCTTACTGTATGGCTTACCCTGTCTTCAGAAGTGGGACGTAAAACTCCATTTCATTGTCTACTGTTTGTACAGCTTCCGAGACCATTCGGTATCTTAGAAGGTAATTATAAATAATAGGACAAAAGCATTACCCGTGGACAGCACGTGACCTTTGTAGAGAAAGGATTCCGAGGGGATGGGGATTGGCTTAGACAGGCCAAATATAACTTTGCTCCCATCGCCACCAAAAAAGGATTAACAATGAACAGCTTGTGTCCCTACCAAAACTTACCAAAACCGTGGTCGATGACGAAAATGCCAATGAATAAGTAATTTGTCACAAAATACTGTCCTTGGACAGCATGTGGCCTTCGGAGGCTTAGCACGGCCACTTGAGTTCTGAAACGAAGAGACGTGCGACCACAGCGGGGATCATGTACCAAATCATTTTGTCATTACCATAAAGTATATTGACGAGACAAGGTGTATTAAGGTATCACTGTGTGTAACAATGTTCGGAATTCATGATTATATCATCGTCATGTAAATCACTATTGGTGTCAGATTTCACCGTCATCATAGCCGCCATCTTGGATATTTTACGACAAACGCCTGCCGTTATCAAACTATTTTACGACCAATAAACCTATTTGTGTTTGTCGTTATTGAATAAATAACCGCCAGGTGTCAGTAAAGTGTAAAGATATTTCCTATTAAGGTCATTAGTGACCTGAATTTCAATCCGTTAATACGAAAATAAAGACGTATTGTAAAATATATGTCAGATAAGCCACGCCCCCTTCAGATCATTATAGGCAATTGTGATACGTGATTCGATTCCAAAATGCACTTTAATTTCCTTCTGTACATAATCAAAGGAACTTTCAATTTTCTTAGGCAGGGATGCAATGCAATAGCAAGGCTTAAAGAAACGAAAAGACGAGTACTGTGTCTTCACAATGTCCAGCTATTACGAACTTAATAGCTTGACAAGACGGACAAGGCTTAAAGATGCGAATAGACGCGGTGGGTGGTGCGGTACGGAATTATAGATACAGTAGAAATGTGGAAGGAGAAACTCATATCCGCATCGTGTCCGGACCCGTACGTGTTGTGTCCGCTTTCCAGCTGCGCTGTACATCTTAGTTCTATATTTCTATAGCAAATCATCTTTAATTCATATCGTTCAGAAGAAATTCTTTGAAAGCAAATATAATCAAATTTCAATGGCGCAAGAGCATATGTCTACATATCTAAGTACAAAAAAGACAACGAATCGAACGCACATGGCCAATTCCCTGCAGATCGCTGCTGACCTTCGTGCACTCAGTTTACTATATTAGTAGAATCATTTCGTATCGTAACCCCATTGTCATATGACACAAATATTTTTGCGTTACGATAGGCTACGAAGCGCGGGAATTCCTTCGTCAGGCAGTCTCGCTAGTCCGCCATATTGGATTGCCAATCCAATGGGAAACGAAGACTGACACAGTCCCGCTTCATTTCTTACCGCCTTATCACGTCAAATCTTAGCTAAAAAAACTTTGAAGTTTTAATTGTTTTTGAGATAAAATCCACCCATTAAAATTTCATATTCCAAGGTTATATCGTTTCATATTATTTATGATTAAATGTTTTCTGAAATTTGATCGCAGCCTCTTAGCGACTAACGCTGGGTGGGTTAAGGCGTCCAGTGAGCGGAACGAACAGCAAGATAGTAATTTAATATGCTTGAAAAAACGATCTAACTCAGGAATGCTTGGGTAGTTCTTTGAATTCATAATTAATTTGAAGACGAAATGAAGCGAAAATGACATATTTTCGTTCCGTGTTGTATATTTCTTAACCATGATTATCATTGCTTCTCTAAGGGCATATAAGTAACAAAGTTATGAAGAAACTAAAGGCAGTGGGCAACGGAAGAAGAATGGAGGCCTTATGCCCAAGAGGCCCTATTTTGCAAGGGGAAGCCATGGGGGCCTAAATCTCGAAAACTTAAGTTAAGACGATTTTTAGTGTTCCTGCCTCATGATTGGTCAATCATTAAGATTAATTTAAAATTAATCATCCAATCAGATTACTGTATTTCTGAAAAAAAACTCTAGACTTCTAGACCAGCCAGGACAATCGTCTTTCTGTCCTCTAAGAGTCCAAGGTAACAACATCCGGTGTTTGGGTTTCCAACAATGACTAAATCAATGCTCTTTGGAAGCTCCTCGAGGTAAACCGGAAGTGAACTCTTCTCTATTGGGTTTCAAAAAGATACATGAATTGATTTTCAATTCCCATCTACTTAAACTATTTTTCTTAATGTTGATTTTATTCTCAAAGTTTGTATTGTGTTAACAATAATAACCTTCTTATCGATTCGATTGTGTCACCAGATGAAATGGAGTTTTACGTCTTACTTCTCTGGTACATTCTAGGCTAGTAAAGACAATAATGAGAGAAATTTTTCCTCTTTTTCAATTTCCACCTGATGAGTGATTTTTGGGGGTCTCGGTTTATTGTCCAATCCGAACGACTGGATGCTTTTTCTAACAACAATAACCTTTTCATCGATTGTGCCAGCAGATGAAATGACATGGAGTTTTGCGTCCTACTCTTTGCATCAATTTGGGTTAACGAGAACAACTAACGTCATCGAGTGTGTAATGAGGTTACTTTGCCAGAAGATTGCCGAACCTCACTCTATATATACCTTTCTATCTGGCATCTTGAACGCGTAGTCTGCAGCTCATGGGATGTCGATTTATTGCTCCATTCGAACTATACACATTTTCGTGTCAGCCTCTCTGTTATTACTGACCAGGGGAGATCTGGATGAAAACCCAAAGGAAACAAACCCTACATGAGCTGTGTGACCAAATGAAATTTTAAGTGATCTAAAAATTGGATAATCTTTATTTCGTTTCATGTTAAAATTCCGAAATTTTAAGTAATCTTTAGTTCGTTTCAATTTAAATTTCCGTCTACCTTATTTGGCTTCTTGTTATCAATCGATCTCTAAGTTGTCATTAACAGAATATTTTTTAATTGAGTCGCCATTATTCCATTAAGCTACCTGCTGTGTACGTTTTAAGTTAATATAAATTCCGAGTCGGTTGAGACATGCACGTGTGTTTATGCGTGCATGAAATAAAGAAACATGGTAAGTTTAATACGTCGAACAATAGATGAAGAGTTGGGAATTTTTATGAGGCCACATGTACCAAAGCATATTTGAAAACCTTTCTTGTTTGAAGCCAAGATGAAGCTTTTGTGGAATACCTGATTGCATTCTGCGCCTGCTTTCGACAACGACATAGCTATTCTGTTTCAATGGTCAATAAGGTACAGAAAAATACGAAATCATGGTGTTAAGATTATAAGTAGCATTTGCGATAGTGATGTCATAAAACGTTTAGTTTTAATGGAATCGCAAGACCAACATACGTCTGATTGAAAATTGGAATGATGAAAACCAATGCTATCAGTGTCCCCAATACACATACAAAGTTTAGAAAACCTCTTTACAATCCCTTTAATAAGGCAAATTAACAAAAATCAAAATCGAAAGTAGAAAAAACGTCGTCATTATCACTCGGTTACATCATATCAATATAGAAAATAGTTCACTAAAACTGTTAG
>NW_008706747.1:3068039-3071750 GCF_000327385.1 Lottia gigantea
TTATGGATGAGATATTGGCGAGCAATCAAAGGGTTAAATTGCTTATATTATTGAGAGTTTTATGAAATATGGACGTGCAAGGGTTAAGAGAGAGAGAGAGAGAGAGAGAGGAGGGGGGGGGGGGTATCTTAAAGTTTTGAGGTTGAATAATAGATGTAATATTAGGGGGCAATCAAAGGGTTAATTTGCTTATATGTTTTAACATATTCATGTTATCATAAAATATGGACGAGTTAGGGTGAAGGTAGGGAATGAAACGAAGACTGGGGGAGCATTTAAAAGCGTGTGCATAGGGGGTACGAGATGTGGGAGGGGAGGGGGGGGGGTTGGGCAAGTTTATTATAGATGGTATTTTGAGGAGCAATCAAAGGGTTAAATTGCTTATATATTGAGAGTTTCTATGAATTATGGACAGGTTGGGGTTAAGGTATTACTTGAAACAAAAGAGAAGGGGAGATAGCATTGGGAGCTTTATTCTAGCGAGGATTGTTTTGGGTGATAATTCATAAATAAAATATCCTGTTAAAAATTTTTAAAATGGCGTTTGACAAATTTTTGTTTTCAAATCGGATCCATTGCGGGCAATTTATTTCCAATTAATGTTGAAGTCATATCAAATCATTTTTTCATAGAAAAATCTTTAAAAACTTAGATTGTGATATCAAATTTATAAATTTGTTAACCCAATCAATCTTAGTGTTATTGTAGAGGCGAGGGGTTAACTTAATATCCCTTGATACTTATCATATTGCCTCGGCTCAGTCCCCAGGGGGTGGGGTGGGGCTCGGATTTCAGATCACAATTTAATCGAGATTGATGGATGTCGGTTTGTAATATCAATCCAAAGTTCGGAGATTAGAGGGTTAAAGCAAAAAGTAATGCCGAGCCATATTTTAATAATATTTCTAAAAAAGGCACCTTTAAGTATTTTTTGTAGTTCTCGATGAATGAATGAATGAATGAATGAATGAATGCAGAATGAAGAATGAAGAATGAAGAATGAAGAATGAATGACAATTCATTAGAACCCAATTCAGAGACTGGAATCTTTTTATTTTCAATTTCAAAATCATACGGAATAAATTTATGTAAAATCAGGGGAAATAGGTACCTTTAAGACTTTCAGGCTGGCAGGTTCCACATGCGGAGTTCCTGAAAACAATACGGCTTTAATCTTAATCGGATTAAGCGTCCCAGGAAAGAAAAGGGATTAACGAAATGGAATAGTGACAAAGCGATAAACTATAAGATTATATTAAAATCCAGGATTAGTAGAAATTCATTTATTAATTTTCCTCTCATATATCATTTCCCTAGAGACAGCGTTCAGACTGTTATTAAATATATTCATTTCATTCATTCTACTTTTATTTTACTTTTATTCTACTTTCATTCTACTTTCATTTTATTCATTCTACTTTAATTTTATTCATTTTATTCATTCTACTTTTATTTTACTTTTATTCTACTTTCATTTTATTCATTCTACTTTCATTTTATTCATTCTACTTTCATTTTATTCATTCTACTTTCATTTTACTTTTATTCTTTCATTTTATTCATTCCACTTTCATTTTATTCATTCTACCTTTATTTCATTCATTCTACCTTTATTTTACTTTTATTCTACTTTTATTTTATTCATTCTACTTTCATTTTATTCATTCTACTTTTATTTTATTCATTTTACTTTTATTATATTCATTTTACTTTCATTTTATTCATTCTACTTTTATTTTATTCATTTTTTTTATTTCATTCATTCTACTTTCATTTTATTCATTCTTTCATTTTATTCATTCTCATTATTTTATTCATCTTACTTTTATCTTATTCATTCTACTTTTATTTTATTCATTCTTTCATTTTATTCATTCTACTTTAATTTTATTCATTCTACCTTTATTTAATTCATTGTCATTATTTTATTAATTCTACTTTTATTCTATTCATTCTACTTTTATTTTATTCATTCTACTTTCATTTTATTCATTCTTTCATTTTATTCATTCTACTTTCATTTTATTCATTCTACTTTCATTTTATTCCATTTTTATTTTACTCATTCTTTTATTTTATTCATTCCGTAATTGTTATTTATTCAAATATATTTGGTTTCGTTATATATTTATTCAATTTGGAAACAAAAACAGCCAATTCATTCATTCATTCATTCATTCACAATAAAGCTCAGTGATCACCCTTGTCCCATTGTTGGAAGTGTTTAAAACCAATAAACAATTCAATACATCCACCATTCTATTTTTCTTTGGCATTCATCCTTCTACAATGCCTTTCTTTTATATCCCATACATTCAATCAGGGGTTGGTGTACTATGCCAAATGTACTCATAGTGACCAAATGTACCAAAAACGTGAGAAACGAAATTGTTAAAAACTTTGTTTAGAGGCTATCCAATCCAAAACCAACCCGGAAATTCCTTTTCTGTTATATCTTTATACATTTATTCAAAGGGGGGGGGGGGGGGACTTAAAACGCCCAAATGTACCGAAAACATAAGTTTCGAACATTAATGTTAAATTCAATCAAAAAGCGTTTCAATTTTGTACTTTGAAGAATTTTCATTCAATAGGAAAGGATTGAACGTCGTCACTGGTTGACGAAAGTACATTTAAAAGCATTAGTTCTTTAGGGGTTTTTAGGGGTTCGTACTTATATGACACGTCCCCCCTCTTCCTTTGTAGAATGAGCGACCTCACCGCCCTTGCAATTCGCTACTGACTTAGACTATCCCAACAGCAGGAAAAAGCGGACACATGGGCAACATACACCCACCGTTCAACAATGCTATGTATTGAATTTGCACATGGCCGTAAAATTAACCCTACAGAAGAAAATATTAAATGTGTCAAGCGGCTTTATAGAGAATTTCTATGGATCATTGTATCAGATTGAAATGTCTGTAATTTGAGAAATTGTTATGGTTTTATTTGGGTCAAATGGACAGAAAAGAAAGAATGGATGAATGAATGAATAATCTTCCCATTTCCCTGCAAGTTATTGGAAGACCAACAATTGCTCAAAAAATGATTAACATAAACTAGCTGATTTTGGACACTTTGCTGGCGTTTCACAAAAAATCTTGCTGTTGAACTGTCATGACTTTATTGGGGTCAAATGGAAAGAATAGAATGAATGAATGAGAAATAACGTTTCATTTTTCTTCAACTGATTCAGCTTATGAAGACGGACAACACCATGCAAGGTGCAATGAGGACAGTTTGGCAGGACAGCGTCATTAGCCTTCTATTTTTCTGTTTCCAACTGTCGAGGCCACTAGAGGGATCTTTTAATTGTTAAAAAAGGTAAATACAATCTTGCTGACACGTTATCTTTAATTTTGCTTTTATCATATAATTTCGTAAGACCTAAATTCATATTGTAATTAAATGTTGTATATTTTGCAAAAAAATAAAAAATATATAATTGGAAGATTAAATTTGAGAAGGTTGTATATTATAGAATCTTAGCTTTATTTATTTATTTATATTTATATTTATATTTATTTATTTATTCATATTTATATTTATTTATATATTTATATATTTATATATTTATATATTTATTTATTTATTTATATATTTATTTATTTATATTTATATTTATATTTATTTATTTATTCATATTTATATATTTATATATTTATATATTTATATATTTATATATTTATTTATTTATTTATTTATTTA
>NW_008706747.1:3072091-3089863 GCF_000327385.1 Lottia gigantea
TTCATTCATTCATTCATTCATTCATTCATTCATTCATCCATTCATTCATTCATTCATTCATTCATTCATAAATAAGAATTATTTTGACATAATTAGAATTGTTGATGACAAGACGACCGAGCTGTTTCATAAAGATTTCAATATTTGAGTTAATTTTCTTGTAACATTTGTTACCATGGTATTGATCCAATTTAAATATTAACTCAAAATATTGACAAATCTTGAATTAATTTGGTTTAAATCAAAGACGTTGAACGTTTACCTTAAAGGCATATGTTCGTTTAAACACTCATAAAGGTATAATAAAATAGCAATATCTGTTTTTGGAATTTATGATAACATTAACTCAAAATATTGTTAAATCCTGAAATTAACTTAACCAAAGACGTTGGGCGTGAGTTGAGTTCGGAACTCATGGCCACTTCCATTAAACGCAACCATACCCAACTGTTAATTGTTACAATGTGAGATCACCTTAAAAGGTATATGAAATCTTCATGCTTTTTTTAGGACAGAGGGCGGAGTATTTCTGGCCTAATATCCCCTTTGAAAACATGGCAATGGGGATGATCTCAAATTTGAATTTGGAAAAGTTCGTCTTTTTCTAAGTCAGCTAAAAACATGTCACGTTAAAGGGTAGTACTTGGTTCTGCACCAGAGAATTCGCATCTCTTGTTTATGGGACATAATGACCCATTTCCCCCTATTTATAATCATCTATTGGTCGGGGGTCTCGCGAGACTTTTATCATAGAACACGACTCCCTACGGAGTTTACCGAAGATTAGCGATTACACACTTGCATGATGGGAAGGAAGATTTACGAGGGCATCCAATTCTCATTATAGGTAGTTAAATATTTCAAAAGTTACCTGAACGCGCCTTTGTTCGCGACCAGTCGTGCATGTCTTGTGCCATCCAGATATGTCAGAAGTAGACGAAGGAATTCGTTGACTTGACACGTGATTAAATTTTAAAGCTCTTCAATTTGAAGGAAGAAATGTTATCTTATTTTTACGCTTCCCGCTTTAATTTCCCCATCAAATATTCAAAACTGAGTTAATTTTTCCGCTTCTCTGCATTTTATCGCAATAAATGGAAATAGGAACTGTGGGCTTTGAAGACTGGCTATCAAGTAGGCCGTATTACCATATTAAAATTTATACATGTATTCAACGATTGACATTTTCCGCAAAGTGGATTTTTCAAAATTGTTAACAAAATTTAATGATATTTTATCCATAGTTTTCTTGATATTTAAGAAAAATTCAATTGCCACACTAGACATGCAATAATGCTATTTGGGGAGATTTTCCAGTTATTGAAAGTGTATATCGTGATAGCCAATCTCTATTCAACTGTTTTAATACTGAACGTAAAATATCTAGGCCTACATAAAGAACGAGAGTTACAAGGAGTTTTACGTCGTGTGATATCCATCATTTTAACATTGGTTGAAAAAAATGATGAAGTCAAAATGTACTTTCAATCTACAATAATTATACATTTGAAGTTTAACGTCCTAAGTTCTGAAACGTCTTTATATCAAGAATATAAACATAACGGGTGAAGTTTTACACCCCATGTTCTTCTAACACATAAAAACAAGTTGAGCGAAGTTATACTTTGTACATTTCAATATATAAACAGAGAAGAATAAATCTGGGTGAAATCAAAAGGTCATTTTCGAGGGTCACTTACAAGCCATTGTGTAAGATTACCGCTGACCAACCGAGTTCTTTTGACATTCGTCAATGGACGCAATAATGACCGATAATGAGGAGACACTGAAATCGCACCGGTCGGGAAATTCCTTAACAAGACTGCGTTAATTACTTCTTAGAGGTCACAATGTACAGGTCAGCAGTCGTAGCCCCGGGCACCTGCTATTGTCTCCCATCCTTTTGACTCTCTCAAAACAAAGGGGTTGGTAGGTGTTTTAATTCTAATTCGTCCAAAGGATGTGATTACTTTAAAATGAAATATACACGTTACACAATTCAAAAGACATTGAGCCTCCGATCTGAACAGTTGATAAACCCAAGACAAAGAAAATGGGAGGTTAGAAAAAGGTGTAATTTAGGATTAAGGCCCCTTGATGAACAAGAAACTTGCCGCTAGGTGTCGCCTATCACATTACTTACACCATTCATATAGATTAAATTTTAATTAGTAAGAAATGAATGAATGAATGAATGAATGAATGAATGAATGAATGAATGAATGAATGAATGAATTAATGAATGAATGAATACTTCACCTAGTTTATTAATTCATTAATGAAGTTTTGGACTAGGATTTAATACATTACGAAGGGAAGTAAACATCAAATTATTTCAACAAAAATTTTCCTTTCCTTGACCTTTTGTAATTAAAAATTGATTCATAAAAAGAATTTAAACCAAAAAATAGATAAAAGCTAGTCCAGCTGCGGGATGGGAATTACTTTTTATCTTGGAAAAAAATAGTCAATACGGAAATAAACCCTTTTTCAATTCATTTGTATTTTTGATGATTTTTTGAAGCGTTTGACGTCATACATCATAAATGTGGTTTAAAAAAGACCTAGGTAGCTTCTATTTTTGACTGAAACGAACTTCAAACGTTTAGAAAAAATAAAAACAATGTTCTATTTTTTGTGTTGTCGTGGGTAAAGATCAAATTGTAAGTGTATGTTTAGGTACATTTTTTTTAAAATCGCAGTAGGGTGACATAAGAATCCCCACCACACAAAAAAAAAACAATGAGTTCATTGATAGTGCAATTCATCGGATTTTATTTGTTCGAAAGATCAAACTTCAAACTCAAATTGAGCCTTAAGTAAATTCTGATCTTGTGCCCTATATCTTTGGATGGGTGCCAACTCTTACAAGACTAGTGTACAAAAAAATCAAGACGTTATAATATTATCGATTTAGCAGTCTCATAAACGGAAGAAATTTTTTTTTGCGCTTTACAAATACATTACTTTTTGAGATTGTTGCTAGGCCACTTTTTCACTAGTGACAGCCTAGTGCTAGTGGACAAGTGGTTGAAAGCTACTTCCGGTTCTGAATATACTTTTTTCTGCGTACTTCAGAACTTCAAAACCCTAAAATCAAAATTGAGAAAAAATCATCATACACTGATTAACACGTGCATGCAATTTTCTACGGTACAGAGCTCTCTCCTGATTCGCACGGCATGACCCCCCTTGAAATGTTATTAGGGCCCGACCAACAACAACCAGCCATCATAGCTAATCCGAGCTTCTTTGTTCGATCTCAATAGGTATACCTCGATCGTCCATAGAAAGTCAGTCAGGTGTAACATTAAGCGAACAATGGCAAGGAAAACTTCTCTCGAGAATGAATGTTTCAGAGCGTAACGGGCTGACCGCATGCTGGGCCTCGTTTGTCTCAGGTAGCACGTAGCTGTGTCCTCAAAGATGGGAAAAAAGTGCTAATTCACGCAACCTAAAGAGGGGCATCTACAACATGAATGCTGCAATATTGGTCTTTTTTACCCAAAAATTGCTCAAAATTGTAATATTAAGATGTTATTTTTTAAGGTATTAAAGATCGAAATTTGATTGGTCATCTTCTCAGTCCGAGTCCAAGATTAAAGCAGGGAAAATCGACCGACCTAAAACAAACGAGAGGAATTCCATTACTTCTGTGCTAAAAGAGACTGCAAAAAGGTACACAACACGAACCGAGAACCATTCTGGATAATTCAAGATGTTGTAGAATGACATCCTTGTCCCGTGCGAAGCAGACCATGGTTACTCTTTTCGAAACACCTGGTGGTACTTCTCTTTGCAGGAGTCCACTACTATAATATTGTTACTCTTGATTTTGCCATGCTTTGGACGAGGTTTTGATTGCCTGTAAGGATATTTATTCGTAATGCAGCAGACAAGCTCCAGTAAAATCTGCGTTCGTTTGTAAACAGATTCATCCCTTTACAGTATATTACTCCACCTAAGGCATCTGAAGTAAAAACAACAAGCCTAAAATATCAGTATGTTCATCCCATTATGAAAATAATTCAAGCAAAAATCTTGAGATTGAAATAGCCCTACCCCGTCGCTACGATCAAAGCACATGCCCGATTAGAAAAACTGAATAATAGGGGATGGGATAACTATATGTGAACGCACCAAATGTGTTGATGATTATAAAATTCAAGATGGTCAAGCATAGTTTTTGTAACTTGAACCGTTAATAATGAACAAATACACAGGTGTCCGTAGAATTTTAAGAGAAAACACAAGATGTACGACTTAATAGAGCACTTTATATTCAAAATAACCACAAATATGGTCTAAAGGTTCACAAACAATGCACCAATGCCTCGGATAATACTTAAATCCGTTGACTTTTGACTCAGAAACGGTCATCGTTTCTTTTGACCACCGGTGTGCAGCAAGGTGGACCGTTATCGCCTACTTATTTACCGTATTGTGTGAAAATAATGGATTATGATTTGACATATATCATTCATAGTTTTGATCTACGTTCGAATTTCTCTTTCCCATGACGGCTTGCACCAAGGGGAACTCTTAGAACTGTGACTGTTTAATATTTGTATTAATAAATATAAAAATATATGTTTTAGTAACAGAATAGCGTAGTTCTGAGTGATTGCGTCTATTTGTATAATATTCTAAATTCACACGATGCTTAGACTAACAACAAGTGTCAAAATATGTAAAATGTGACGAACAGGACAATCACATAATATAAAACACATAACATGTTTTCGTGTGCTTTCAGCATTTGTTAAAGAAAGTTCAGAAGGCCTGGCTATAACAACTGAAACAAATATTTTCCACCAAAGGATAGAGGTAAAGCAAGATTCGAAGTGTGGACTCTTTCGACCACCTTATAAGAATGAATAAGATACAACTAAAGAAACTATACGACAGCAGCTACCGAAGAATAGCACAATAAGAAATAAATTTTGACTCATTCGACCACCTTGTAAGATTGAATCGGATAAACTAAAGAAACTATACGACAGGTAACATCAGCTAGCGGTAAATGGGTACAATTGTACGAAACAATTTTACTTATTGTCCACTAAGATTATCTCATTATGGGGCTCTAAGATATGCTAATTCCCTCAATAAAACCCATGAATAGCATGTATAGAAATCCTATATAAAGGTCTTACTCCCTACATAGCCCATTGGTCTTTTGAAACTGTAGCTTTATTTATGTACCCTTTCACCGTCAAAGGGGTTTTGACATTTTTCACTGACCACAAAATTAACACGTGTTTCAATGTATATTCATTTTCTTTTACATTTGATGAAGTTTTCTTAATTTCTGATATAATGACGTCATGACTCCTGTGCTTAAAGGAGTACGACATTTTTAAACGGAAGATTTTTTTGTCTATTTTAATTACGCGACAAACCCCCCAACCTAAACCTCGTACCTCGTGTATTCTCATCTTCTATTTTCAAGAAGAAAAGAAAGACACAACTGCATTTTACAAGGATGACAACCTAGGTTCACATATAAGGATCCTTTCTGGTCCTCGTGGCAGTGTTCTTTCCCGGATTAACCTGGCCTACTGCTAGCGCCCAGCAACATACCACAGTAATGAATGGCTGCCATAGATTTAGCTTTACGGAAACTGCCGACGATTGGCGAATGCAGGAGATCACCTGACACGTGTTGTGACATGTAATGGATGGATTCACCTTTTGATTTAGGAGACTAAAATCAATTTCAAATCAATTCTGGTTGATTGATTTGATTGATAAGTATATGGAAGTGACGGAAGTCTGCCTCTCTGAACATTGATTACAGATATAAAGGTAAAATATTGCCGGATTTGAAATGAAACGAAATGGAGTTTTACGTCATACTTTCTGTCAGAAGATTGGTTAATGAAGATGGACAACGACATGCAGTGTACAATGAAAGCATTTTTTCCACGACAACTACTTATTTCCGATTTGCAAACTGTCGAGGGGTCTTTAATATGAGCACTTTATAGTACACTAGACCTCTGTTTATTTTCCCAACCGAACGATATCTCCATGTCGACCCCCCTCCGACCTTCATCACCGACATTGGGAACTCAGTTTGAAAACCAAATCACGATTTTAAATCCAGGAAAGCAACTGTAGAATCATTGATTTCAATAGGAAAAAATAAAATCTCGATCAAAACTTTAATCGGGTTAACAATAAGTTTAAAGGGTTGATCGAATGCTTCCATCGAAATCTCAGCATTCCAAGGTCAATGCCGAGTTAGGAATCTAACTGACACATTTTATGTGATTATCGGATAACACGAAGCGTGAGGACGCTCTTAATTTTTTTGTCAAAATTGGATTAAATACGATAATAAGAAACACACGAAGATTGATAAATGACGCAGAAGGGTTAATCGTCTTATTTTGATAATGGAATAATCAGCCAGCACTGGATTAAATTCCAATGTTTCTCCAACATCTGTGTAAGGATTAGTCTCGCTGAGGGATTAGGATCAGATGAATAGAACTGATGGATCTACTGACCGCTCTGTGGAATCTAGGCCAAGAGAAATGACGTACCAGCGTTCTGCCCCTGATTGAACTAATGAAACGAAACGAAATTTCATATCCTTCTGTTCTGTACCTTATTAGACTATTGAAATGAAATGGAATTTTATAACCTACTGTTCTGTATCTTATTGGACTAATGAAATGAAATAGAGTTTTATATCCTACTGTTCTGTATCTTATTGGACTAATGAAATGAAATAGAGTTTTATATCCTACTGTTCTGTATCTTATTGGACTAATGAAATGAAATGGAGTTTTATATCCCACTGTTCTGTATCTTATTGGACTAATGAAATAAAATGGAGTTTTATATCCTAATGTTCTGTATCTTATTGGACTAATGAAATGAAATAGAGTTTTATATCCTAATGTTCTGTATCTTATTGAACTAATGAAATTAAATGGAGTTTTATATCCTAATGTTCTGTATCTTATTAGACTAATGAAATAAAATGGAGTTTTATATCCTACTGTTCTGTATCTTATTAGACTAATGAAATGAAATATAGTTTTATATCCTACTGTTCTGTATCTTATTGGACTAATGAAATGAAATAGAGTTTTATATCCTACTGTTCTGTATCTTATTGGACTAATGAAATGAAATAGAGTTTTATATCCTACTGTTCTGTATCTTATTAAACTAATGAAATGAAATAGAGTTTTATATCCTACTGTTCTGTATCTTATTGGACTAATGAAATGAAATGGAGTTTTATATCCTACTGTTCTGTATCTTATTAAACTAATGAAATGAAATAGAGTTTTATATCCTACTGTTCTGTATCTTATTGGACTAATGAAATGAAATAGAGTTTTATATCCTACTGTTCTGTATCTTATTGGACTAATGAAATGAAATAGAGTTTTATATCCTACTGTTCTGTATCTTATTAGACTAATGAAATGAAATATAGTTTTATATCCTACTGTTCTGTATCTTATTAGACTAATGAAATGAAATGGAGTTTTATATCCTACTGTTCTGTATCTTATTGAACTAATGAAATGAAATGGAGCTTTACGTCTGCTCCTGAAACAAACTGGCCTGTAATACGCATATTTCAAAAAGAAAATTGTCAAGCATGAGATTAGAAATTATATAAAATGTGAAAGGATCGTGGCAGACTACAACATAGGCTCACGAATACACCAGAGATTCAGAATTATAGTTCCTCTCAAAAATCAATCTAATCCGCTTTAAGAAATAATTCCTTTTTTCGAAATTCAAAAAGCAGGATGATTTTAACTGAAAAAAAACATTATTGAGATTAATCAAATATTGTATAAAATCCATTGTATTGAGATTTTGATCTGATAAGCGAATTACTGCCAAATGCTGGAATTAATCAACAATTTACATTAAAGGGAAACTCTAAAAAATAGTCTGTTAACATTTCTAAAGGTCTTGCTTAAAGCTTTGGACAAACAGGAGATAAGCCTTAATGCAGATAGAAATGAGCAATTAATAGTAAATTCTTAACGTGTTTTAAATATAATTTATTAATAAAGTTCTGAAAGCATTCTGAATATCATAGTAGGTTTCTGACTTAAGCTTCGAGCTCCATTCGAGGGCAATGTTTCTACTCGATCCATGCTCATTACTAATGTCACGTGACATGAAAGATAATTCAAGTAGTTCTCTGGAGTTATGGGCCCATGTCTAATACAGGTCTATAAATACAGATCTTCTAAGGCAGTAAAATTATCTGCCCTTGTGAAATCAATTGTGGCGTCCATTCGACATGCACAATCTAGGTAACAGCTGAATGCCATCGTGTAATCAAAGATGGTGTCGATCCAAGATTTAAAACTGCTTTTCTTTGATAGGCTGAATACAGGCTAGAGTTAGCTGCCCCTCTGTAATCAAAGATGGCGTCGGTTCAAAATGAAAATACAGCCTTATAAAGTATCGTACCCTTATTTGCACTTAAATTCAGAATTCAAAAGTTCTGGAGTTATCTGCTCCTGTGTTATCAAAGATGGCGTCGATTTAAGATGCACAATACAAGGCAATTAATGCGTCGTTAATGTATAATTACGAGAGCGACAACAAGCTTAACGAGGTAAACGATGAAAATTCATTGTTTGGCCCCAAAAAGAAATTGTAATTAATACAAAATTATCACTTCATTCGTCGATTAACAACAAAAATTTAATAAGAGCATCTGAATCGTTCACGATCGTTTATTGAAAAACACCCCGCAGTTACCGAAATGACACAAAAGAAAAGTTGGTAACTTTATTTGAAGCGCTAACGAGGCCAATAAAACTGATATTTGTGAGTTATATAACGAGTTATAAAAATCTACTTCCAAAATGATGATTATATTAGGAATTTTTATTATTATAAATTTATGCATGTAGTTATTTTGATGAGTTATGCTTTTGCCCCCCTCCCCATTTTGGCTCCGCCACTGCACCAGCGTAAAATTGTGTGAAAGATCCTCAATTCACTAATATAAGCAGCAAAAAGTCGCCTTCAACGACCCAGATAGGCAGATATACATAAAAAGTTAGAAAACCTCTGTACAATTCATTTAAATTTTGCTGTGCCCGTGATAAACATTAGTTTGTTGGTATTTTTACCTGAATTCCTCAATTTTCTTAAGGTAGCGTAAAATGCGTTAAAAGACGAATTTTGTGATTATCCTTAATCAATTCTACAATTTTCTGAAGGTAGCTTAAAATTGCATAAAGGTATTAATTGTTGTTTTTTTAGTCTACAATTTACCTCTGCCCCTGCGGTATAAAGGTGCTAAAAACTTTCATTTCGACGGTGTCTAAATTTCAGATTTAAAATTTTTCATGTGCCTCAGTCTAAAATTGCGTTAGAGGGATTAATTTTGGGTGTTTTCTCATATAAGGTCTACAATTTCCCCTGCCCCAGTCTGAAATTGCGGTGGAAAGGTGAACTGATCATTGTAATTAAGTTAATGTGATAGAGCGAGAGTGTCAAGGTTTATAGAAGAAGTAAATGGCTACCTGTCAACTCACTTGTTAAAAACATTAGCACATAACGAGGAAAAGATGGGGGGAAAAAGTGAACTCTGCCTTAAGCCATGTTATACAATATTAGAAGGAGAAATTTGACACCTGGGTTTTAGCAGGTGCGCTTTCTTTTTATCACCTTGATGGAGAAAATATCTGCCCTTTAAAATCTCGTGGAAAGGTGATAGAATTATTATGGTGAAGCTATTTTTTTTATTTGCATCGTCATCTCGGTGTCCATGTTCTCGCTTTGCCTGATAATGAATATCTAGTTTCGTAATTGATGTAATAAAATTAAAATGCAGATCGTATCTAAAAAATTTAACACTTAATCGTTATTATAGTTTAGATGATATGGTCTAGAGACAAATGCACTATTAATTGGAAATGTACTATACTGTACTTTACATTGCTAGATTATGGAGCTAATGACATGAAGTCTTATATCCTACTGTTCTGTATCTTATTGGACTAATGAAATAAAATGGAGTTTTATATCCTACTGTTCTGTATCTTATTGGACTAATGAAATAAAATACAGTTTTATATCCTACTGTTCTGTATCTTATTGGACTAATGAAATGAAATAGAGTTTTATATCCTACTGTTCTGTATCTTATTGGACTAATGAAATAAAATGGAGTTTTATTTCCTACTGTTCTGTATCTTAATTAGACTAATGAAATGAAATAGAGTTTTATATCCTACTGTTCTGTACCTTATTGGTCTAATGAAATGAAATAGAGTTTTATATCCTACTGTTCTGTACCTTATTGGTCTAATGAAATGAAATAGAGTTTTATATCCTACTGTTCTGTACCTTATTGGGTTAATGAAATGAAATGTAGTTTTATATCCTACTGTTCTGTATCTTATTGAACTAATGAAATGAAATGGAGCTTTATATCCTACTGTTCTGTACCTTATTGGGTTAATGAAATGAAATGGAATTTTATAACCTACTGTTCTGTATCTTATTGGACTAATGAAATGAAATAGAGTTTTATATCCTACTGTTCTGTATCTTATTGGACCAATGAAATAAAATGGAGTTTAATGTTCTCCAACGTCCTTGCAATAAGGAAATTTTGGCCTCTTGTAATTAACCCTTCGCATCTTTAAGGCGAACACGCTATAGACCTGACAGACATAAGGTTAAACTGTACAAATTAAAAACTTTTGAACACCATTGACAACAAATTACTAGTTGTAATACATTAATTTCATATTTTTCTACGGGGGAAATCTTTTCAACATAAAAAAAACTATGGACTTAAACTTAGTAAAACTTGTTGGTTTAAGGCGCGGTTCATACATTTTAAGGACCTACAACGCCTTTAAGCATTTTGATAATTATAAAAACGATTATGGTTAGATGTTGACGAACAATTTTGTGTCTTTTCCACCGAAGGACTCCCTGGTGTTTAACTTATTATTTTCAATATTTTTTTAATTGAAAACGCGGTATGATTGGTATGTCGACGTCAAATGGAACTATGTTCATAAAATTCAGCCTGAAGTGGTCTTTTTTTAAAAAAAAGAAGTTAAATTAAATCTTAACAGCTTCTGGCACAGAACAGCTTTACTTTACCTTAGCAGTCCAATAAATTGCAGTTAAGTAGAAAAGTAGGACGCAAAACTTTATTTCATTTCATTAATCGAACAAAAGTACAGAACAGTAGGACGTTTATTCTATTTCATTTTATTAGTCCAATAAGATATAGAACAGCAGGATATAAAACTCTATTTCATTTCATTAGACCAATAAGATACAGAACAGCAGGATATAAAACTCCATTTCATTAGTCTAATAAGATACAGAACAGTAGGATATAAAACTCCATTTCATTAGTCTAATAAGATATAGAACAGTAGGACGTTTATTCTATTTCATTTCATTAGTCTAATAAGATATAGAACAGCAGGATATAAAACTCTATTTCATTTCATTAGTCCAATAAGATATAGAACAGTAGAATATAAAACTATATTTCATTTCATTAGTCCAATAAGCTACAGAACAGTAGGATATAAAACTACATTTCATTTCATTAGTCCAATAAGGTACAGAACAGTAGGATATAAAACTACATTACATTTCATTAGACCAATAAGATACAGAACAGTAGGATATAAAACTACATTTCATTTCATTAGCCCAATAAGATACAGAACAGTAGGATATAAAACTGCATTTCATTTCATTATTCTTAATTTTATAAGCTCAAAAAGGTATGCAAATGTAGAACTTATTTCATTTCATAATCAAAAACCTCCAGCGGTGCAGTACGTACATCCCATTTTATTTCATTTCTTCAATCCGACACAGAATAGTAGAACGCTTAACTCTATTTCATATTATTTCTAGCTGACTCGTTGACAAGCTAAATAAATTCCCCAGAAAACAATTAAGATGTAGAAATGTCAATAAAATAAATAAATATTAATACCAACGATTTAATTGATGTGTTTTTTCCCTAGAATTCAATTAAAGCCCATTAACTAGCGAGAGATATCGACTCCAGTGTGTTGTCCGACAAACTCTACTGATAAAGTCTTTTTTGGTCCTATGGGTTCGAATCTTACAGAAAATTAGCGTTATACATCGACTGGAGCATGTGATGGCATTTTGTTGCAAGGGTTCAAATCTGACAGAGAAACCTAGCAACAGATATCGACTCGGGCGTGTTGTCCGTCAACTTCCATAGGGTGGTATTTGGTGCCATGAGTTCAAGTCTGGCTGAGATAACAGGAGTGTAGTTTAACCACTGTTTCCTCAATCCAGTATTTGTAGAGATAAAATGGAATTTTGTGCCACTGGGATTCGAATATACCAAGGACAACGAGAGAAATATACATCCAATTCCAAGCTCAAATTTTCAAACAATTCGAGTAAGAATCAGAAATCTCCGGACTAATGACACCTCTTACTTGTCGAATATCCGAGCATTACGGACTAAATTGATCATTGTTTGGTTAAACTTGAAAACTGTGGAAAATTCTATGAACTATATAAATCTAAACCATAGCAAACTGTTGGCATAATCATAAAAAACAAAAACTTGGTATTTGCTTATAATTACTGAGTTTATATAATCGCAATAATCAAGTGTATTATTGAAATCGGTAGAGTGCTCGTAATTAAATCATAATTGAAGTCCCGATTTATTCCCAAAGGCACGGGTCGGGGAACTTATAATCCAAAGTCAATGGATAAGTCTGATGACCTGGAATAAGTCATCTTTCCTAATTATTGAAGTCAATTCTGCTTTAAATGGGTATTGAATAAGTCCTCTTTCCTCATTATTCCAGACCTTAAAGAAGTCATCTCTTCTCATTATTCCAGTCAACCCAGCTGTAAATGGGTACAGAATAAGTCATCTTTTCTCATTATTCTAGACAACCCAGCTGTAAATGGGTACTGAATAAGTCATCTTTCCTCATTATTCCAGTCAGCCCAGCTGTAAATGGGTACTGAATAAGTCATCTTTTCTCATTATTCCACTCAACCCAGCTGTAAATGGGTACTGAATAAGTCATCTTTCCTCATTATTCCAGTCAACCCAGCTGTACATGGGTACTGAATAAGTTATCTTTCCTCATTATTCCAGTCAACCCAGCTGTAAATGGGTACTGAATAAGTCATCTTTCCCCATTATACCATTCTGATAACCTTGTAATAAGTATAACAATGAATATAATAGTAATATTACATCTGATGCAAGGGAAACAACTCCAATTAACAAATTAATTACATTTTGGTTATGTTTAAAATATGTTTTGAAATGAGATTGAGTTTTACGTCCTACTTTCTGCGTTTGTGGTATTTGTATTGAAACAAACAACGTTATATAGTGTTCAATAGCAGAAATTTTGACGGGACAGTGGCATAAGTCTCTACTTTTTCGATTTCCAACTGTCGAGGGATCTTTAACATGCACGGTCTAAAGCACAAGGGACCTCAGTTAATCCATTAGGTGTATCTTTTTGCGGTACAAGGAAAAAATGAAGAGCTCCGAATACCCAAATTATTTCCAAAATCAAAAATTCCAAAACACAATAATAAGATTTCAAAGATTCAAGCATTTCTCACCAATCCTAAACGAAGTATCTAAATCTTAAAATACAAAATAATTACGGTGATAGGGTTGGATGAGTTTAGATCGTAGCGAATTGATAAACTGGCAAGGATATGTAGTCCCAATTGAACAATGGGCCCGGTTTGTTCAGATCGTAACGATAATCAAACACGACCATATCCCTACTAAGTTAATATGCCATGCTTAACTGATCAAAACCCAAAATTCTAAAAGATATTTCATATTTCTAAAGACGATAACGTCCCTAGCTTAGTATTTTTAATTCTTGGTTCTTTCAAGGTGGAAGATTCGAACCCTGATAAAGGTCGTTATGGCTACACGTGTCGTGTTTCTAAAAGTCCTTATATTTTTCATGTGCTTGTATTCTTCAACAAGTTATATTGTCGCTGAAGTTTCTTACGACCGGCTATTCGGTGCAAAATCTCAACGCAAATAAATCCTGTTGTAAAGATTCCCTTATTACGAGTGCCAGTTTAAGGGCGAATGTGTGTGTGTGTTGGAGAGGGGGGAGGGGTGTTTTTTGGTTAGGAAATGGTGTATAAAATCTAAGGTAAATACACAGTGCTCTTAAATTACGAGTTTAGGAAGCAGAATTACAAAAAAGTTATACCATCAGTTACTTCAGCACCTGAAGGTACTTACCAACACCACACAGTGTGAAGTGGGGGCTATTTAGACTATAGTGTCATCAATTCACCTTAGATGTAATTTTCATCCATATTATTGAATTTCATGGTCGTAAGTTAAGAAATTAGGTGGTGTACGTTCGAATCCCTATTCGAAATTAGAAACAATTCTCATGCCACAACCACTTCTTTCGGGAGTAATCCATGTGTCTACTTTCTATATCTGACACAACTTATACAGAAGAAAAAAACCATGAATTCCAGAACTCTAAAGGATAATTATAAATATGAAAGATCCCCTCCGACTAAGAAAAAAGCCTCATTCCCAGACCACTGTTTTCGAGGGTAATTCAAATGGTGGCTCCCTAAACCTAATACCTTATTCAGGATGAGAAATAAAACTTGTAAACCGTCAATTCCAGAACTTAAATTGATAATGTACAAACATGAAAGATGCCTTGCGGCTATTATTTACATCGTTTAATGAATAGACAGAAACTTTTCTATAGTCGCCATTATCTACGTTGGTCGCCATCTTGGTCCAATGTTTACAAAACGACGAAGATTTCTAAAAGCCTTATAATGAACATTTTCTCGTGTGTGAATTCCTCTCTCATTACCGACGGAAATTGAGAGAAACGGAAATTTTTTTGCCGATTTGCCTGAAATCCATTAAAGGCAGCCGACTTCCGCCCGCCAAAAATCTTAACTCAACGTCACGTGACCCTTCTGTTCCAATTCGCACGGACGACCGGAAATTCCCTGATGGATTTTGAATAGAGGCTCAGAGATGATTTCCGGTTTGGGACGAGAGTCTCGTGTAAAATGGTGAGAATTGATAGAAAATGTAGTCGAGACGTTGAAGTCATCATATTTTACTTCCAATCGCGAGGCTGAGATTTCCGGTCGAGTATCAAAACAGTAATGAAAATAGTCCGCCATTTTGAACGAGCTTCGCCAGAGTAATTTAGTGTACAAGAGGAAGCCATTTGTTTCAATGGAGACGACATAATGTTCATGCCATCTCAACGTGAGACTGGACTTTTGGAGACACGGTTCCATTTACTGAAAGACAAGAATGTCGAAATACTTATACATCAAGTTGAAAAGTAGACAAATATAATTATACAATACGACAAAAAACATCTATAACAGAGTAGTCATTAGGAAACGTTAAGAAACTTTATATATACAAGAACAAAGACACAGCAAACCAACGAATGAATGAATAAAAGAACGAATGAATAACTGAAAGATGGATAAATGAAAAGATGGTACATAGCAGAGAAAGAAATTAAATTTGCAGAAGAATGAATGAACCAATGATAAAAAAATAATGATATAATAGACAAAGGGATGAATAAATAGAACAACAAAACGAATTTGTGAGAGATAAGTGAGTGAACAAATTAAGAGTGAGAGATAGTCAAAGGGATGAATAAATGGAAGATTAATATGACATTCCGTCAGTCCTAACGACAGGCAACTAATGAGTTCGGGAGCTACTCAGAAAACTACTGGTACGTGAAGTCGAGGGTTTGCAAGAGACACTCGGTACGACAGTAATCTAGGGGTAGCCTCGGTTTTTAGACAGGGGTTGAAAAAGAGCCAGTACCTTTCATAGTGGACTCTAATGAAATAAATGGAGTTTTACGTCCAGTTGTTCTTCACTTGTGCTTACGAAATAACACGGATTTTTGTGTCGTATTGTACTGCTGTATTGCCCTTAATTGTGCTTATGTATAATGGTGTAATTTTTGCATTTTTACACATAACTTGTAAAGACATGCAACTCTATGTAGAATACGATGCGGGGATTCCAAAACAACGGCTATTCACGAAGCTATTCTGAAACGCACGTACATTTCATTTCATTATTTTAAACAGGTACAGAACAGTAATTTCATTTCATAGGCTCAATAATGTACAGAACAGTAGGATATAAAACGTTTCATTCCATTAGTTCAATAAGGTACAGAACAGTAGGATATAAAACGTTTCATTCCATTAGTCCAATAAGGTACAGAACAGTAGGATATAAAACGTTTCATTCCATTAGTCCAATAAGGTACAGAACAGTAGAATATAAAACTCCAAAAACCCTTGCAATACACAACAACAGTCTTAATTTGCCATTGAAGATCAAGCGACAGTGATCTCTCCACGGAAACTATCAGAGGTAAATTAAGAGTGCACGATGGGCGAGGAGTAAACGCTACCAATTTTCCCACGGTTGGTTAACCCCTTTCAGGTGTCGTATTTTTACCTGGGTAGTGAGCTCTAGTTACAATGACTGTCAAGATGAGGGGTGACATACCCCTAGTCTATAATGACTGAGAGTAGGGATTTGACCCTTTAACTTCCAAATACATGTACTGCCATCACATGGTAGCCTAATAACGAGGGTTAAATCAAATGAAATTTTACGTCCTTATTTTCTGTCTCTTATTATATGGTTAATGAAATGAAATTGTTCTACGACCTACTGTATCTGTAGGGTAAATGTGATGGAATTTCGAGTTTTACGCACTAATTTTCTATCCTTTATTATATGGTTAATGAAATAAAACAGAGATTTAAGTCCTAATTTAAGGGCATATTTGGATATCTTCATTAAAGAAATTAATTGAGTTTTACGCCCTTATACTGTTCTGTTATTGGGTATGAGTTTTAGAAAGGAAACGACACAATGCAGTGTGCAATGACACATAAGTCTGCATAAGTCACAGAACGCCATCAGAAAAATGAGCACACCCTGCCTTGCTAACGACACCCGCCAAGTTCTTATCATAGGACAGAATCTTTCGAATAGGACTCAACTTTGCCAGCTTGGAGTTTTACGCTCTACTTTACTGCACCGGACGTAAAACTCGTTTGAAGAAGCGTTAAAACAAAGACAAAGACAAAAATTCAGGGAGTTCCTAACTTAGGTAAAGTTGTTTTTGACGTTCAGGACCAGTAATTTAAGAATGAGATATCAAATTCAAAAAACCACCCTTAGTTTTTTTATGATTAAATCATCTCATTAAAATTCAGTCGACCAAAACTTGAAATAAATTTAATTTTTCATTATTAAAATATAATTTAAAAATTTGTCTAAACAGCTGCTTGTTACATTATAAAATGTTATTTTAATGTGTTTTTTTAGGGGGTTTAATAATTACCAGAGGAGGTTATTGAGGGTTAATGGGGACTATAAAATCATTATCATCATTGAACACCTTTTAGCCACAAAACTGCCAGCCAGCGATCAAAACCTATGGGACTACAGATGGGGAACGTCAAATCTAAAGTCATTTTGCTTTAATGGTTTTCAAAAGTATTATAAGAGTTGAAGGTTACACCAGTCTCAAGATGAAAAAATTGAGTTGGGGCAAGACAAGTTTGAAGGACACAGACGAAAGAAAAGAAAAATCAGAAGGGTGTGGGGGGGGGGGGGGGGGGGGGCCTTTTTTAAGGACCCCTAACCTAAAAAAACCCAAAGGGGGGGGGGGGGGGTTAAAAAAAATTGGC